>NC_048410.1:19480497-19511747 GCF_013103735.1 Etheostoma cragini
CTCTCCTCTCCTCTCCTCTCCTCTCCTCTCCTCTCCTCTCCTCTCTCCCTCCCACACCCAGCAGCCCCAGTGTTATGGATCAGATGCTGGGCTGGGTGGCCAGACCGGAAGTGCTCCCCTCCCCCCTACGTGTGCTTATGTAAACGGAGAAGCAGAGAAAGAGAGAGGGGAGAGCTATTTTTAACCTGGGCAGGCTACAGAAGGAGAAAGAATGAGCGAGTGTGTTAGGAGTGAGACGACTTCAGCATCGTTGATGAAGGTTGTTAGCATTAAATGAAAATGTCAACCATAGACAGCGCGGGAAATGTCAGGGCCACCCCATCACCCCCATCCACCACGCCTCTGTAAAAAAAAAAAAAAGAATTATATCATCCGATTCATGTCATGAAAAAATAAAAGGGAAGAAGTTGACGGGCTGGTCATGCTTTTTTGTCTCTGTCTAATGAGTAGGAAGTCACTGAAGCTTCCCTGGCTGTGTTTTTGCTTTGTCATGCTCCTTTAGGATGTGTTATTGTTGTTTTCTAGCAACACTTCCTGACACCTTGTATGGTCACACACTTTGTTAGGATGTTGTTCTCCTTGAGTATGTGTTGTGTTCGGGCGACTGGAGGAAATTCACACCTAAAGGCCAAACAGCGGGAGTGTGTGCCCTAACGGGACGGAGGCAAAGGGGTTTGTTTGGTCTCAGAGGAGGAAGC
The DNA here is from genome assembly GCF_013103735.1 of Etheostoma cragini. Lineage (NCBI taxonomy): Eukaryota > Metazoa > Chordata > Actinopteri > Perciformes > Percidae > Etheostoma > Etheostoma cragini. The sequence goes on from NC_048410.1 coordinate 19,481,196, forward strand.
CTGTTTGTCAGGTTTCTCTTGTTTTATCCATCCTGAGATCAGAGAGTTGCAAACTTATCCTAAAACATTCTGTCTTTTTCCCCTGATCGGAAATTACTACTGAGATCCTTAGAAGAAAATTGTTTTTCAAGCAGCCACGCATAATTGAAAATAATGAAAAATATTTACATGTACAGTGTAAATTCAGGTTCTGGAATTTTTAATTTTTTTATTTTTAATATTTAAACTTGATGAATACACATATTTCATCCATTGAATACATGCACTACTAAATAACTATTTTAAAACAACACACTGCGTAGTTGGCATAATCAGGTTTATAATAGCATAATTGGTTATTACATAATTAGAATGAATAACAGATTCTAACCTGGTTGACAAATGTGATTTTATATAATTCTACAATAATAGATATATATAACTAATAATATAATTAATTTGATTTATATACAAATGTATGTTGTTTTTTTTGTCATAAAGATGTTATATTGCATTATGTAACTGGCAACTATTGTTAATTGATAATTTGTTTAACAATTTATTTTTTCTAGATCAAATGCAAAATAATCCCTGGACTCTTGTCACTGTGATGTTGCCAGGCAACTAGCAGAGGCTTCAGGAAGTTACAGTGTCTGGCCAAAATCTAGTCTGGCACATAAACTCCCGCTATACCAAAACCACATTTATTGTTTTGTAAGAATTAAAGAAACTAATATAATGTGAAAATCTGTGATCTTTTAGAGGTCGATGGGTAGGCTGGTAGGTAGGGATGCATAAGCAAAAGGCTGCGACATATTAATAAAGACAGTAAAAACTGAACTTTAAAATCTTCCTTTTTTTAGTGGTGCTTTTTATATTTAATTCAATGTTGATTTTGGTCAATAAAAGAATGTTGGAAATGGTTTCTCATTTGTTATAAATTAAATAAGGTCATTTTTAATTTTAGCAAAATAATGAAAGCTGCAGAACTGAGTACACTTTAATATCTGTTTATTTATTGCATGTAATATCATTATCGCGATGTTCAACATTGTTATCCCGGACAACAATGTTGGTGTTAACTGTCTACGTTAACTGTTAACTCATGTTAACCATAGACATGAGCCTGGCATGATAGTTTTTTTGCCTTTTTGAACTGTCTACCTGTGATATGTTCTGAATTATGAACAGTGACACATTGTATATTTGTTTAATGTGCAACGTAGATGACATTTAAAAGGCAATTTGTTTTATTTGATTATAATATGAAGAACTTTTTGTCATGAGACTTAAAGCAGCTATATTCAATAACTTTACAGCTAATTTTATTTTGTATCACAAACAGTACAATATACAGTATATTGATATACTTTTTTTCCCTGCTTACAATTTATTAATAGTAGGTTTGACAAACAAAAATGCCAAACATATATTGGCTCTAGCTTCACAAATGTGAGTATTTGAGAGTACATGGTTATTTAATTGGACAAATAACCATTAGTTGTCAGCTAAATGGTTATTTGTCTAATTCTTTTAGAAACCCAGCTTTTGGAAAAACAAGCTGTGGATTTTCTTGATTGTAATTTTTAGGCCTTAAGTCAAGGTTTTATTAAAGGCTTCAAACCAACTTGATCAGAATCAATAGATTCATCCGTGGTATTAATACATTTGACAGAATTCCCCCTAACCAGATGTTTAGAGAAAAGTGAGAATTGTGTATGTTGCGTAGCACGAGAGGAGGAGCGTGACTGAGCGCCCCCATACATTCAGTATCTGAGTCTGTTTGTGTTATGTGTCGCCCGGCTGTGACACCAGCCGCTGTTTAGTATCCGTCCATTCTCTGAAATCTTGTCCCAGCGATAATGTCCCAGGGTCTCCCTGATTTACTTCATGGCATCCTCCCTCTTCTTTCTTCCTTCACTTCTCTCGCTTGTCCTTCATCTCCCCTATTTCTTTCTATGAAGTGTAGTTGTGTTTCTGCAGGGACAGAAAATGCCTCGGATTGAGTCTCTGACTCATCGTGAGGATGTAGGGAGTGTGTGAGGGTAAGAGAGAGAGAGAGAGAGAGAGAGAGAAAGGAGAATGCGATGGGCAAAGACAAACAGTGTTTATGGGGGTTGTAGTGCCGTAACTTTAGAGTGGTGCGATTCTGAAATGGTTTGAAGTGGCAGACGTGCTCTCGTTGTGCTGGTGTGTAGCATGAGTCCGGTACGTTGTGTGTGTTTAAGGTGCGTGAGATGCAATCTCACTGCATTGATATTTCCTGAATGCAGTGTGTGTTCAGTGATTGTGCCAGTGTTCCCAGTATCAGTTTTACTTTCTCTTCTTACTGTATGTGTCTCTTTTCAAACACATTTTTTTTTTGTATTTTCTCTTTTATTTAGCTATTCTGTCTGGTGTTATGCTTTTCCCTTATTTTTGTCTTTTTTTTTGTTTCATTCATTGTTTTTTTTTCCTCCGGCTTTTATTAATTCTAAAATTTTAAATATGTCAATTTTTTCTTTTTTTTTTCAATCGATTATTGACTTGATGAACCCTTGATGACTCTCCCTCTTTCTGGCCTCACTCCAGTCAGCACAAGATTGGAAGCCGATTGTCTATTTATAGGGCCTGTGGTTCTGTCACCATGACAACCAAGCTGGAGGCCAGGGTGCCAGGGAGCTATTTCTGGAGCAGTGCTGTAATGTCAGACTCAGCCTTCTCTCTCTTTTCTTTCCTCTTGTGTGTGTGTGTGTGTGTGTGTGTCTGTGTGTGTGTCTGTGTGTGTGTGTGTGTGTGTGTGTGTGTGTGTGTGTGTGTATGTGTGTGTCGGCTGGGGAAGCTTTTGGTTTGGTCGGCTTTCAACGTGAAGCGTTAACACACAACGAGGCAGTAAAGCCCCTCAAAGCGCGATCTTTTCCCTTCTTGAGAAAGCACCAAGACCATTTTCTGACTTTCTGATGTAGTGACTCAAAGGCTTGTGAAGCTTCAGCTTTCTCTTGTGCAGAGTCTGATTTCAGAATCCTGACTAGACCGATTCAAGTGTTTTTACAGTCACTGTTTGAAGCGCTTAAACTGGAATTTGCCTTGAATTTCCAAGTTGTGTAATTTAGCTTCAAAACTTTATGATACTGGTACAGTTTAATGAACTTCTTGCTGATAAAGATTTAGTTAAAGCTTCTCTTTTTTAATTTAGTTCCACGTTTCCTTTGACCTTTTACATGTAGGCTTAGGGTCTTAACAACGGTTATGGCTATGTGTAACAAATGAATTAAACTGTTTTGGATTTAATAGTGACTCGTCACAGATGTATCTAAGGATGATCTATATTTTCTTTTTACATTTTTTAACCCTCCTACTTGTTACTTAGTTTTCTTTATGTAACATGAACAATTGCACTTTATATGGTGAGCATCTTAGCCAAAAATGAGTGGGTTCTCTTTTTGACAGGAATATGACTTTACGTTTTCTTTGTTGATGAGCAAGTGTTTCGTTTTAAAAGAGTTGATGTGAACATGAGAATAGTTTGCTTGTTGAACTTTTGAAAATCAGGGAGACATAAAAGGATTTTGGCAGATGTAGAAAGAGGCCCTTTTTAGGGAGTTAAGTGTGTGTGTGTGTGTGTGTGTGTGCGTGTGTGTGTCACATTAAACCCTATAAAACACATTTACACTAAATATTGTTATTCCAATTAATTTCTTGTTAAATGATGAATGCCATGTTTTTAAATAAATGACATTGTCAAAAGCTTTTATATGTTAACTTCAAGTGAATATTAAATTAAACAGTAACTTGAACGATTCCTCTTAAACATGCTCATGTTATCTTATTTATAAAGTGTGTGTGATGTTTTTTTATCCAAGCAATTTAAGGATCCCTAACCCAGCATATGTTCCAGTCCAGCTGTTTGTGTGGAGGCCAGACGTGTCGGCCCTGTTGTGCGCCTCAGAGCGCCACTGATCCCCGTGTAGAGCTGAAGATGTGTTCTATTTCATAATCAGGGTAATCCTTTGTACTAATACTGCCACTTTAACCAGATGAACACATCACAGGGTCGGGGTTATCAGCTTTGTTGTACGCTGCTGTGATACTGTAGCCTGTTATGTCCTTGAGCATGGAAAGTTCTCAGTTTAATATTTGATTGTTGAGGGAGTAATGCAGAAAATTGAAGAAAATCCCATATTTATTTGCAACCTAATGCTGATATCGAGTTGAAGACGACTGTTTTTTTGTACATTTTCAGTCTATTACTCTTTTAATTTTCGAGTTTGTAAAGGGGATATTATAAAAAAATGTTTGTGGAAGTAGTGTGATTATTTTCATAGGAAGCTTTAGACTTTACATAAACAAAGAACAGAAGAAAGTTGTAAATTACATTTTGTAGCCTTTTCATTTTTCAGAATTTTGAGTTAAGTCTAAACTGGGGAGAACAGAAAAGTGTCCATGGTTTTTATGTTTATACAACAATAAAATAATTATATATATTTTTAGATGTGTATATGCTGGGTTATTTTTACAAAGCAGACAGGAGTCCTGTGTATATTTCCAGAGTTTAAGTCAGCCTGTCTGCCACTCCAGAATAACCCTGATAGGAAGACTTCTCTGTTACTGGGGCAGCCACTATTTTTTAGTTCAACTCACTGGGCACGGTTATTATTGGCACCTCTCCTGTTAATAGGGAGAACTGCTAAAAACTGAGCCGTGTGTTTGTTCTGGGCGTGTCGCCGCCTCAGACCGGAGCTGTAGATAAACAAGAGTCTGGCCTCGGCAGGTGTCGTTGGCAGCCATGATGTGTGTGTGTTTTATATAAATATCTGTGTCAGTGTGCATTTGTGTAGAGACATGCACTTGGGCATGTCTTTGTTCCCCAGGACGGGTTGTCCTCTTCTGTTTCTCTTTCAGCCTCGTACGGCTCTCTTCCTCCTGACTCAGTGTCTTTTCCCTTTGTCTGTCCATCTGGCTGTCCTGTACTGTAACGTCCGCGGACCCAGCCCCCTGTTCCTCTGTGTGTTACCTGCAGCCCTCCTGTCACATTTCACCCCTGCCTGCCGCATTCCTAGTTATTTCAGAGGGGGTTCCATACCTTTGCCCTGAGAGGCAGCTACCATTAAGCGTCTTTCCTTTCTACTTGGAGGAACGGTGGGCAGACGATCAGTCAAACCAGACAGCCACGCAGAAATCAAACAGACTGGGAAATAAGTACGTTTGACTGTTAGAAGCCAACTGAAAAAAGGTTCCTAGCCTGTTTAGTTTGTGTTTAGGATTTTTCCTTTTTTTTTTTTTTTTTTTTTTTTTTTTCGAAAATGGATGGAGTGGGTACAATGGAATTGCTACTGTTATATCTACTTGTTTTGATCAGTTTACCAGAGTGTGTTACCAAGTTTACCAAGTATTTTACCTTTTTTTTAATTTTTTTTTAATTATAAATCATTTTTTGGAGGCGCGTCAAAAAAATATGTAGTGATCTCACAGGGAAAAACAACAAAGATCAGAGGCAATTCTGAAAAAAGTAACAATAGCGTTGTGATGCAAAAATTAAATGTTTCTGCTTATCTATCACTCTAATTGTCATTGCAAGTAATCAAGCACTTGTTCTCATTGGACGTTATTCTTTAAAGAGGGGTTGGTAAATTAACCCAAATTATGAAATTGTTAAATAGGTAAAGCAAATAAATCAAATGTAACTGAATTAGGTCTCCACAATAGCCTGCCAGTCAGTCTACTGTAGTTTATGTTCCTGTGCATCCCCAAAACTGACTTGAGATGGCACTTTTGATCCTGATGGAATTGAAAACGCAGTTAGGCAGGTAGTTTACCCATCAATAACACAATTGTTTTTTCACTTTGTTGTTAGTGTTTTTTTGAAAATGTGTGATCTCAGAAAGGAATTGTATTGGTCTTCATATTGCAATAATTGTGGGCCTGTGTAAGACGTGACCAAACTGAATTCAGGGTCTTTTCAGTAGCATTGTCTGTACATTTTTAACAGGAGACCATTAACGATAGGACCATTCTAGAAACTTAAATTCCGTGAAGGATATTAACCCCTTAAGACTTATTTAAAGTCCTGCTTCTGTAGATGATTCCCTTAGCTGCTAACGTGTAGTTACTCCACCCTTCAAACAATAGTTGCCACTTTAGCTTAAAGATAATCACCAAATTCCTCTGATTGGAGCAGCATTTGGCCAAGTTCAGCCCACTCCTCTTTCCAGTAGTGGAGCGGAGCAATTCCTGTTTTTCTTCCTACACAATGTTTCTTCTGTACATCTTAAAGTATTGTCAGGACTGCAGTTATATTAAAAACTCTGGCTTTTTTGTCTGTATTTGTGTATATCTTGCAACATAATCCCGCAAACTCAGTCTGCTCGTCTAACATATTGGACATGAGGAGGAATTTTTAGTCAATTGGTTTAGCAAAGACTTAAACAAAAACTCACTTCTTCATCCCAGGATGACATGAGAAATGCTGTTGTTTCCGTAACAGATGCTCATATAAACGTTTCTTTCTTTGGGCTTGTTTTGAGTCCTGACTTGTTACAGCAGACACCCCAGTAGGTGACCCTGATGAAGTCATCATGAAAGCTTTAGGGCAACTCACGCACACCTTGAAAAGCTCAGAGCTCAAATCAGGTCAGTTCATCGGAACAATTAACATTCATTTGGTTAGGAGCTCTGCGAATCGGATCTCACCGCAGCCCTGCCTTCCCACGCGCGCACACACTCAAACACACACGCACATACAAACACCCCTCAACCTCCTGTGGAAGTACAGTATTACTACAGCAGCTCCATTGATGAAGCTCCTCTGGTCTGACAGAGCAAAGGCTGGTGACTCAGACCGGCTGCTTCTGATGTCACTGCGAATTAAAACACACGCCACCTGGTGGTTGCTCAGTGTGTGTTTGTGTGTGTGTGAGTGTGCGTGTGTGTGCGTGTGTGCCAAAAATGTCTAGTCAAATGTCAAAATGTTGACATGGTTTACTCTGTTAGTATGTACAGTATATACTGTTTTATAGTATTATTTCATTATTTTTATTGTCATTATTTTATTATTATATTGGTATTATTTGTCTGCAGCACAGCAGTTATACGGCTGTATGTCTCTGTTCTTTTCGCAGCTTCCTAGACCGGGTCGATGTGGTCAAGCAGAATGACTACACCCCCACTGATCAGGTGAGATGTTCATCAATCCTAACACTTGTTATATTGAAGCACTCTGCCTGCATCTGTGCTCTATATTGCTAAAACAATTAGTTTTGTAAATTGACAGAAAAAAAAATTCTAACCAATTTTTTAAATCAATCCTCTGTTAATTATCATAATACCTTGTATTTATTTACTTAAATGAACACAAAATCGAGTATAAACAGTTATACCCTTTAAGACTGAGTAAAAAAATGGCGATTATGTAAAATAATTGTGATTAGACAATTATGTAATAACTGTTACAGGCCTACACGGGTGCAGATCATTAAATGATGATGTTTGTACAATGCTGGGTAATTGTGATGGCCATGTTTCACTGTAATCTCACATTTAAAGTCTGCCTTCTTTATAGATGAACAGTCTATAAGTTGAATAGTTCTGTTAGATATGTAAATCATAACAGTGCTTGATGTCCATGAGTTTATTTTCTCTTTCTTTTCCTGTTATTAATCCTGTCTTTAATTCCTTGTAAGCCTCCTCTCTCACACTCTTGTGTCTACCTTCCTGGCGGCCCTCTGACATCTTCTGTGTTTTTAAGCCTTTTTCTTTCTGTATTTTCTTTAACTATCTAACGCTGTTTTGTTCCGCCCCTATTTTTCAGGACCTGTTGAGATGCAGAGTACTGACAACTGGAATCTTTGAGACACGATTTCAGATAGACAAAGTCAAATTCCAGTGAGTTACCACGTTTTCTTTATCGCCGTGTGAGAAACGTAACAGTCAAACAAGGAGTAGTACCCACAGATTATAAAGAAAAACCACCTACTCTGGAAGAAAAACATTGAAAGAGGAAAAAAGCTATTTTTAATTGACAGCATAAAAAATTCACTTATATATAATATATATTGTGCTAGGGGCCCACTAAGTTGTATATAAAATCATCCAAAGAGCACCATTTCATGGGACCTTTAAATAATAAACCTCATGAATTCTCTTGTTCCTGAAATGTTTAACTTTGATTGCAAAAGGTCTTGTTTCTCTTCACTATATACTACTGGTCAGAGGTTTTGAGTCACTTAGAAATTTCCATTGCACTCCATTGTAGACAGAATAGCAGCTGAGATCCGTTGCACGATTATTTTATACAATGCAGCAGTTTTCAGATTACATTATGTGCTTACATAATTGCAAAAGGGTTCTCCAATGCTTTTCTAGTTAGTTTTTTTTAAAAGTGATATCAGATTAGTAAACAGAATGTGCCTTTGGAGCACTGGATGAATGGTTGCTGATAATGGGCAATGTATACATTGCATTAAAAGATCAGCCCCCCCGACACACACACACACACTTAGATCAGCTGGTATTTTGTCTATAATGGAGTGGTATGGACATTTGTAAGTGACCCCAAACATTCAACTGGTAGTGTACATTGTTTTCATGTAATTTACATCCCTTTTTAAATGTTCAAAGTACTTTTCTTTACATTGCAAATTCAACTTTTCACTTCATCCGTTACAGTATGTTCGATGTTGGCGGTCAGAGGGATGAACGTCGAAAATGGATCCAGTGTTTTAACGGTACAGTGTTTGTAGCTCGGACTGCTTTATTGTATGAATGAAATTATTAATGAATTACTGAAAAATAATCAATGACAAGCAGTCATTGACTGAATCTTTTTTTCATGATTATTAATATGTGTCCATTTGTTTTCTAGTTTTTGCCAGATACAAGTTTCTGTGTTTATTTAAATCTAAAGGTGAGGAGAGTGTTTGGTTGTTTTACTCGTCTTTGTTGTGTAATCGTAGCCTATGGTGTTTTGGTGTGTGTGGCACAGATGTGACAGCTATCATCTTTGTGGTGGCGAGTAGCAGCTACAACATGGTGATCAGAGAAGACAATCAGACCAACAGACTACAGGAAGCACTCAACCTTTTCAAGAACATCTGGAACAACAGGTGAACAACTGTAGAGATGGAGACAGAATGAATGTCGGTTTGGTTTTTGATGATGTGCGTGAGGATCGTTAACAACAAACCTAGTAGATGTCAGTACAGTTTCTCCTGTCTGACACTATGGTTGAAATGCTGTTGATGAGCGGCACTGTGGCACTTTCTATAACTGTGTTATACCTCTTTATACCGTCCTTTGAACCATTTTTAGTTCTGTACTGTTTTTTTTGTTTGTAAAAATAAATATTAAATGCCTTGATGTCTTAAGAATAAAGCCACACACACTTCAACTTGCACAACTGGGACCTTTAAGGGCTGTTTATTTCACTTTGTTTAGATATACACTTTAAAAGTCTATTTCTTTTCTCACAGATTAAGATATTTCTTTTCAGTTTAAGGATGCATCTTATTAACACTTCAGTGCTGTTCAGTGGCACTTCTAGACCATCTCAAATAAATGGGGCCAGGCTGGGCGATTTTATGGTCACCAAACATATTAAGCACAGGTGTAACATACCACCAACCCTCCATAGGTTTGGCTCTGCAAAAGACTAACGATACACATATAACAATTAATACAAGAATACTCATTCAGTGTTACTCTTCATTTTATTTGTCACAGCCCATAAATATTAAAAGCAGAACCTGCTTCGGGGCATCAAGGTGTAATTTTGATTTTTAATGTATTCTGTGTCCAAAATGAAAGTCCAAAGAAATCTGGCACTGAACTGGTTCTTCATTTCCCTCCACAGGTGGCTACGGACCATTTCGGTAATCCTCTTCCTGAACAAAAAGGACCTGCTCGCTGAGAAGGTTTTGGCAGGGAAATCTAAAATTGAGGACTATTTCCCTGAGTTTGCACGTTACACTACACCTGATGATGGTAAGAGTTGGACGCTGATTTCTGTGGGTAAAATATCCATTTTTCTATAGTTGTAGCCAACCCATTGAAATGGTTTAGTGTGGATGATGAGCCACGTTAAATCGAAATACAACAATCTAGTTAGAAATATCCTCAGGATTAAACATTTAGCTGAATGTTAACCAATAAGGGCGTAATGTAAATGAAAGGCAGGGTAAATATATAGAGAATACATTTTTGTTAATTTTTTGGAAACAAAAAGTCATGACTAATAATGTTGGTCACAAGGTTTCATTAAGTAATTTATTTATATATATATATAGTAATTACCAGCTTTACCAGTTGTAGCTCCTGTTCAGCAGGAGGAGTGATGTGTTTAATGGCTCCTTGCAAAAAGTCACTAATTTCTTCTTTTCCTACAGCAATACCAGAGCCGGGTGAGGATCCTCGCGTCACAAGGGCAAAGTACTTCATTCGGGATGAGTTTCTGGTATGTGCCAAGTTATGTTTTACCTGTTGGAATGGGATCAGTATCATTTCATCATATGTTTCATACTGTATTTCCTGTTCACAGAACAGTGTATGTAACACAAGGAAAAAACCTAAACTGACACATTTCCGTTTTCTATGTCCTAGTATGACTTTGGTTTTTACAGCTGATTTACATACATTTACATTTATGTGGTGTCACTCCATTCCATTTTCACTCCTCTGAATCTTTCAAAAAAGGATGTCCTCCTTAAAACAGTTAAGATGAGTTGGAAGATGTTTCACCAACAAAAGACTGAAGCGGAGTGGATGAACTACATCGAGATGTTAGGTTTACTTTCGGCAGCTTTTCCAAACATATATGAAATATGTTGTCTACTAGACATCTATTTTGATCAATTAAAAAAAAATTGTGATGTAAACAAACTCTAGCAACATTAACAGTTACATTTTAAGAAGAACATTTTGCAACAATATTCACTTTTATATAATTAACGGGTCTGTCGGGGTGAATTTGACATAGAAAGGTTGGGAGCCACTGATCTACACCACTAACCTGTCTGTACTTTTGTGTCTTTTTCAGAGGATCAGCACAGCCAGCGGGGACGGACGGCATTACTGTTACCCCCATTTCACCTGCGCCATTGACACAGAAAACATCCGCCGCGTCTTCAGTGACTGTCGCGACATCATACAGAGGATGCACCTACGGCAGTACGAGCTCTTGTGATGGGCAGTGGCGTCCGGCCTACTTATCTACCTACCTGTCCACCCGCACCTACGGCCAATTAGCCAATCATGCCCCTCCACTTCAACTAACTTCACCAAACAACCAAGCCCTCCCCTCCATCCTGACACAACGCCTATTTTCCCCGGTTACACAACTTCAGAAATACAAAACAGTGGAAAGACTTTTTTTACGTTTAAAAAAAAGGAAACACAGTAAAGGAGACACCAACATTAACCAGGACTGACTGCTGTACTTACAGACTGGAATCCTTCAGTGCAGGCTATCCCTTCTTTTAGCTCTTTCTCTCTCTCAGATATATGAACACACACTCACACACTACAGCATAAGACATTCAGAGCCCTTAGGTTTTAATGTCTCATATCACACACACTCAGACCCTTTTAAAACCAAGTCGTCCTGCTTTTACCTTTTGGCAGAGGCCAAGTAAAATAATGCTTTCTGAGAGCAGTTTAATGTTCACTACTTGCTGAAGATGACGAAGGAGGAGGCGGAGGAGAAGAAGAAGAGAACAATGGATGTGGATGGAGGCAAACTGATATAGTGAAGGACTGTGAGCCTTTTTGTTGCCCAGACGGACGGACTAATTGACTGTTGCCTGTGGACGTGAGCGTGACTTGAACATAAGACCACTCGGCTCACTTGACGTGCTCTTCAAGAAACCAATGGAGGACGGACAGCAGAAAACAACAATAAAACCATTCAGTGCATACCAGTGAACTTCAGGCCGTGCAAAAAATCCAAGCTATATATATAGATATTTATATATGTGTGTATATTAATATGCATATGCATATATATATAAATAGTATATGTTCCTGTAATAACACAAATCAACTTTGAAGTTTTTGCTAGTTTTACCCCATGTTGTGTGTTGGTGTACACTGTGTGTGATCTGCCTTTGTGCACCATATAACCCCCCCCACACACACACACACACACACACACACACACACACACACCTTTGGTCCTATTCTCTCACCTCTCCATGTCCCACTTCCTGTCCCTCCCGGCTTTAAGTATGTCTGTCTTTATTTTACTGCTGGACTATTATGCTTGTACAGACTGTAAAAGGTATTATTTTGTACAACTTTATTGAAGAAGAAAAAAATAACTTGTAGAAGATCCCTGTGCCTTGATCACGACTGTACGTGTACAAATGAGCTAATAAGTAAGTTATGTTTCACTGCGCTGTACAGCTGGACGGGTCCGTCCCACCTCGTCTGTGCTATCTCACCCCTCCGCTGGAGGCTGGGGGGAGGGACATCGGGGCAGAGGCCTTTTGTCTGTTGCCTAGTTTTTCTTTTTCCCCACATTTATTTGTTGATTATTTGTTTTGCTTTGACTCTCCCCTGGTTTGTATCATAGGATTTTTTTTTTAAAAAGAAGAAAAAAAAAGATATTCAGAGACACCACCTTAATGCTATGTAGTGATAGATGCTGAAGTGTGTGTGTGTGTGTGTGTGTGTGTGTGTGTGTGTGTGTGTGTGTGTGTGTGTGTGTTATATAAAATCAGACGCCACCTTAATTCTGTGTAGTGATAGATTGAACCCCAACACAATTTAATATACATAAAATGTATTGTATATATACACACACACACATACACTCTCTGTCTCTCTCCCGGTCAAAAGTTTGGGGTCACTTACAAATTTCCACACCACTCTATTATAGACAGAATACCTGCTGATCTGAGTGGGGGGGCTGATCTTTAATGCAGTATCTACATTGCCCATTATCAGTAACCATTCATCCAATGTTCCAAAGACACATTCTGTTTATAAATCTGATATCATTTCAAAACACAAACTGAGAAGACATTGGAGAACCCTAATCAGAAAACTGATCTCAGCTGGTATTCTGTATATAATGGAGTGCAATGGAAAATTCAAAGTGACCATATATTTTATATATATATATAAAATTGTTAAGGTTCAGTATCTGTCACTACACAGCATTAACGTGGTGTGTCTAATCTTATATCCATGTGTGTGTGTACATGTGTATAATTACTGTACACGTGTATATATATACACATGTACATGTTTGTGTATGTATAAATATATATATATACATACATATATGTGTGTATGTATGTTTATGTACTGTACACGTATAACCACCTCCCTTGTAAGCTGTCCCCCAGGTTTCCTTTGCTTTCTATCAGTAGCATCTGCATACATTTTTGGAAGGTGGCAATTCTGGGTGCAATAAGATGGGTATTAATTTGTTTATTTTTTTTAGCTTTAATTCTTTTGAAGGAGAGGAAAATATCCAGTTGCAAAACATTGCTTGTTTCTACATAGACCAAATTCTTTTTGCTTAAACGAGACGAAACGGTTGTATTAGTGTTTGGTTCATTCTTAGGCTGAGTGTCCTAGGTCCTCTCTACAGCTACATCACATGCACTCAGCTGCCAGTTTATTTGGAACACCTGTCTTATAGTATCGTCTAATAAAACAGTTTTGCAGTAAATCCTCTCTTTATGAAGGTTATAATGTTCTGTGTTTCTTATATTTTGCCCACTTTATATCAATGAGGGAAGACTAAATATTAGACACGCCTCTCAGTAAAACTTAATACAATTGATAAAAAAGTGTATTTATAGAGCACTTATCCAAACTACAATCATATACAAATACAATGTGAGAAAAGTAGACACAAATTAGATCAATTACTACAAGCAACCCTTTCATACCTGTATACACATATACACACTTGCAGACAACTTAAATAAGGTAATTAATATGTTAAATTATTTAAGAGGATACTGATTTTTGCAAATCTGAGTGTAACTGCAGACTCAAAAATGTCAAAGTTCAATGAACACCTCTCTTAACCATTTTAACAGAAAAGCTTCATGAAAGTTGGATTCATTGGCTTCCTGTGTAGACTGCTTTAATTTTAGTTATGTGTACCTAATAAACTGGCAACTGAGTGTAATCTATTCTGTGTTTTGACACCCATCAGTCTTGAGGAATATAACTTTTGCCAAAGTCCCAATCCTGCACAGCTCCCTTTTCCCCCACATGGGGTGTACTGTACTGGAGCACACAGAAGCAGAGTAGAAGTTTTCACCATTTCTGATTCTTCTGTTCCATAAACTGACTGAGGATTTTTGTCGACGACACAAATATGGTCCCCCACTATGGCCTTGCTATGCAGATGATTTTAGGGCCTTATTCTCAAGTCTTGCAGAGTTGGATTGTTTTCGATTAAACACTTATCAATTACTATAGTTTGAAAGACAAAACTGAGCCAGATATGTAGGCCTTGATATCTTGATACACTGAAGACACCAGGGAAGGAAATTGGACATAATCAACGAAGTTTAAGTTTTAAAAAAAGAACAGGTTTTCAGCCTTTACCACTTTACAAAGGGCTAAATAGGATGTACTGTATGACGACAGATTTATATACAACAAAACACACTGACTGCTCTCCTGGAACGTGTTATTATTGTAATATTCATCGATGTAATTGTTTGACTTCTTAGAGAATTGAGTTCCCAGGTTTGCTTCTCTTGCTTAGTCCTTCAAGATCTGCAGCAGTGATAATTAGAGAGAAGAGATTACACGCAGTTTATTTTTAAATGCTGACACCTCCTTACCTGTCCTTAATGACACACAGGCAACAGCAATTAGAGGGTTTCATTTTAGTTTAAAAACAAGAAAAAAACATCTGGATATTCATTGGGTTTCAATGTGTATACTTTTTCTTGTACAAATACCTAAATAAGATGTTTGAAATCCAAATGTAGCACTGAGTAAAATAACTGAAAGACACACGGGTGCATAAATATCAGGACACAGGTTGTTAGATACAATCAGAAGTCTTATTGCATAGTTGGCTGGTGATTTTATCATATCTAAAAAACAGTCTTATTATGGCACATTGTGTATTGCAAAAAGGATGCAACTTTTCATATGTTATACAAAAGCCATGCAAACCATACCATGATCTGGTGATCGGCTGAAAAATTCAACACCTGAGAAGATACCTCCTAAGATTAAAATGTAAGAAATTAAAACTAGAAATATTAACAGCACACTGAAAAGATCCAGAGACGTCTTATTCGCGAAGGTTCAAGAGGAAACAGTGTGTGGCATTTTCGTCTCCCATTGGTGGAAACCTTGCTGATCCTCCCATCGGTTTCCTTGTTGGAGCAACAGGATCATGAGATGAAGCTGGCAATTCCTCCTTCAGTAACAAGACTCACTTTCAAAGTTACAATGTGTGCAGACTAACAGTCACGCCTCTCAAAGAATGTTGCTGTTTTTTCTCAGTGGTTTAATATTTATCATCAATGTGAATGGCGAAGTCTACTGAAAATTAAAGCTCAGGTGAGATTACGCTTTATAAAACATGAAGGGAGGTGTTATCTGCTGTAGCTGGTATGGGGGGCCTGACAAGTTAATCTGCTTGGTATTGCATAGCCCACGATTTGTAGTGGATTCACTGAGTAGACACTATTCTGTTGATTTAAAACGTTTAAATGCACTACATAGTCAAAGTTATGGGGACACCTGAACATTAAAACGATGTATGATTGTTGAACATCTCACTCTTTAACCATGGGCATTAACATGTTGCTATAATTATTTTGGTTATGATTTTGTTTCCTGGCTGCAGGACTCTGCTCCCATTGAGGTCGGCTACTGATGTTGGTCGATGAGGACTGGCTGACAGCCTGCTTCCTTTTTCATCCAAGCGTTGAATGGAGGTAAGGTTAGGGCTCTGTAAAGGCTAGGCAATTCTTTCCATATGGTGAAGAATATGTCATAATTAGAAACTGAAAAAAAACAGTAGCCTGAAATCACAACAGTTTTGTAAGATTGAAACTGTAGGCTTGCATGGTGTTTTGATAGGCTGAAGAAAACAGTGGATCTCCAACACATTTTCAGACTGTAAAATGGGTCACTGATGTATTAAGGTTTGTTTTCCAGGTTTGGAACCTTGTAATCTTTGATCCAAAAGCTGGTGTGCGGAAGTTAGAAAAGATTCAGAAAACTTTGAGGGCAACAGTCAGAATCTATTTGCTCTTGACCTCTTCTTTGCTCTCTGAGTGCTGCAGTTGTGAAGAAGGAAAACAAATATATATTATTTTAATTATATTATTATTATATAATATTTTCATGTTTTTAATTAGAAGAATGTTTATTAGAAATGTAGTAGGAAAAAGACGGACAGGCATTGTCCAGTGGAGTGTGAACATCCGATTTCTCCTCACATTCAATATCAAATCCTCTGTCCCTCTTAACACAAAACTGTTTTGTTAATACACTTTGGTTATTTGCAACTTTATAGAAAATAGTAACAAAGTGTTCAACAACAACATAAGACAGAATCTATTTTTTTAAACTAATAAAAGAACAACATAAAAAGGAGAAGAAAAAAAACAACTTAACAATTACTGATATACTCAGGGTTTAGTCCCATCCATAATATGTAGTGAATATCGAGTACATAAACACACATAGTTCAAAGTTGGCCCCTCCTCCTGGCTCAACAGCAAGAGAGAGAGAGCACAACAGTGGTCAAGCGAGCTAGAGAGTGAATAAAGAGAACTTCAGGTGCTTCAAGCGATGTCACTGCTGCTTGTCCCCAGAACCAACTGTAAAAAAAACGCGGTCTCTGTAGACAGCCCAGGGTCTACAAACGGAAACAAAAACAAGCTGCGCCCACCTGCACCACCAAACAGTGTTCCAGCCAATAACAGATAAGGATTTGGGGGTTGGGGCGTTAGTGCGCCGAAGCACAGATGGGAGAAGGAGGGGACGGGATGAAGAGGAGGGAGGGGGGCAGCTAGCCTCGTTTTGTTTTAAAGTACTTTGAACATCAACAAGAAATGCCTTCACCCAACATTGGTTAGAGCACCTTTAAGTAGTGGCATACAAAGCAGTGAATCAAACATTTTTTTTTTATTGTCTTGCAGCGTTTACGTTCTAAAGCACAAATACTGTAAACACACCCACACCTCAGTGGGAAGATGCAGCATCGTAGGACTAGTGTTGTGAATGCAGAGCTTCATCCTGTCGGTTTCTGTGCGTCTGTGTCAGCTAAACTGTTGATGTGAGACGCTGTTGGGTAAAGCCGCAGTTGTGAGAATAGTGAAGTGAATAGTGAAGCTCATGAAGTTTATGCAGAAGGTGGTTCAGAACAGGTCAACAGGACACACTGTCAAGAAACTGTATTTGACTGGTGTGCAGCTTCTTGTCAGCCGAGATGTTGTCCTTTGCTGGTATGGCGTCCTCTGCTTGGACGCTGTCTAATGATGGGACATTTCTCTTTGGAATTACCCCTCTTGGACCTTGAAGATAACCAGGGAAAATACTTTTAGCATATAACCAACAATCACTTTTACACAGACATCTCTTAGAAATTACAACATTGTAAAATAAACAGAAATTAAATGTCATGTTTTTATGTGCTACAGCAACATGTCTGCTCTGGGAGTTCTCAAATGGGCAGGAGAGCTACATATCTAATCTCTTCCAGCGTATATGGCTGAACTCCGACATCCGGTGGAGTGCTCCTGCAAGAGGGCAACCTCGTTACCTTTGAGTAAGACCTGACGTTTCCAGATTACTTTCCTCTCCTGATCCTGAACCATCAAAGTCACTTTCTCCGTCTTCGTAGTCAGGAAAACTTCAAACGTCGGATGCAAATTTGGTCCATACTTCGAGTGAAAGGGTGCAGACTGAAAACCAGTAGCAATGCGTGATTTTCAAACCAGTTGTAAACATGTTTATCTGGTAATTCCCCGATTGGGAATCTACCGTACATGACACCGGAAATTGTATTATTGATGATTATGTGTGTGAGAATTAGAAGTGACTTGACTCACATCGGGCTGTATTGTGAAGCTGTCAGGTTCACAGTGGAGACTGTAACTTTGACCAAAGCCGAGGTAACATTTGGAAAAGGCTGTGACGTGCGCCGCACCTCGTTTCTTTTCAACCTTTAGAAAGAGGACATGTTTTATTAGTTTATGCTTAGATAGTCGATTTTATTTATAGAGTATTTGAAAACAAGAAATGCTGACCAACGTGCTTTGCAGATAGAGAATTACAGTAAATTAAAAACATAATGAGGATATACTTTAAAGTTAATTAATTAAAGCCTAAAATAGGAAGTATCATGAATGATGCTAGCCGACAGAAAAACAGGCTCAGAGAGAACCCAGAAGAATAAAAAGTCTACAAACTAAAGAGCAATCTAAAGATTTTCAGTTCAGATTGATTTTGATTTTTAACAAGAGAAGCAAAGTGTGAATCATCTATGTGGAAACTGCTGGGGCTTAAAACAAGAGCATAGGCTGATGGTGAGCACATATGACGATTGCTTTACCTCATCTAGAAGGACGTTGTCGGGAAGCAGCAACACGTCGAGTACTTGATGTACTTCGTACAGGGGTCGGAGGAACAGCAGAACTTGGCCCTCTATTGGCTGGGTCATGTTCAGAAATCTTTTAACGAAATCCCAAACCAGGCCAAAGGCAGCGAGGTGGGGGACCTTTACGACAGCATGAGTAACCGTAATCTCCAGCGGCTCCAAGATGCTCATTCCGTCATCAGTGACGTGGGCGACCGACAACATGCCATCAACGAGCAGCGCTGGGAAAGCAAAGAGATGGTAAACCTTTTTATAACTGCTACAACAGTAGCATCTCCACCTAAATCATTTCTTACCACTCATCATTAAGTCTGGTGCCTCCCAATGATCCATATAACTGGTCCATGATACCAGTTTGGCTTTTTATTTTTGAATTTATTATGTTTCGGTCCCACATGTGATGTGTCGGGATGTGTGCATTTACTGATTAGCTCCATTAAAATTTGATATACAATACCGTTTGTATTCTCCTGCCATGAGACCATTATTAGTCAGATGTCTGGGAGCACTTCTCTAAATCTGCTTTTAGGTTGGAGAAAGTCTTCTTTACAAATGGATGTTATTGAGTAAAGGGTTTGTTTTGTACATGGTGAACCAAGCGTAGATTGGCAACTGAAAGTGCAAAAAGACAAAGATACCTCTGAGCAACAGTTGAATGAAAACTGGAAGTCTTTGGTTAAAGAAACTGGAAGCTTACCATCAAAATGTGCGCTGACTAAAGCACGGCCGATTATCGGGTTAATGTGTCAGGGCCTTTAAATAGAAACAGGTTCCTGTTTCTGTGTGCACAATAATGCAGCCTACAACAAACAGGAATTAACAGGCAATGTGTTGCTTTAGCTAAACTCTTCTTCAAACTACAATAGAAATAGAAGGTTAGTCTAGGGTTCACACTATTGTGATATCAGCGGTGTCATACTGTAGACTGAAAAAAGGAAAAACATAAAAATTCAGTTAAACCTCCTTAATCTAACCTGAGTAGACTGCAGATGACCCAAAGAAAAACAGAGTCAACTTAATATGTAGAGCACAGCTGCGTTTCAATAATGATCGAGTGTCACTTAGCCTTTCTGGACCAAAAAAAACTAATTCAAAACCCAGTAAACTTAATGAAGTTTGAATCATTTCTTGTCTGAATAATGTGTGTTTGTGTGTGTATGTATGTATGTATGTATGTATGTATGTATGTATGTATGTATGTATGTATATTTTTTTTTTTCCTGGTCAAAGAGTTATTATCAATATCAATATGATAGCTATGCAAATTCTTCAATGCTACACATTATCATGAATCTTTGCAAAGGTTACTTCTTTATGTTTCGACATTGTATACAGCCATGTCTTACCATCCTTTGTTTCACAGTGTGGCAGGCGGAGATGAAGGATAGCAGCATCCTCAGAACACTTGATCTTGAACAGTGGCCCCGCGGCCTTCTTGCCAGCTGGTTTGAGGAGGCCCTGATCCCATTGGACAGTACTGTACAGCAGCTCCGCCTCTTGAGCCATAACAAACACCAGTCCAGTCAAACTACACCGGAACACACCTGGACCAGGACACCTAAACCTGTAGGACACCGAAAGGGACAATATAAGAAGCATATATTGAAGCCGTTCAGCTAAAAGCTGTTGCTAACTCCGCCCATACATCAGACAACTTCATGCGACACTTCAAAAGAAAGGACGCCCCCCTCCCCCACCCCCCATCCTCTCACTGCACCGCCCATCTTCACACCTCTTCCCTGTTCTGCTCTCCCTGGCCCTTGCCGACCACTTTCTCACCTGCATCTTATTTCCTCATCAACCACCCTCAGGTCATCATAGCTGCCGTGTTGCCTCTTCATGTTGTGTTTAAGCCACCTGAATCTGTACCGGAAGCCCAAGTTTCTCCTAACGGTGTGAATGAATGAAAGGCAAAAAGTATGAGGCTATACAAACGCAGCCGTGGCTGCATGCCTCCACCAGTTCATTCTCTGATGTTGAGCTGGCTGAAAAGCCTTCAAAGTATCCACCTCCATGTGTGACCTGTTTGTCCAGTTTGTTGAACTGCCTGCATTAACAGCTGCTGCAGCCATCAGCCTCTGACTATTTTTGTTTGTGTTCACAGTTTAATGAATCAGATTATTTTTTATTTGGACTTTACACCGTTTTATAAATGAGGACCCGGTCCAAAATGCTGTGACCGCTGGGTGTTTTATGATTACTGAACCTACAGTGTTCAGCTTTGACTAGCTTGCCACAGACAACAGACCCTTGACACAATTTGACAAACAATGAAAGATGTTGGGATAGTGTTTTGTCATATTATAGGATTACCTGTATGAACATTCAGTTGTGTGTTCAGGTGAGAAGGATAATGGAGGCTGGAATTAAGAAAGGCACAAAGGGAGTTATTTTAACAGAAGTCAAGTTAAATTTGTAATTAAATGAAAACAAACCACAACTACTCGCCCTCAGCTCACATGGTACAAATTCAATAAAAATGGTCCCGTGGTGAAATCAAAAAAAGAAATACTTCACACTATACAACTGCTCCTCTCTCACCTTTCTGTGATCCTCAGGGAGTATTGTTTTCACATGCAGTTTAACACCCGAGTCATCTGACGGAGAGAGGTGAAGGAGAAAGAACAAAAATGAAAACATGAATCAGGGTCAGAAACATAGCAGGCAAAAATGTTAAATATTTATAGCTCGAACAAAAAACGGAATTGACGAATATTTGTGTTATACGAGGACAGACTCCTTTTGAAGAAAACAGTTTGATGACATTAGGACATTGGTTTAAACACTCACTTTTTTTGTGTTTCTCATCCGAACTTGCCATTTGTCTAATCATCTTGCCATTGATCCTGTAGAGATGAACACAGTCCCAGAATTTATGACCCAGCTGCAGAGTCCTGACATGTGCCAACTTATCCAATGCTTGTATCCCATCTTCTCTGCAAAAACTACAACTGACTGCAGCTGACGTTCTGAGCCTGCATTAGAGGAAATAAGTCTAGATCTAAAAACCTCATAGGAAAACAAACCTTTTCTCCTAAAAAAAAATCCCACTTGTCTGTTCAAAAGTGGCAACCAACTGTAAAATTTTGCTTGGCTTTGCATTGTCAGCTTGCATTTTAAGGTTTGCAAAGAGTAAAAGAAAACTAACAGATGAAAGAAAAAAAAAAAACTAACCTCAAAAGGGTAAATGCGCCAATATGTTGTGCTTAAGGTAGAACTGGAGGGATACCCTTCGGTTAGAAATGCATTAACCTTCATGTGTTCATTAAAATACTGCTGAACCAGCATAGGCTGAGTTGGTCTCCCTCACTGACCTCAGAGCCTCCAGTCTGCAGCGTGGACTCTCCACAAGAGCAGACAGCAGCTTCAGCCCAGAATCCTGCAGCTTGTTGAGACTCAGCTCCAGGTCTCTCAGACTGGAGGGGTTGGACCTCAGAGCTGAGGCCAAGGAAGCACAGCTGATCTCTGACAAACCGCAGTGCCACAATCTGCATAAAAATGTTTTCAGTTAATCTATCAATTAACTTGTAAAATGAGTAGAGTGACTTTGTCCTCGTGGATCATAGCATTAAACTTTTTCTTTTATTATTTAAGAAAACACATTGAAATGAATGGAAACCAACTTGAAAAAGTTAACATCATCACATTAAAACAAAGTTCAGATGTCTGTATGAAGATGTGACACTTTACCAAAAATTAGAAACATTTATTTAATAAAACTGTCAGAGTGGACATTTTCTAAACTTTCTTGGAGATAAGCACATCTTTTATGAATGCACACTAAATTCAGTACAATAAAATAAAAATACATACAAAAGAAAATGTATGTATGTAAGTTATGAATGTACTTACATTGTATTGAAATGTTAATTAAAAATAAGATCTCAACACTAACAGAGTCAGTGAACTGACCTCAGAGTGTCCAGCCTACAATGTTGATTCTTCAGAAAATCACACAGCAGCTTCACTCCTGAGTCCTGCAGCCTGTTGTTCTCCAGGTCCAGCTCTCTCAGATGGGAGCCATTGGACTTCAGAGCCGAGGCCAGAGAACCACAGCTGATGTTTGACAAATGGCACCTCCTCAATCTGAATAAAATTATAAATTTAATAAACATAATAAATTATGTAACTTTTGAAGACACTATCACAATGTTTGATACTCTGTTCAAAGCATTCTGTGGGCTTCCAGAGATCGATAGTATCTCATTATTTATACAGAGCCTGAACGCTGCAGTAAAAACACACAATTCCAAAACAATAAAGCAGAAATTGATGCAAGATTTGACTCAATAATTGACTAAAGAACCTTCAGTTTAAAACTAGTCTGTCCGTACATCCTATAGCTTTATAAATCTATCAGAAACAGAGTGATATTCTTTAATTTTTTTCCAACTTCAAATTATATCTCCAAAGCAAAACAAAAAAAGAAATGTCTCTGGTTTTTTAATCTCACTTCAATTTTCCATCTAGGGGACTAAAAAAGCAATTGATCTTATTATTCTAGAACCAACAGGTTAAATTTGGCAGCACCAGAGCAATCCTGGAAGTAAAACATCGTCGACAGAGTAGTGTCACCACAACTTTCACAAAATATAATCTCAGCACAAAAGTAAAAAAAATATGTCTGACCTCAGAGTCTCCAGTCTACAGTGTATACTCTCCAGAAAGCCACAGAGCAGCTTCAATCCAGAATCCTGCAGCTTGTTGTTACTCAGCTCCAGCTCTCTCAAACTGGAGGGGTTGGCCTTCAGAGCTGAGGCCAGAGAAGCACAGCTGACCTCTGACAAACCGCAGCCCATCATTCTGGATAAAGAAATGCATGTTTTTATTATAATTATTAGAGCAGATCTCTTCATTGTAGTTTGTAGCTCTATGAAATAGGCATTACTATGCCCATTTTATATTTTATTTCCTTTGACATTCTGTTATTGTGGACCATCATAATGTCAGCAATGGAGTAGCTACAAATCTATTAATGATCCAAGCTCAAACAGTTTGCAGCCTGTTTTATCTGCCATCATCAGATCTCCAAAAACTCTGTTTATTACTGTCAGCCTTATCAGTACTGATATCATCTTCACTGACTGATGAGACCACAAAATGAGTATGTGAATGCTAATTTCCTTTCTCAAACTTTTGTTACTTTGCTAATTTTTTAGCCATCCTGAAAAAAAGAACATGTTGCAGGAAATATTTCTTTGTGCTCAGGCAAACCCAGAAAGATGTATGAACCAGGTATGTGAAACTAAGTCAAGGATTTGAAACTGACCTTAGCGTCTCGAGTTTACAGTTGGGACTCTCCAGTCCAGCAGACAGAAGAGTTATTCCTGATTGCTTCAGGTTGTTGTCAGTCAGGTCCAGCTCCCTCAGATGGGAGGGGTTGGACTTCAGAGCAGAGGCCACAACTTCACAGGAAGTATCCGTGATTTCACAGCCAGAAAGTCTGTTAGGCACATACATTACAAAATATGTAACCATAAAAAGAGGACACTTTATATTTAATTCACGCACTGGATGGAAAAACTGTTCAACATATCCGGTTTTGATTAACATTGGCTCTCCATGTCAGTGGTTCAGCTGAGCTTATATTTATGTTTCACATGAAAGAATAATTATGTGTTTCATACCTGCAGACCTGTCATTTTTATTTATTTTGCTTGAATCTTAAAAGATGAAGGGTGAGCATAGTAATGTTCAGTCTGTCAATGTGATCTGCTCCCATGTCTGTCTCCACTAAGTTATCATGAGGTCATCTTGATTTGTTTGTCTGATAATAAAAGAAGCCGCACTGAAAGTACTGTGTAATGACAAGATGCTAAAGACAACTTTACTGCATTTACTGGTAAGTGTAAATTTGAAACAGCTCAAGCATATCTATGACAAAATAGAACATATTTTGCAAAAAACAAGAGGAAGACAATTTAAAGTTTAACATTTTTACTGGAAAAAGTTGACTACTAATCTACACTAATTTAAAAATAAATTACTATTGGACTTACACAGCCTTTCTGCAGTTTGTCACAGCTGGAATCAGTCTCTCTCGTCCCCAAAGTGTTGTGGTGTACTGGTGCAGGTCCAACTCATCCAGAACCTCATCCGACAGCTGCAGCATGTAGCCCAGAGCTGAGCAGTGGATCTCAGTGAGTTTCTTCTGGGATCTGCTCTTTGACTTCAGGAACTCTAGGATCTCTTGATTTAACGAGGGGTCGTTTATCTCCATCAGACATTGGAAGATGTTAATGTTTTTGTTAGAAAGCATTCCATCACTTTTCATCTCCTTTAGGTTGTTGATGGCTTTCTGGACGGTTTCTGGACTGGTTTCTGTATGACCCAGCAGGCCTTCAAAGAATCTCTGGTTGGACTCCAGACAGAGGCCATGCAGAAAGCGGGCAAACATGTCCATGTGGCCATTTTCACGTTCAAGGCATTTCTTCATTGCTCTTATAAGGAAGTCATTCAGGGATGGGTAATCAGGATGAATGCCATCACTGTTGTCATTGTCCCAGTATATTCCCAGGAAGTCCTCCAGTACCGCCATGTTCCTATTGGTATAACAGTGGAACACGTAGATTGCTGCCAGAAACTCCTGAATGCTCAAATGAATGAAGTAGTAGGCAATTTTGTCGAACACCACATACTCTTTGTTGAGAAACGCTGTATAAACTTTTGAGTACACAGAGGCTTCTGTCAAATCCAGACCACACCGGTCCAGTTCTTCTTGGTAGAACATGGTGTCTCTTTTCTCCAGCATTTCAAATGCCAGCCTCCCCATCTTCAAAATAACTTCCCAGTCCGCCTCCGTCAGCTTATGTGGGCTTGTCTCCTGTTCTTCATCATTCTTCCGTTTTCTCTGCTTTGTCTGAACCAGAATGAAATGTGAGTACAAGTGAGTCATGGTCGTGGGCGGCTCTTCTTTTTGGTCTTTAGTGAACATGTCCTCCATAACTGTAGCAGTGATCCAGCTGAAGAGTGGGATCAGACACATGACGCTGAGTTTCCTAGATGCCCCGACATGTGAGATAATTCTACTGGCCATCTCTTCATCGTCGACTTTCCTCCTGAAGTACTCATCCTTCTTGCTCTCAATGAAGCCTCGTACTTCTGTTACCCTGTCAATACACGCAGGAGGGATCTGACCCGCAGTTTCTGGTCGGGAAGTTATCCAGACAAGAGCTGTGGGAAGCAGATTCCCCTGGATTAGGTTTGTCAACAGCACGTTAAGTGATGACGTCTGTAAAAGATCTGAAACTACCTCATTGTTCTTAAAATCCAGTAAGATGTTGCTTTCGTCCAGGCCGTCAAAGATGAACATAACTTGACAGTCGTCAAGCTTGTCTGGTTCAATCTCTTCTAACGTGGGATGAAAAAGCTGGATCAGCGTGACAAGACTATACTGCTCATCTTTGATCAAGTTCAGCTCCCTGAATGGAAGAGGAATCATCAGACCAACATTTTGGTTTTCCAAGCCATCTGCCCAATCCAGAGTAAACTTCTGCACTGCAAAGGACTTTCCAACGCCAGAGATGCCTTTCGTCATGACGACTCTGATGCGTGGCGGTGCGTCACTATTAAATACGTCGTGAAACATTAATGGAATGTCTTGGTTGGTCTTCATCTTGGTTACTGTCTCAAACGGCATTAGAGCACGTTGGGTATTAACCTCGTCACTATGTCCCTCTGTGATGAAGAGCGAAGTGTAGATTGTTTTGAGGAGGGTTTCACTTCTTGTTTTATCAGTTCGTTCAGTCACACATTTACATCTCCTCTTCAGACGGATCTCATGTTCGTCTAAAACCTCCTTCTCACCGCCATCTGTTGAAACTAAAGTTTTCACCAAAGAAGAACATTTAGAGAATCTGGTGATTATTTTTATGAACAAAACAATAAAGCCTTTTTTTTTTAAATATATATTTCATTAGGTTTCTGAAAATCTAAAAAAAAAAAAAACTTTGAAATTGGTCCAGGATTGAGCGAGAACTTAAGACACATATGCATAGGAAGGGCCCAGTATTGGCCTGCACAATACTGTAAAAAACTGACGCAATATGAAAAAAGTATTTTTAAAAAAAAGATGACATAAATAGCTCTATTTGGAAATAATAAATCATTCTCAACTACCGCGGCCATTTGAGAGAGGAGTGCATCTACATAGAAGGCAAAAATGAAAAAAGATCTTTTCTAATGTGACCCATTCTTTGTTAAACTTTAATGCTTTACAAACCCCAAAGCAAGTAAGCGCTGTGACTAACGTTACTCTTCTTCTTACACAGGTTAACTACCATGACACCATTGTGTTTATAATTATAATATTATGTTGCTTCTTCTAAATTTCAGGTTGTGCTCAACTAGCGGGGCCAGCTAGTTAGTTTGAAAAATTGATCAGACTTGCATGTCGCGCGCACTAGCAACAAACTATGCATATCCAAGAAAAATTCAATCTGTAAATTACTTTAGATCAGACACCAACTTCTGTAGAAGATGATTGTTACGTTTCCAGCGTTGCCACTCCGAACAGTTACATTAGTTGAGACGGACAAAACCCTTGCTTCTTTAGGGTAACTATATAACTTTAGCCTGGCTGGTAGCAACTTTCTGCGTGGGGAAAATGCCCGGTAGATGTTGGGATTATGTTGCATTAATCAGGTGATTTAGCTTGGGTAGCCCACATTGCTACCTGTCTTAAACGGGAGGGGTTGGACGGTAATTATAGTGTAAAAAGAGAACGGTGAAAGTTTACTTTTCTATCAAGCAGCAAAAAAGTTTTAACGTCAACATCAAAACAACCTGCAATGTGACATTGCGATGTCGATGCTAAAAAAACTCACCAAATATATATATATATATATATATATATATATATCTCGTTCAGCCCTCGCCCAGGTAATAAAATAATAAAATACAGAAATTCCCCTTTATTGACAATGCTGAAAAACTAGACATAATATCATCAGCAGACAGAAGTACTGTCTTACTTTGTACAGTGCCGTTTGTTTGGGATCTTTTTCCACATTGGGGAAAGGTGGAGTCTCCTGATGAAGCAGACTGGTCCCGGTATGCGATGCGCTATCTGCAGAACCAGTGTCCACGGCTGGTAGAGACTAGATCCTTCAGGACATCCTGACACGGAGCACAGTAGGACAGCAGCTCCCCCACAGAACCATGAGTCCTCTTCTTTTCTCTAAAGAAACAAAACACATTCTTTATGACATAATAGAGGTGCCCAACCCACAGCTCAAAAGTTGCCCGCAGCGCTTTCCCTACATATACACTACAGTTTTGAATCAGCTGTTATATTGATCATATTCTTAATAATTTATACTGTTTATTGATCCCCAGTGGGAAAATTACAATTTAAACTCTGTTTGTTAGTAATCAATACACACAAGTCTGAAATACACACATATGTTCAGGACCTAATCATGCACAAAAACTGAGATGTCAGAGTAAGTGGGCTGCCAGCTGAACCAGCACCCTGATCAGTCACGAGGGGGGCTATTGTGCCTTGCACAAGGGCACCTGACAGTGCTCAGGAGGTGAAGTGGCATCTCTCCGGGTACTGATCCACACTCCGTACTTTGGTCCATACTTTGTATGTACCCCGTACTCCGTACTTTGAACCGAAGACCCTCCGGTTCCAAACACTGATCTCCTGCAACCCACTCCCTTCAGTAATAACTATTTGAACGGAGGTACACACTATAAGTCAGACACAACATGAATTATTTATTTGAATAACTTTAGATTGTTTCGAACTTGTACCTACATTGTTGCATGGCAGGGACTACTGATGGAGCTTGGATTTTATATGTTTTCCTGTCCAGAAAAGCTAAGTGTCCCTCGGCCATTATTGATCCACAATTGTGCAAAACATATTGGGTTAGCCCTCTGCTGTCTACTCAATGGTTAGACTGAAGAGGTTTTAAGTGCGATTTGACAGTACAACATGTTCAGCTGACATGTCAACAGTGCCTAATCTGGACTAACCTTCTACTTCTATAGGAGTCTGAAGCGCTTTGCTAAAGCTAACGCTGCCGGTTAACTCCAACTCTAGCCACACATAGGTGTGCCACATGTTATGTAGCTGTGATGGCTCACAGTAGCTCTGTAATGGCTCAAAAACTAGGAAATGGGAAAAAAAGGAAGAAGAAGACATGGCCTTGGACTCTAGACGCGTATTATAAAAGTTATTCTTTTGACATATCGTCATACTACTAAACACACTAAACAATGAATCGGGAACAAAACAGCAGCTTAGTAAATAAGAAGAGTATTCTTTCCTTGCAAGTAACACTCACCTTGCCAGTCTGTATCCCCCCCCCCCCAACTGCTATGTGGATTGTAAAATGGAGTCTGGCAGTCTGACTTCATATTTTCCCTAGTTTGCTCCTCCTCCCTCCGTTTCATAATTAGCTCCATCAGTTAGCCAGGTGTGGGAATACTGAGAGGTACGTTGCTCTCAAAGTTAAACAGTTTCAAGAATATTTTACGGGACGAAGAAAACGGACGGAGAAAACAGACACAGCTAAAACCCACAGAGAGTTAAAAAAAACTAACAAACAAGGAAAACCAAGCTTAACAGATGTAGGTAAAATGAATATTTAACTATGTTCGTACAAGTAGGTTAAAAAAATGCGATGTCTTACAGCTCTGAAACTTTGAAACAGACGATCTTGCAGGGACATGTTTCCTCTCTGTGTGCTACAGTCGTGAAAAAGAAAAAACAACAACTCATAACTGTTTTTCAGCCTTTTAAAAACATTATGCCAGTATGAAAGAAAAAAAATCCACATTAAGATTTGGACTTCATAGGCAAGTGAATACTACATTTAACCACTACTGAATACCTAAATATACTAAAATGTAAGCATCAGTGCATCAATAGCACTGAAATATTTTATTTTCAGACAGCAATTAAATGCAACATTTCCCCCGCTCCGCAAGAGGAGCCAGAGTTTAAAAACAAAGACAGACGGACCACAATGAGGAAAATAAAAGCGTGGGTTGGTTAGAGGCTGCAAACATAACTAACCGTTTGCAGCCTCTTCACTATATATATTTACAACGGTCTATTGCTGAAACTGGCAATGTTCCATGTTTACAGATGGCTGTGTGCTCTATAGTGTTATAACTGCATTCTGTTGGGATTTAAAATGCTATACGTGCTTAAACATTGTGTGTGATTTGCATTAAACCTTTAAGCTAAATGGCAAAAGCATTATTTCAACATAAATTAAGACATGTTGGTCATGCATTAAGTTTGTTGTTATAAGTATATACTTTGTTGTTTGTTGCATTAAGTTGTTTTGCAATACTCTGTTCTATAACATAAGATGTTCTGGTACATTTTGTTATAACCCAGCTCTACAAATGTGTCAGAAGCAGAATTGATGTTTTAGAGACACATCCTGTCTCTGGTTGCAGTCCCTCTTTTACCCCCACTGTTCTTTTGCTCTGCAAGTCCTAAACTGAGGGTCATAAACTCTCAGTCACATTCCAACTGAAAGATAACAAATAAGCACACACATCCATCACTGTGGTCTAGAGATGATGCTCCTTTTATTTCCAAGGTTAAAGGTAAAATTGTTTTAAAAAAAAAGATTTTTTCTCGACTTTTATATTTTTTTAAAACCAACAAAAAAATAACCGATTAAATAAAATTTACAGTAGACATATGCAATCATCGTGCACTTTAACTACTTCTTCTGATACGTTCTGCACAGCTGTCAACAAAATTGCAAACACAACGGGGCGTCGGGGTGGATGTGGGACAGTTGTGGGAAAGAGGAGAGGACCAAAGAAGTGAGGTAGAGGGCAGAAAGGAGGAAACAAATGTAGGAAAGAGGAGAGGGGATGAAGTGGGATGAAGTATATTTTCTGTTGTTTTGTTTTTAAATTGTACACTAAAAGCAGTCCCCCTCAGTCCTCCCTCCTTTTTCCACCACTCCACCATGAGTCTCTCTCTTTTTCTTTCCTCCCCCTCTCTTTTCCTTTCACTGAGAACTGGC
>NC_048410.1:19511847-19525164 GCF_013103735.1 Etheostoma cragini
GCAGGATAATCCAAAGGAAATACAATTTAGAACATTTTCAAAGGCTGTAGAACTGCACTTAATGCAGTGCTGCAAGCACATGGCAGTATCCACTCAGCAATTCAAGGTTTATTTAATGGCGTCCACACCAGATGGAGGAGTTTGAGGAAAACAATACAAGAAAATCAGATAAAAACTGATGCAATCTAGGCACATCCTCTGCTGCCCTCCAGTATTTACTCACATTCACAGCTCACAGACTTGAACAAAACTCAGCCAAGGTTCTCAGATGAGAACAGAGAGAGTACCTCTAAATCATCTAACTCTCAGGTGGCGTTCTTTGAAAATTAAAAAGCAAATGTGATTGCGTATAACAATACCTGCAGAAAAATGTAATGATAACAACGGTAGATATGCTGGTCTGTGATGATGCTCTCTAACTTACCAACATCAGTGGTGCAGAGATCTGTTGATGCCGATTGATCATACTGTTTGAGCCAGGTCACAGTGTGTTAAGGCTTCCATTTAAAATGGATGGAATGAAGGCAACGAGTAGCTACAGAGGGAGAGTTCAGGATTAGAGTTAACGACAACATTTCAATCCATTTGTGTGGTCATTGTTAACCTTTCTGCTGCCTTGGGTCAAATTTGACCCCTTTAAAAAATGTCTACATCTGAAATATGGGTTTCCTTTTAATCAAATTACCACAAAAAATGGTCTTAGCAAATACAATTGATCACTTTCATTCCTGACTAAACTCACCTGTAAGCTCCTCTTATCTTAACTATTAGTCAAAATAATTCAAAATCCCTTTATTTTTTTAACTCAAATATTAGGTACAATTCTATATAAATGAGGGTTGTTGACCATGAGTTCCAAAAAATGAGTGTAAAACTAGTAGTAAGGTGGTGTTAGAGAAAACTAGAAATAAAGTCTGAAAAAGGGAAGAAAATGTAAACATTTTGTCAGTTTTTGACCAGGAAGGACAACATTAGGGTTAATAAAAATCACTAGAAGAATGTGTCATAGTAAAAGACTGGCTCCAGAAGGGGGCAGCATTCCCCAACATTACGGATACCGGCTGCCATAAAACTCCAAAGAAGAAGAAGACAACGTTTGTGCTTCCTCCCGCAAAACCCCGCCTCCACGTTTCCATGCATTGGCGCGCTTCCCTTCAGGCTCCTGCTCTCTGCTCCTCCCCGGGTAGCTGTGGTGGTGGACTGATTCTGTAGCGGGCTACGGGTAAAAACACAGCAGGCATGAGTGCGGCGGGTAGTGCTCGGTCCGGTTCGGCCGCTGGCCCGGTACAGCAGGGACTAAAAGAGGCTCTAATCGAAACGCTGACGGCCATCCTGTCCCCGGTTCAAGAAGTGCGCGCCGCCGCGGAGGAGCAGATCAAAGTGCTGGAAGTGACAGAAGGTGAGTGGTAGACAATTTCTGAACGCTAGTTTGAGGGAGTTAACAGGGGCTAGCTATCCGGTGTTGTCACCGATTAACTGCGTGGGCCTTTACAGTCACCACGCGGGCAGCTGTTTGCTGCATTTACCAGTGCTGACTTTGGTTGTATGTTGCTAGGCTGAGAAGTAGCTAACAGTCGAAACGTTAGCCGGGAACTGTTTTGGCACCCGGGAGGCCATATTTTCAGAAGTTAGTGATGATGACCAAGTTAGCCTGAAAGCTTGTGAAAACGTGCTATCCTTTCCTGAGCTTCTAAGTGGTTTCCTTTCCGTGCTCTAACTGACGCGACTGAACAAGTCACAGCTAACCGTGCCAAAAGTGTTAATCGTTAACGTTAGCTCGTAAGTAAGTTACATTAAACACATGGCTGTGAGGACCCCGGCCTCAACAACACAGCAACAGGGTGGACACTAGCTAGTTTGTTCTTCTGCTCCAGTAAAACATTCAGTGAAGTTACCTTCTCTGGCCCGTTACTATGTGTGTTGGAAATTAGCTACCGGTAGTTAAGATAATGTCATATTGGAATATAACACAATTATAACACACAGTTCCTGGTCACGAGCGCATTGAAATCTGATAACGTCACTTGGAAACCGGGGAATGACAGCAACAGATATTCACAACCGTTAGCCACCTGAATAACTGTTTATTAAGGGTAACAACATTCATGTAACAACCGACTTCCAGACGTTACAGAAGTAATTCCACTATTGCTATGGCAACCCACGGGACGAATGCCCGACCTTCCCGCGAAGATGTCTCCCAGGGGTTTCTCCCGCGGATCTGGCTACATGCTGCCAGCCCCCAGCATCATCAGCACCATTAGGATGCATATTAAAGATGCATGCATCCATCCATACATACAAGTCCATTCTCCTGACTATAAGATATTCCTACCTTAGACATAAAAGTGCCTTACCTGACCATGTGCATTACTGCAGTTACTACCTCAAATGATCTTTCTTTTTCATGTTATGTGTGGATTGAGTTAAATAGAATGTTTCCCCCATGTGTTCATCCATCTATTGAATGATGGATGTATGAAAACTTAAATGTTAAATTATACCAGCATGGGGCACCTTTTGTCTCTGGTAATAATTATTTAAAGAAAATGTAAAAGTGTTAGGACCGAAGGTGTTAGAAAGCCCTGAAAAGACCTTTAGGCTAGAATAGTGTCATCTCTTATCACACTCTAAGAAATTAATCCAGTTAAGTATCCTGTGGTTGGCAAAAAAAACGTTGAACAATCGCTTTTCCTATTCTATTATTATTATTTAGTAGCAACTCAATTGGTCTATTTCAGTTATAATTGCCAATAAAATGGTTGTTAAAGGTCTCAACACAGTTTTTACTAGAATTTACAAGCACCTTGTACATAAACTGGTGATGGGTTGATGTATTTAAGTTTTTTTTTTAAATCTCAATTGGGGCAGATGGATACAGTACATAGTAGCTGTTGCTTATACTCCACTAGACTTTATATTATATGTCTTTTGATTCTCAGGTCACTGGTGAAAGGCTAATGGTGTACACTGCCTGTCGGTTGTACTGCAGTGTCACAGCGAGGCCACCCCTTTACGTTGGCCCCTCTCTAAGGCAGACGCTCTGTAGGATTGTCAGCACTAACATTGTCTTCTGGCGCCTGATGTCACTCTTAGTAAAACCCAGCGTGCTGGATCAGAGCTGAGGATGATGCTGATCCTAAACTGTATTTATCGCTCACACGCTGCATGCCTGTCAGTCCAGGTTCAAACCAGTGCGCTCTGTTACCTTTTGGATACAGTAGCTCATGGGTTGCAGTGTTGTTAGCCTTGGAACCAGTTAATACCACTGTTCACAACACAACAACATGCCTAGACATATGTCATATTTAATTCCAGGTAACAGGACAGGAATATACCGTTTAATGTCAAAGTAAAACAAATTTTTTATTGAAATAAAACTTTAACCCCTTCAAAATGACATGTATAAACACAAAACGTATTCAAGTTAGTATTGAGTGGAAGTATTTTTACCAGTGATTATAGTCTTGAGTCTGTTTACATTTATTCTTTTTTCAATATATTTATGTTGTAGAGTTTGGTGTCCATCTGGCAGAACTCACAGTGGATCCTCAGGGAGCGCTTGCAATCCGTCAGGTGAGTGAAAAAAACAGACATTTGCGGAGGAGCAAAGGATGTCAAGGCCACACAAATGCATGTAAAATAAAAGGTCCCAGTTATTGATTACGATTTGCATATGTGTTGTCCTAATTTTATCCCTATTCTTGTATACATGCACAACCTGTATTACTAATCTGCATCCTAACAAATATCTATAATATCTGTCTTGTTTGCTTTTGCAGTTGGCATCGGTCATCCTGAAGCAGTATGTGGAAACTCACTGGTGTTCCCAGTCAGAGAAATTCAGGCCTCCGGAAACTACAGATCAGGTAAACCACACTTCACCTTAAAAAAAACTTCTTTTGTCGGCATATGCCAATTTTTTTTAAGTTGGACTTCAGGGAG
Organism: Etheostoma cragini; assembly: GCF_013103735.1. Lineage (NCBI taxonomy): Eukaryota > Metazoa > Chordata > Actinopteri > Perciformes > Percidae > Etheostoma > Etheostoma cragini. The sequence continues at coordinate 19,515,793 of NC_048410.1, forward strand.
CTTTTTGAGCCAAATGTTGTCAAACTCCTGTCATCCCCTTCCAGGCTAAAGCCGCCATCAGGGAGCTGCTACCAAGCGGTCTGCGGGAGGCGATCAGCAAAGTCCGCTCCAGTGTCGCGTACGCCGTGTCGGCCATCGCCCACTGGGACTGGCCCGAGGCCTGGCCACAGCTGTTCACTCTGCTGATGGAGATGCTGGTCAGCGGTGAGGTCAATGCTGTACACGGGGCAATGAGGGTCCTTACAGGTATGTGTATATACACATAAAAACACTAAAGCTGTACTTATTTTTTATTTTATTTTATTTATTTATTTATTTTTAAGAATTCAGTGCTCATAGTAAAGCATTCATGAAAAAATACACTTTTTCCATGGGCAGAGACAGTGTTAATATTTAACATTAATAAGGATTTTAGCACAATAATCAGTGCCAAAAGATGAGTTTTTAAAAAGTCATGAAATATGCAAGTTGCATCCATCCAAACACCCCAACTGTCCTTCTGTCCGCCATCAACTTGCTTTTGCCAACCTGTCCAATTTTGTCTCTGTTCACTTTTAGCATCTTTTATTTCTGATTTCAACAGAAGTAATCACTTGAGGCAGAAATCCTCCTCCTGAAAAATAACAACACTAGGAACATGTGTTTTAAATGTCTGTTTGTTAATGTTACAATCTGTTGTCTGTTAATGTCCAGAGTTTACTCGGGAGGTGACGGATACACAGATGCCGCTAGTGGCTCCGGTCATTTTACCTGAAATGTACAAGATCTTCACCATGGCCGAGGTATTGCTACAACTCTATCAATACTGGTCAACAAGAGGGTTACTATTGGCATAATATAGTGTTTTTATTGAAAAAAAAACAGTAAAGCAGTAAAACAGTTGAATTTTCTTCAGGGATTTTTAGCTTTTTTATCTGAATGCAAGCATTTTGTCAACTACTAGTGGGAGTTGTACTGTACTATTTTTGTGTCACTGCTAATATCTTTAATTGTTCTGCAGTGGGTTTTGTCTGATAAGTTTCATCTTCCATTTAATGTCCCTTGACTGGCACAGGTGTACAGTATTCGTACCCGATCTAGAGCAGTGGAGATATTCACCACCTGTGCCAACCTCATCTGTGCTATTGAAGAGCTTGAGAAGGTGAGACAACAAGACATGTTATGATTTTCACCCAGATATTATATGCATGGTTCCATAATAAATTTAGTTTGAATTAATTATATAAAAGAAAATTTTAACTCTTCAGTAGAAGTCTTTTGTGTTGCAGTTGATAATTTACGTCAAAAGAGACAATTTTCTAAAAACTGATAGACAGTTTGAAGATTTATTTAAAACAGCATTGTGAAATTGCCCTTATGTTGTGTCACATTTTATTTTGTGTTTTCTACGGAAAGGAAGTGACATGCATGAATAGCTTGTTAATACTGTGTCTTTAATGTCACTGTTCTCTCTCTCTCTCTCTCTGTCTCTGTCTCTGTCTGTGTGTGTGTGTGTGTGTGTGTGTGTGTGTAGGGTGCAGCCAAAGCGTTGATCTTTCCCGTGGTGCAGCAGTTCACAGAAGCGTTTGTGCTGGCTCTGCAGATGCCTGACGGACCCTCGTCTGATAGCGGTCTTAAGATGGAAGTCCTCAAGGTGAGAGACTTAGTTAGTTGTTTTTAGTTGCCACGCGTGAGCCGAAAATATATATTTATTGTTTAATTAGCAATGCTGTCGGTTAAATGCGTTAATGGGCGTCCATTTTTTTTTGCAAGATTAACGTTCTTTTTGGCCTACCAAGCTTTGTAGTTCTTTCACATGCTGTTGCAACAAGTAGTAAAGTTAGAAAAAACTACAACACCACACCGGATCTAGCTAGACCGGAAACAAAACAACAAGCATGCCGTACACACTTGTTTGGGCTTGCGAGTCGGCCAAAGAGTAGTAACGTTACGTTATGAGTGGATGCCAATAAGATTTCTTTTTAAAAGTTGCCAAATGCTTCCATTGACAAGACCAAAGTGATCTGTGTGTTTTGTCGTTGTGAACTGAGCTATCATTGCGGCACGACCAGTCTGAAATACCACTTGATGGCCAAGCACACAGCTGATGAGAATTCTCCCCCACCCCCCTCGTCAAAGGGGGGTGTTTTCCCCCTTTTATTGATGGACAGTGTTACATTATGTGAGAGATTATTTGCTTCAAGTGAGAATGTTCCGTGTGAAATTGAATCCTACAGTAGGCTGTATTCCTATGTTGTTTTCAATAAAAAAAGCATTTGCACAAAGCCTTCCAAGCCATTTTTTCATGTTAAGAGCATTAAAATGAAAAAATAAATGGGACAAAAGTTACATTTAGAATACATAAACGTGTGGGATTAATTGCGTGTTAACTATGACATTAATTGCAATTAAATATTTTAATTGTTTGACAACACTTTTAATTTGTAATAAAATTTGCAGTTTGAATCATAAACTACAGTGTTTGTCGCATTGTATTTATTTACCCAAGACACAAGAGAAGTGGTTTGTAATTATTTAAAAATTGAGGTTTAAATCTGTCTTTCTTTGCCTCTCTCACAGGCAGTAACAGCGTTGGTGAAGAACTTCCCCAAACCCATGGTGTCCTCTATGCAGCAGATATTACCCATTGTTTGGAATACACTGACAGAAAGTGCAGCTTTATATCCTTTACCAAAACTACTTATTAGCTAATCATTTCTTACTGGGATAACCACTGCTGGCTGTGCTGTAAAATAATCATTTAGGCCAGTGAGTGAAAACTGCTTCATTTAATTTATTTATTGCAGAACATCTTCTCTAAACCACAAATTCACCGTATTAGCTGCTCATTCTCTTGCGTGGATGTGACCCGCTTACTCGGCAAGACCAAACCACTTTCATGTTGAGGAAAAAGTCTAAAAAATACGGCATTTTACAAAGACTGTAAATGTCATGCTTGACTGATATTTTCCAATTTAAACACACTAATTGAACTACATTTCAATTAAATTTAAAGCAATAAGAGCAAGGGCATTCCTTAACCACATGTTCACCTATGTGAGAACAGAAGTCAACTACACAGAGGAAGTGGATGACCCTGTAGACTCGGATGGTGAGCAGAAGGCTTTCACTGCTAACACGTAACATGTCTTTGAAAGTTTGCAGCCTTTCCATATTATGAATTCATCACTTTTTTAATCTTCTGATATGATTGGCTCATTTTCGCAGGTGAGGTTTTGGGATTTGAGAATCTGGTGTTCAGCATCTTTGAGTTTGTCCACACGCTGCTGGAGAACAACAAGCTCAAGAGCACAGTGAAGAAAGCCTTGCCCGAACTCATCTATTACGTCATCCTGTACATGCAGATCACTGAGGACCAGGTGAGGAATGAAATTAACACATGAGGGTGAAATGGCTGTTTGCATAGATTGAAGTATTGATGGCGACTCTCTGGTGTTTGCCCTCTGGTTCCTTTAGATTAAAGTGTGGACGGCGAACCCCCAGCAGTTTGTAGAGGATGAGGATGATGACACCTTCTCTTACTCTGTCAGGATCTCTGCTCAGGACCTGCTGCTGGTGAGATAAAAACCTACAATTCCCAACAAATCTGTGTGAAAAATGTGATGGACAAAATGCAACATTTTAAAGCCCAAATTAAACTAATTCCTTTGGTACATCTTGTGCTTTTTTTTGTGTGAAATCCCATCTTGTATAAATGTATAGCGGACTGAGTTTCCTTACAACCACCTTTAGGGCTCCTGCACATTGCCTGTGTGGTGTTTCTTTTGCGTGGCGCCCGCGTGGTGTTTTCTGTCTTCGCGCACCAGAAATGTGTCTGATGCGGCGCTGCTAGCCTTGTCTGTACACATGTATGTTCCTCATTAATAAAATTTCTGTGTTTGCACATATTTTGATATTTCATTTTGTATTGACAGGTGCAATATTTGAAATCGATTTAATAAAAAAAAATGTAGTACATTTATACCTGCATTTTTGTCAAAACCTAGAGACTTTCAAACATCAAAATGACATTTATTAAATGTATTTGTGTCAAAATGACATATAAACATCTTTTTGTATTCTATTTTGCCTGGAAACGCTTTCAACATGTTTGCGTGTCGCTTGAAAAATAGGCATCGGTCCTATTTCTAGCATGCACAGGTTTTTGGCCTGAGAAGTGCGTGTCACGCAATTACTGTGCAAGCTCACATGTGTTAACATGGGAACGGAAATAAAAACGCCACGCAGCTGACACGCTCACGCCACGCAGGCAGTGAGCAGGAGCCCTTAGAATGAAAAAGTATCTGAGGGTGCGTTTGGTCTCTCAGTCAGTCACTATTGACTGATCACTATATTTACAGTCTGGTCTAAAAATGCTTACTGTTTCTACACATAGTCCTGGAGAAACACACCTTCCCGCTCTCTTTTTTTGCTTGTAAAAATACATCTGATGCACCATGTGGACCTAGTCCTTGAAAACGACTGCAAACGGTTGTTTACGTTATGCAGAGTGATTTCTGTGGTGTTTGATTGTTGGAACACTGAGCAGTGTGGTCATGTATGTAAAACAGGGGTCATAAATGTACAGCACTGGGTGTTTCTTTGGCTCATCGGTCCACCCTGAGAGTGTGTATAATGATGGTAGCCTTTGACTTCTGCTTGCAGGCTGTTGCTGCAGAGTTTCAGAATGAGAGTGCAGCAGCGCTAGCAGCAGCAGCAACAAGACATCTCCAGGAGGCGGAACAGGCCAAAAACAGTGGCAATGAGCACTGGTGAGGATAGACTCAACACCAACACTTCTGACTCACTATCTGACTACATCTCAGTGTCTGGTTTAAAGCTTTAGTGCACAACTATTTTATATTGATGAACATTGGTTACATTAAAGCCATTGCCAAATGAGGGGCTACAATGCTAACTATGACTATAAGCGCCACAACACTCTGTATTTCTCAGTATGGCTATGTTTTAGAAAACATTGCAGTCCGGCAACTTTCCATGCAGAACGTAGAATGATGTGTTTTAGGGCATTGCCGAGGAAAGACAACAGCAGCGCTAACATTTGGAGCAAAGAGGACATAATCACCTCTTCTGAAGAATCCATGATGTTTAATTCTCTGTTCTCTGTTAGAGACTCTTTGGAGTAGGGGTGGGGGTGAGATCAGTGAAGGCTTGCGTCATGTGGCTGCTCCAACAGTGTTGTTGTAATTATTTAGAATTCCTCATGGGGGAGACAGAAACTATGCACTACAGCTTTAAGACTTTGTTGAATTTGAGCCCCATTCCTACTGTAATGTCTGCATACCTATGCTTTAAGTCAGAAAAGTAATTTCTCATATACATATATGCAGGTGGAAGATCCATGAAGCCTGCATGTTGGCCCTCGGCTCTGTCAAAACCATCATCACAGAGAATGTAAAGAACGGTCGTATCCAGTTTGACATGCATGGTTTCCTGGCTAGTGTCATTCTCGCTGACCTCAACTTGCCAGGTGAGTCCTAGACTGACCCTCAGAAGTGATCAACCACACGTCACAACTTTCTGAAGTGCATGGTGATTGTTTTCCATCCTCTTTAAGTGCCTAAACTCCTCAAAAGGAAGGAACTCAAAAAGAGCGATTTAACTATTCAATGCAAACGTCACAATATGAAATAGTTGTTCCTCTCTCTTACTTGTCTTCTCTCTTGTTCTGCTGAGCAGCGGCTTCTCCGTTCCTCCTCGGCCGGGCTCTGTGGGCGGCGAGTCGCTTCACGGCAGCCATGTCTCCTGAGCTCATCCAGCAGTTCCTCCAGGCCACCGTCAGCGGCCTTCACGACAGCCAGCCACCCTCCGTTCGCATCTCCGCGGTCAGGGCCATCTGGGGGTGAGCAAGCAGTGTTTTTAGCTGTGCTGACACCCAAAACCACAGTTTTTTTTGTTCTGAAATACTGAAAGCAGCAGAACTGAGTACACTTTATCTGTTTGGCTATTGAAAGGAATATCGTTACTGCGACATTCAACGTTATCACACATTTTTCTCATATCATGCAGCCCCAGGTACTAACTGATCACCACAATGTTGGGTGGATACTGTCTATTCATCAATGCCTACTATTCATGTCATTCTCCAGGTATTGTGATCAGCTGAAGCTGTCAGAGAGCACACACGTCCTTCAGCCTTTCCTCCCCAGCATCCTCGAGGGACTGGTCCAACTTGCCGCCCAGTTCAGCTCAGAGGTGCTCACCCTCGTCATGGAGACTCTGTGCATTGTCTGCACTGTCGACCCGGCCTTCACCACCAGCGCCGAGAACAAGATCTGCCCCCTCACCATTGCTATTTTCCTTAAATACAACAATGGTATTGCTCCTCTTACCACTTCCTCTATCAGACTTATACTCCTTTTTAACAATACTCTAAATTTCAACTTCCTTCTTAAGGTTATATCGAGGACACATAGATTGTTATGGAACTTGAATTTTTCCCAGCTTGTCTCTAATATTTGGACATTGATTATCTGGAATCCCTTTCTGTTAGCAAAATGTAGCGTTTTCTTTTTTAGATTTTCCAGAAAAGACGTAGACCGAGAGAGACGCATGGTTTTGATTTGTCTCCTATCAGTTGTCTGTTCTTTTTGCCGTATCACCTCTTATCTCCTCAGACCCTGTGGTGGCGTCCCTGGCTCAGGACATCTTCAAGGAACTGGCACAGATCGAAGGCTGCCAAGGCCCCATGCAGATGCGTCTCATTCCCACGCTGGTCAGCATCATGCAGGCTCCCTCCGACAAGATCCCCTCTGGACTCTGCGCTGTAAGTAGATACCGGCACCTTGATATTGTTATCTGATATCATATTATATTATCTGAAACTTCAATTTACCTAGATATGGCACCTTTTGAAAATGACCAAACAGAAAAAGTTCTGCTTTGCAATGTTGTCATCAGTTTTTTTACCACTCAGATTCGTAACAGAAAATTAAACTTTTGCTCCTTCTCTGTCTGCACCACAGACGTCCATCGACATCCTGACCACAGTTGTCCGAAACTCCAAACCTCCTCTCTCAGAGATGCTGGTGTGCCAGGCATTCCCTGTGGTGGCACAGTGCACCTTACGCACTGATGACAACACGATAATGCAGGTGATTCCAATTAAGATACAAGCACATTACTGCACCAGGAGAACAGTGATGTTATCCAGCAAATGTCATGAGCTCCTTCTCAGTAGAAATACCAAAATCAATTAAACTTGGTGACCTAACATTTATTTTCATTACAAAGACTTGCTTTGAATAGAAAATATAAAGGATACATTTTACATATTATCGGTGCGGATTAAAAACTATAGTAGGTGACAACACCGCTCTCTTCTCATGAGAGTTTCTGCAGGGTCTTAAAAAGTCTAACATTTCAAAATCAAAATTTAAGGGCCTGAAAAGTCTTAAATATGCTGGAGTATTGTGTTCTAGGTCTTACATAAATGTAAAATAGTCTTAATGTTCCCACATCAATGTAATGATACCTCCAATGCTCATTGAAATTTCCCCGCAGCGTTTTTTTTTTTTTTTAGTTCTGTGGTGTTGTAAATCTTTCTTTCCCTATTCAATAAATAATTGGCTGTACTACAAATGAGACCAACATGCAATTTGTATTACAGCCAATCAGCTTTTTCTGTTACTATTGCGAGATTCTCTCAGATTGTACCACTGACTTAAAATGGATTTTCTTCTTCAGATATGTGAAAGTGTAAGTTTAGCGATACTTGCCTTGGAAAAAATGTTTCAGACAATGTTTGTTTTTTCTTTGTCGCAAAATAGATCTTAGATTTCATTCATAATGGTCTTGAAAAGGTCTTAAAAACTGACTTGGTAAAACCTGGAGAAACCCTGTCTCATGCTCCTTCATCATTTTCCTTCCCCACTCTAGAACGGAGGTGAGTGTCTGCGGGCGTACGTCTCTGTCTCCCTCGAGCAGATCGCTCAGTGGAGGGACGAGCAGGGGCACAGCGGCCTCTGGTACGTCATGCAGGTGGTCAACCAGCTACTGGACCCCCGCACCTCCGAGTTCACAGCCGCCTTCGTCGGCAGGTTGGTGTCCACTCTGATCTCTCGGGCAGGAACCCAGCTGGGGGAACAGCTGGACCAGATCCTCCGAGCAATTCTGAGCAAGATGCAGCAAGCTGAGACGCTGAGTGTGATGCAGGTAGGGGCAAGATGTTGATGTGTGTAGGCCTGGGCCGGTTACCCGTTTCAAGGTAGATAAAAAAAAAAAAGGTTTTAGAAAAAGTTAAGGTTTCAAAACCACTTAAATATTCCATCATACCGTTCCTAAGTTATGTTTAAAAATGACTTGACATTGTGTTCAATGGAGTGAAGGTTATCATACCGTCAGAATCTCATGGCGGCCCATGCCTAGATGTGTGGCTGTTACTTCACCAATAGACTGAACCATCAAAACCTGTTCCTGATGTGTTTAATAACCGTGTCATTATTTTGTCCTTTAGTCTCTGATCATGGTGTTCGGTCACCTGGTTCACTCCCAGCTGGAGCCTCTGTTGGAGTTCCTGTGTAGTCTGCCCGGCCCGACCGGGAAGCCTGCCCTGGAGTTCGTCATGACAGAGTGGATGAGCAGGCAGCACCTCTTCTACGGACAGTATGAGGGGAAAGTCAGGTCAGACAGCACTTCCATTTATCATTTATATTTACAAGTAATTGTTTTTACAATATTTGTAAATTGCAGATCCATAAATGAGGCCCTGTTTACACGTACAGTACATGGTTATTTTGAAAAACTGAGACATTTCCCTTTGCTGTGCCCTTTGTATACACACAAACGGAGAATTTGCCTCGGAAAACGAGTCTTTCTAAAAAATCCGGCCAGAGTGGAGATTTTGGAAACCTTTGTTTGCATGTAAACTGAGAGAAACCGGTTTAAACAGTTAAGGAAGAGAAGAGAGACAAAGTGATTTGTTTCCGCTATTTTCAGGATTCTAATTAGCTAACATAGGCTTGAGCTTCACGTTACACTGCCATCTACAGGTTTGGCATGCTCTGGACACATGGCCGGATATTTTCATAAATGAACATTTCAACCTCTCGGTTATCAAACATAACACTGTGCAAAGCTGTCAGTTTTCAGAAAAGTGTTCAGTTCCGCATACATACACACACACACACACACACACACACACACACACACACACATATATATATGTATATATATACACATACATATATACACATTGTATATGCCACCAAGATAGAACCTCCAGCCAAAGATTGTTTATAAGCTGCAGTCCATCACTGTTGCAAAACTGAGAATCAGTTAATCACTCCCACTTGACGCTGTGATTGGCCAGCTGTGTGTTAGCTGGGTTTGAACGTCACTCTCTCTCTGGTTCTCTTTGTCTCATTCTTAAAA
>NC_048410.1:19525264-19562301 GCF_013103735.1 Etheostoma cragini
TTGTTTTTGTTTTTTCTACTGCAGCACGGTGGCTCTCTGTAAGCTGCTGCAGCACGGCCTCAACACGGACGACAAACGTCTTCAGGACATCGTGGTGAAGGGAGAAGAGATCTACAGCCCTGAAGACGGCATCCGCACACGCTCCAAATCAGCAAAGAGTAAATTAATCTGTACATCACATTATGTTCACACAGAGATATTAAAAGATGTAACGTGCATGCTTTTAACATTGAGCTTTGTGCTCTTCCCTTTTGTGTTTCTCCTCCGCAGACCCAGAGCGGTGGACCAACATTCCTTTGCTAGTGAAGATCTTCAAATTGATAATAAATGAGCTGTCGACTGTAGTGGAGGCAAACGCCAGCAGGGCGAACGCAGGAGACTGGAGTCAAGGTGATTACAAATAATGCTAATGCTGTTTCAACCCGCGGCTTTTTGAGGGACATGGAGCCTTTCTGCAGATGGACCTCTGTGTCTAGTTCTTGTAGTAAATTATTGGTGGAAAGTGATGTGATCAATAAGTCAACCTAAATGTAAACTTCTGGTCTGGAAGCCTTTAAAAAACAAATGTATTTATCGCCAAGGGCTCGGAGTTCTCATGGTCAACAGCATCAACTGGTTTGTGCTGGTTTCAATAAACTTTTAGCACAGTTAGGGTTGGGCATCATTTGGAGTTTAACAGTTCTGATTCTTCCTTTTGATTCCGATTGTTATCCTTTTTTTAAAATTTTTTTTTTTTTGAGGGGTGGAGAGTTGGGTCACATGCCTATTTCACAAATAAGAGGAACGTTTTATTTTGATTCAGTGGTGGTTTACCAGGGATTTTTCAATGTAAAATAAAGCCCCGCTAGAGCGCTGCTAACTGTGCTCTAAGGCTGCAACACAACAGGTGCCCGGCCGCTTCGGAAACCCAAACTTGCGCATATTAAATTGGGAAGCAATGATCAGATATGATTCCTTCCAAACAATTTGAGTAAAGAAATTATTCAACTGGAAATGTAAAATTATGCCCAATGACCAAAGCTACGCTTTTCAAAATCCTTGGTGGGTCATTTAATACATCCACATCAGAAGTGCAGTTATTTAACTTTGGCAACCTAGTGGATTTAACCCATGCTGATAATTTATGAGCAAAGTTTTGTGGGGGAATCAATCAATGTATTCATTCTCAGGTCATCTTTTACTTCAAAACAGTTGCAACAGTGATTTGTTCTTTGTTTTGGTCATGTTTGGCAGGTGAAGCCCTGGACTTGCTGAAAGATTGCAGAGTTGTTGTATTTATTGCCTGTAAACCAAAGAATAGGACAGCAGACATTTGCAATCACCAGCTGTTGTTTGTCTCAGATTCTAGCGGTATGTGGGAGGGAGAGGATGAGGGGGATGATGAGGAGGAGGAGGACGAAGGCCTTGCAGGGCAGCTGCTTTCTGATCTTATCGCCTCCAACAAATACGGTACTAGTATTGCCCCAGTGCTTCAGCTATTCCTTTATTTTGTCTTCAGTTCCACTTCTTGCTCATACTGTTACCATAGAACTTTCTTTCTAGGCACTAAGTTTCCACATCCTGGTGTGTTCATGTCTTACAGATGATGATTATTACGAGGACGATGAGGAGGATGATCCAGATGCTTTGAAAGACCCCATATATCAGATTGATTTGCAGGTACACTAATTCTAAACTTTTAGTTCAACATATCCAATTATTTCAAATGCTTCCATTTGTCAGGTAGCAGCGGGGAGTCGGGACTTAGCTTATTGTAGTTTAAGCACTTTGCGGAAGGTTTGGGCTAATAGGGGTTGGTGTTAAGGGGAAAATCCTCCTTATGATAGGTTTAATTATGTGTTGTTATATCAAAATATATCGTGATATAGTCAATTTTCTGGGAAATCAATTCAGAAACTGTTTATGGATATGGATGGACGTAACTACCTGAAAATGTCTGTTTAATCCTGCTAATAATGGACAAATCCAGGTACTTCACTACTTCTAGTATTGCCATAAGGAGTCCGGCTCACTTTACAGCATTGCCCTATCCACACAAAGATGTTTAAGTGTAATGTAAATGTAAATGTGCTGTATTTATATAGCGCTTTTCCAGTCTTAACAACTGCTCAAAGCACTTTTACATCTACAGGGCACATTCACCATTCCCACACATTCATACACTGTGGCCGGGGCTGCCGTACAAGGTGCCACCTGCTCATCAGATAAACATTCACACACATTCACACTCCGATGCGCAGCACCGGGGACAACTCGGGGTTCAGTGTCTTGCCCAAGGACACTTCGACAATGACTGCAGGGGCGGGGATCGAACCACCAACCTTCCAATTGGCTTTACCACTGAGCCACAGCCGCCCCTGTGCTAGTCGGGACGGGTGTAAATCTCGTGGCAAAATCTCTGATGGTAGACAAATATAAAAGTATATATTGTTTTTTGGTTTATGTTGTCATGTGTGCCAACCCTGTGTGTGTGATGTGTTACAGAGAACATCATGCTGGTCAGAAGTATTCAGAATATAATATATGTATGTATAATATAAATCTATAGCCTGTAATGTGCATACGAATGCATGTCAATCTAATTGTCTGCAAATTTAATTATTCATTATCATCATAAACCTCTCCCCTACAGCTCTTATATTATTGTGAAACATTTAAGGTATTTTCACACTGAGGCTCAGTGGTAGAGCGGTCACTTGCCAATAGGAAGGTTGTTAGTTTGATCCCTGGCCCTGCAGTCCCACGTCGAAGTGTCTTTGGGCAAGACACTGAACCCTGAGTTGCTATAAATGCTTTCTGGGAAGAGCCGTGCGTGCGTGCGTGTGCGTGTGCGTGTGCGTGTGCGTGCACGTGCGTGTGTGCGTGTGTGTGTGTGTGTGTGTGTGTGTGTAAAAGGGGATATTGTGGCTGGATTTTTCTTTAAAGATGGAGTGTGCAGTTAGCAACTACAGATGAAATATGGTTTCTTGATTATCCAGCGTAATTAAACAGGTTTTACCTAAATGTCTTTTTATGACACTGCTGCCATTATAATAGACCTGCACTGTATCACCTGTCCTTCCTCAGGCTTACCTGACAGACTTCCTGACACAGTTTGCCCAGCAGCCATGTTACAGCATGTTCTCAGGCCACCTCAACACCGCCGAGAGACAAACCCTGCAGTCTATAGGCCTCTAGCCCTGACGTCCGCTGCTCCAACACCTCTTTTTCCATCTAAGCTCTCCCCTAATGCCCCATCACTTATGCGCTCATGACGAATTAACGACATAGCAAAGAATAAAGGAGAAATGGGATGATGGCCCTGGAGGAGGAAGGAGCCGGGTTAAAAAGACGGACAAGCACTTGCCCCTGTTTCTACGTACTTGTGATGGGATGAAGGACTTTGCCGACGTTAAAGCGAGGAGGAGGAGGATGATGATGATGTGAGAGACTGCCCAGGTCTGTTCCCGAAGGTCAGAGGACTCAACATTTTAGAGTAATTTCAGACTGGACGAAAGGAATTGAATAAAAGGTTGAGGCTTCACAGTGGGACAGGCAAAACATGAAATCTAAACAGACTATTTTGCCATGTCCTATTTGTAACTTATGCCGTTATTTTTGTGTTTCTGTATAAAAATGCAACAGGGAAAACCCTCCCAAGAGACATTGATTGAAGGAAAGACAAACAAAAACCGACAGCGGGATCTTTGGGGAAGGGAGAGAAACTTTGACAGCCTTTTATTCCAGAAACACATTGACTGTTTCTGACGGGAAATGAAAAGCTCTTTGACCAGCTGACATGTCTAGGGGTATGTTGGGTATTTTGGATATTTGCACGGTTGCCATGGTGATTCACAGCCTGTTCATTTCCTTGTATTTCCATTGAAATTTGGGATGGAGACATTTCTAAATAAAAGTCCTGAAAGGACAACATTTCCAGATTCCTCTCTTGCTTCCCTGAACTGTAAATAATAATAGTTCTTTTAATCCCATTTTTAATGAACTATTTTTAAATTTTTAAAACTGAAAAATACAGAGTCTTTCCACGCAGAGGCACTTGTCAAGCTGTCCCGGACTGGCATCTTATTCTGCATACATATTTTTTTTTCTCCCTATTTTAGGGAAAATGAAAACTGAGCCTTAAAGGTATATTTAGCCTTTTATAAGCAATATATAAACATTTAATAAATTGTTATAATACCCTTAATTGTGGTTATAAGAAAATAAAGGACATTAGTGTACACTACAGTATTTGTTAGCATTCCAACTTCTGTTTTATATCATTACAACTGTTTCACTTTGTCATTCCTTACCGATTTCTACTGCAGCCTCCCCTTACGGACGCACACAGCAGTTAGTGTTGACAAATACATTAATGAACATATCTGCATACAACTATATTATGTGTTATAAATCATTTAATGTTTATATACTGCGTGACGTGTTTATGTTCTGGTTTGACCTATCCTTGGTACAGATGGTAACATGTGCATGATGAAATAATTATTGTTACTAGTTGAATGATAAATCTGTGGTGAAGATAACACTCCATAAGAATATAAGAAATTGTTTATACTTCTGTTCTGTGAAATAACTGTATTTACTGATAAAGCATGAACATAATGCTACATTTTTGTCAGGCTGGAGATGTTATAAATATTAAAGACATAAATTGCTTTAGAATTAAAAAGACCACATCTCATATCCAGTGGAAGGGGGTTACCCCCAGCCAGGGGGTGTGGCCTTCACCAACTGCTACTTTGCATGTTCAAAAGCCATGTGTCTGTCATGGATGGGCAAAGCAGAGGAAGGGTAGGTAACCTTGCCCCCTTATGACCTCATTAGGGGCAATTTCCAGATATGCCCATGTGAGCTTTCATTTTCGCAGAGCAGGATACCCAGGGCTTAGTTTACTCCCAGCACCATTTCTAGCCCCTGGGGGACCGTAAACATGCTGGGGGAACGCATATTAATGTTAAGAAAACAACCTCAAAAAGGGAAATTTTCATGCCATGGGACCTTTTAATGTTTATGGAAACACCTGTACTTTTCCTGTTATGACAAGTCAAAATGCTGTGTAAAAAAAGACAAGGTGTAACATCTGCCATTGGTGCAACAAAATACAGTCTGCACATGCTAACACAGATCTCAGAAGAGGTCCTATCAGGCACAAGTGAAAATGTGTGTGCGTGTTTTGTTTATTTATGCCCAACCTGGGGTTTTTAATTTTTAAATGCAAGGCACTTCAGCAGGCTGAAAATGTTCCACAAGGAGGAGCTGTTAGCTGCTTTCTTATCATTGTATTCATCATTAGTCCTTAATACAGAGAGGGACTGACTTTTTACAGATGTTATGCCTCCTATTTACTCAAGTACTACACTTCAGTGCAATTTTGACAGCATGTGGTATGCTGTAACATAACAATGCAGTACTACTAATTCGTAAACTATAGTAGTAGTAGTAGTAAATAGTAGTAGTATACAAAGTATCTTAATGTGGCTCCACATTGTTCAACTACAAACCTAAAGTTCACTTACATTTATCGTTAATAATAAAAAACTGAATATAATCCATAAAAAAATAACACTTAGAAATATGCATAATGATACCTTCACTTCCAATCGTATGGAATTACAGTACATGCATATTGAATTGCAATATACTTTTACTGAAAATAGTATCTATATATAGTAAATGGAGTATTTTTAAAGGCTCCGAGTACTTATTCCAACCCTGCCTTAGCACAAATGTCATAGGATGACTTTGAGCTTCAAACGCACTTGTTCTTCATGGTGGATTTCTTCCGACGGTCCAGGCAGTATTTGAAGGCAACACCATCCCCGTCTCGTCCCGGGTGAACGGCGTCACAGACGCGATGTGTCATTTCGACGGATAAATTACCGCTTGTAAAAACCGTCCCATCTCCTAAGCTGTTCCCGAGCCAGGATAATGTCTGTGAACGACCGTTAGTCGGGTCATACGTGTACATTTTTAGAATATCTCTCGCTTGGTTTTAAAATTAGGATGAGGATGATCTTTCCAGCGGGCAACATGTCCCTCATCGCGCTGATTTTAGCGCTGCTCGCTATCGTCCTCTGCACTTCTCAGGGTAAGTACGGGTCCTCTCCAGGCCTCGCGCCGCTAGCTAACGGGTTTAAATCTAAACGCAGATCCCTGTTAACATCTGTTCCCCCCTGCATGGACGTCATTTATTATAGCCGTTACAAGCAGACTCTGTCGGTTCTTACATCGTCCTGAAGCCTCACAGCCATGTTCACATGCAACAACAACATGCTGCTTTCTGGCTGTTAAACATAACCTAGACATTTATTTTAGGCCTGATAACTGTTAACGGTAAACCGTTTGCGAGTACTTTTTTGCCCCAGGATGGTTAAGGCATAGCCCGCCCTAATATGACACTGATAAGTTAACTTTGACATTCTTTACCCTAATCCTAACCAATCCTATCCTGGGAAAACCCTGACGAACATTTGCTCTGCAAATCACACTCTGAGCTTGACTGGGCAAACCCCGCCCCCTCTGCCGGTGGTTTGATTTCGCCCTGCAATCAAATCTATGGAGCTTGGCTTGGTCAGGTGATAGCCAGACTAAACTCACATTCAGTAACAACCATAGACTGTATATTATTAATTAATTGATAACATATTAATAATATACAATCTATGGTTACAACTGAGAATTGTCTGGTGTCAATCAATCAGGCTACACCAATCCCACTTCTCTTGCCCACCCAAACAACCCAACCAGAACAGACAGCGAGTGCTAGCCAATCAGAGGGCGAGTGGGCGAATCATGCCTTTCCCTTCCTAGGAAAAACGGTATGGGCAAACCGTTAACAGTTAACGCTTATGTTTGTTATTAATAAACATTCATGGTTTAACGTTGGTGTCCGACTACATTAACGGATAGCCTTCAATTGTTCAGTCCTATGTGAAATAGTCTTACGGTTTTTGTGTGTCTGTTTAGCTATATTATACGTTTTTTTTGCTTGATTAACAAAACATTGGTAGCTATGTTGTCAGCATTAGCCTGGCAGTATGTTGTATGCTAAGTTTCTTTGACAAGCTAGTAACATCTAAACCGTTACACTATTGGAGATTAATGCACATAAAATAGTAATTATATTTAAGGCATATATTTTTTTTCACCAAGTTGATGGAAAAATAAATCATTACAAGGCAATATGTACAACCCAATATTGATATAATATCAAAATTAATTGTAGGTGTTACTGTGTTATTTTGCTTCTATTTAACTGTTGTCTAACAAGTTAAGAGGCAAACAGTAATTTTAAAATAAGCTGCATACAGTAATGTAAACAACAATACAAAACTACTAGCTACACAACGATAGATTTTGCAATATCAAGGCTGATATCAAATGGCAAAATAAGGATTCCCGATGCCAAATCTCAAAGGGCATGATCCTAAATTAGTCTGAACCGTTTCAGTGGCCAAGTTAGATCTTTATTCAACAATGTACCGGAGACAAGTTTCCATCAGTTTAGTACACTCAGAGAAATCCAACCAGGAAGTGCGAGATCTTCCCTCAGGATAAATATGAGTTTTTTTTGTATAGATAAAAACATTTAATGTGTCAGTTTTTTTCCCAGACATAAAACTCATGTAAAATATACACGTTGGTGTGACTTTTAGCAGCCTGCACCGGTGGCTGTAATTTAGAGTGCCTTAAATTCTACGGTGTGGACAAATAATATGAATACTAGCTAGCTCCCTCCAACTCAATTTAGGACTTACTTATGTGTTCATCTTTATGAAAGAAGTATGCAGAATGTTTCTTAGTCAGTATGTGAGCTTTAGTCTCCCAAGAGACCACAGAACTATAACATAATTTAAAAAAAACAAGTTGATGATGTGTAGCTCTTGATTAAATAGTCCTTTATAGTGGCAAGAAATGGGTGGGTCCAGGTTGTCAATTGTAGGAATTGTGCTGCATTTTGCTGATGTCATACTTGGGCTGGACATTATTGTGACAAGCATTTTTTTTTTTTACTGTTGTTGTTTTTAACTGTGTGTTTTATAAACCAAACAACAAGTTAAATGATAATAATAAATAATCCATAGTTGAAGTTTTTTTGAATAAATTTCATGTTGGTTTATTGGGACAACAAAAAATACATCTCTGTTGCCATAGCATAAGAACAAACATATATATATATAAAACAGAATACTTATTATATAATTGTAGATGCTAAACAAATTATGTACTCTTCTCTCTGATAATATATACAATTCTCTATTTATTTAGCCTTGTATTGTGGCAGGAGAAGACATATTTAGCTGCTAGCCATGCCGTGCTTTTCTCTTCCCTTAATAATAAAAAAGGAATCTTTTTGTCCTTAGTGTAGGTAGTAAAGCCTGGTACATGTTTTTCAAATTTTTGAAAATATTTCATTCTTAAGTCTTCCTATTTGGGACATGTACATAGAAAATGTAATTCTGTTTTAATCTCTCTCTCTCTCTCTCTCTGCTTCCTTGTTTCTTTTGGATCATCTTCCCTGTAGTGTCATCGCGCTTACACTTTGTGTTATATTTGTTTTGCAGTCAGTGCGAACGAGGACTGTCTGTGGTACGTGGATAAAAACGGCACCTGGCACAACGGCTTTGACTGCCCTCTCATCACGTTTTGTTGTGGGAACTGCCACCGGCGCTACTGCTGCCTGGACGCCTTTAAGATGATCCCAGAGAGGGAGCAGAAACGCTGCATGCTCTTCCAGTTCAGGTGGGGCAGCAGCAGGGGTTTCCTTTAATGACTTATTTATTCATTTACTGAACCCAACGAGCCTGTCTTTCTGTTCAAAATGCAAGGCTATCTGAAGACAGACACTTTTTTACTTTTGTCGATTACAATTGGTTGCCGCAGTCTGCACAATGAGATGAGTCCTCTGACACAGTGTTTCTCAAACTTTTTTTAATGTTTTACCCCCTTTGAATTGCTTTTTTAAGCCAAGTACCCCCTGATCAGTGCAAAACCCTTTTGGTAGAAAAACAATCGAGCGCCGGCAGTGATAGATTCACTAAACAACAACCTTCTTAAACAGAAACATTTAAATGCTACATTTCAATTTAGTCATTATTACAGTATAATTACTTCAGCAATTATGCATGACATATTTTTAAAGTGGCTTTTTTGCAAAAATGTCATGCACGCCCTGCAGTATGCTAAAGTGCCCCTAGGGGTACACGTACCCCCATTTGATAGTGCACACTATACTGATGAATTAATAAGTAAAAACAAAGCAAAAGCCATTCAATTACAACATTGTTATTCACACTTTACAGATAGAGGAGGCCAAGAGGAAAGGTGGGGGGGGGGGAGGTATTAGCCTTTATTGTAGGCTAATACCTACAATAAATACAGAAGGATTACTCACAATAATTATAAATGTGGGTATAATGGAATGACAATATGAGAACCGGCTGCTTTTCTCTTTGTTCTACCGTTGTAAATGAAAGAGCTCTGGGTTTTGAAATGTTGGTCAGGTATAAAGTGGTGGGGCATTTTCCTACAATTTCCCCACATTTTATAAAGTACACATAAAAGATAAATCTTAAATATTATAGATTGTTAGTTTTAGCCATACACTCTACTAACAGCAATGATTAAAGCAATAACGCACTATTGTAAAATATATGAACATTACATGCTAAATGTATTGCAAAACATGTTTAAATTAGTTTTTGAGATTTAATAAATGTCATACAACTGTCTTTCACTTTCTGTATTAGTGAATGGAACTGTCATCGTGTACAGTAGGTAATGGGTGTCATTTTGTGACCTGAGTGTGGAACAAGCCCTCGTATTGCCATGAGCCCGGTCCGTTCCTCACTAAACACCGAGGGCGGCAGTTAAAAGAACCATTTAAAGAAAATAGCTCATAAGTGAACCTTAGAGTTGACATTATTTTGTCAAACCTACCGTTCCAGAGGTTAAGAACACGCTCCCTCTATCCTTAAAACATTCACAGTGAACCCAAATAAATCCACTAATCTTTTTTATCCCACATGGGAAAATTCAAGTGTCACAGTCGCAAAAGAGATTGCTAGAAAAGATGGCTAGTGTGGATAAAAACCATCCAAACTTTGTATGGTAGTTTGTCGTCAGCTGGCTTGACCTTCGGTTGATTCTTAAAGCAGCAACGAGCAGGTCAACCACGTTGTGAAGGTTTGATGAAACCCACTAGAGCATTGTTTCTCAAATGGGGGTCCCCGTACCCCTAGGGGTACTTTGGAGTACTGCAAGGGGTACTTGAGATTCCTTTTTGAACTTTTAATTTCAAATATATCAGTCGTGCACAACTCATCAAATTAATTTAGTTATGGAGTCTTAACATTTGAAGTAACAGTTAAGTGTGTTTCAGTTAAAAGCTTACTAGGTGAATCAGACACTGCATGACTGCATGACTATGGAACTCACACTATTTAGTGCTTTTAAATTATAATTGGCTTATATTTTTGAGAAAGGCCTGACCAGGGACTGGGGTTGCAAATCATCCTATTGGCTAGAAACAGTTTAAGCAACACAACTATACATATTGTTATGGCCTTGACTGTAATAATTATGTATGTAATAATGTGCGCTGCATTGTCCCTGACAAATAAATTGATAATAAACATTAAACACTAAGAGCTGTAATGTTCCTCTTTATATAGCCTTTTCTTTCCACCAAACATTCTTTGCACACGTCAGGGGTTACTTGGCTAAAAAAATATTTTAAAGGGGGGTACATTATTGAAAAAAAGTTTGAGAACTACTTCTAGAGTATACACATGTTGTCAGTACCAGTTGTTCCAGTGACGTGGGAGTAGAGAGATAAAGGCCTCTAAAGGAAAGGAGCATTGGCTCAAGGTTGGTTCACACAGACAAATCAACTGGGAGGGAAACATTGCAACAATTCATTATACAGAGTCAGATAAACAAGGCTTGGTTCAGAGTTTCAACACAATGTAATGTACCAGATTTACACCACAATGTATGCGTCATACATGAACAGTGATATTAGGAAACAATCAAATCAAATAAAAACTGAATTTGAAGTAATGGAATTTGGTGATGGGTTAAGTGTCTTGTGTGTGCAGATATCAGATCTAAAAATGTTGTATCAACATTAAACAGTTGCATCACTTCTTGGGTGACAATGCTTTGTATACAAGGGATTTAATAATAATGGAAAATAAATTGTATAAACATATGTATAGATCATGTTTTCCATCATCACCTTGCATTCTGCTTAAAGTCTGGACTCTCTTCAGGGCTCAACACTAACTTTTAAAAGTGATTGCCAGGCTGGCAACCAGGCATCAGCTTTTCAAAACTGAAAATACGGTAGCCATTTTAAGTCACCTTATATTTTGAGTAATTAAGATGACTATACAGTTATGTGTCAGCCTAATCATGAAAATGTGACATAAAAGATCAAAAATGTTCTCAAATTTCCTTTAAAAAAAAATGTTATATTCAAGTTTACATGCTTTGGTTGGATCAATTTGCACATTTGTTTGCGATGTTGATGGCTTAGTCAAAAACAACTTAATTTGCTTCACTATTGTCTCTTAAGCAATTGCCTTTGCACACGTGAGTAAAAGCACCGTACAGCGTTGTCACATGCCGTTCCCATTCTGACTATAACAGCAATTTTAAAATATCACTAATCCAACAAATTTTTTAAGATATTTATTTTGTGATGTTCTTGTTACTGTCCCTATTTTTTACATGTTAAAATGGCCAAGAAATTGTTTTCCAATTTCTCAAAATGGTTGCCAATCGGAACTGTTAGTGTCGAGCCCTGCTCTTAAACAGGCCTGTTCTCATGTCCCGTTGGCTGCATTTGACTTAATGATCCTGCTTTGGTCTCAACAGTGTAACATGTTCTCACTATTTGTTCTATCAGCTTTCCCCTTTGAGGTATTGTGACAATACTGGACTAAGCAAGCTTGTACCCCGAGAGACTGCAACATGGCACTTTCCCTCCACAGCACTGGAAACTATCCATCAACCAGTAGTGAGCAGACAACCCGCAGCTTATTTAGCCCAGTGGGCAGCAGAGGCTGAGCTGAAATGGAGGGATTTGTTGCTCCACTGTGACCATGAGGCGATGGAATCTGGTAGAGAGACAGAGAGATGTAGGGTGTGCGTCATTAACTGGGATGTGCTTTCAGGGTCAGTCTGGGGTTAACAGTGTGTCTAATTCAAAAGCTTCACATCCCGACCATTTCTGCTTTAATCCTCCTGTAAAATGGGATGTAATTAGTGAGATGATCAAAGTAAGAAAGGAAATGCTGTTTAACTTAAGTCCTCTTGTGTCTCTCTTCTCAGCCCTACCACTTTGGCTGGCATTGCCTCTTCCGTCCTCCTGTTTGTGGCGATCATTGCGACCATGGTCTGCTGCTTCATGTGCTCCTGCTGTTACCTCTACCAGAGAAGGCAGCAGAGGGGCAGGACACCTTATGATGGTGAGACCTCCACTCTTTATGTCCATACTTGTGCAGACAACCATGAGGTCATAGTTGTCCTTCACAGCAGTCTGTACTTTTTGACCCACAGTCCAGCAGATTCCCATGGCCAGCTATCCAGTGGAGCCCATGTATGATGCTTATGGAAAACCACTGGGACCCTCTGAGTATCCACATGCAGGTTATCCAATGGCGCCCCTGTACACTGGCATGCCTCCACATTACCCCATGATGCAGCCTGGACCTTATCCACCACACCTGATGGATCCTGTATACAGCCAGGGTAAGAGTAGTATTGCACATGTCCAACAATAAAAACATTCTAAAAAAAACTCAACAAAGACTTTTTTTTTGTACAAATACATGAATCAGTTCAAAGAAAAAATGTGACAATACACTATACAAAATACAAACTGTGTTACCTACTTTTGCGAAAGTGAAGTGGCTCATGTTTGTGTTAATTGCCCTGCTATCAGACCTGGTGGATGGTGATGTTTTTTTTTTAACAACCACTGGACAGATTGCCAGAACATCTATTGAGTATTTAATTGTCCATAAGGAGTTTCGGTGACCCCACTAAACTTTCCTGTAGCACCACCACCAACATTTGCACAAGAAATCCCCGGAGGGTGAACACGCTTTTTTTGGACGCTGCCCTCTAACACCACCATATCTGAATTTAAAGCAGAAAGCAACAAAGTATGGGGACATTTGCACATTTCGTGCTACCATGAGCATAAACCCCTCTTAATTCAATCGACCCCATGTTCTCTCCAGTAGTGCCATCAAAAATAAGTAGTGATAACAATGGTAGTCACCACTTTATTCCATATCTCCGTAACTATTTGTGACATTTTTGAGGATGAGTCTTACTTAATTTGGTGCTTATTTAATGTTCTTTACCTACTTATTTTTCAGCCCCTCCACCCTACTCTCCACCTCAGTATCCCGGCCATTGATGGGCTCATCTACACACACACGCACGCGCGCACACACACACACACACACACACACACACACACACACACACACACACACACACACATACACACACACACACACACACACACACATACACACACAGAGTGGGAAACAACAGCAACTGAGAGAAAGGACTGTTTCAAAAGGAGAAGGCAGCAACACTCTCTCTCTCACATGCACACATTGAAACGCTACAGCTCGACTAGCAGTGGTTTTGTCTGTTCAAGAGAACTGGAGGCACTTTAAGGTTTTTCTATGTTTATTTACTGTACAATGTTGTGGTCCTACTGTTCTGGAGTATTTACGCAACTCAAATTGCGTTCTGCAACCCGACACCTGACTGCTCCCGGCGGGTTTTTGCACCATCCCTAAAGTGAGGAGGTATCTGGCTGATGTCTCGACTGTGCTGCCACTTGTGCTCTGGCACACTTACCTCATAAACAGGGTGTCACCTAAAAGACGAGGCTCATTACCTTCCTGAACAGGGGTCAGAAGGGGTTGATAAAAATGATAATGCACTCCCTCTTCATTTATAAAAGGCAAAAATGCTGTACTTGCTCACTTTTGTTCAATTTGAATAAATTAATACCTCCCTAAGGCTACATTCTAAGTTACACACTCTCCAAATATGATGACATGTCTTTATTTCTGTATTTTTTTTCCCCGTAATGTGGTCGAGACTAAAGTGAAAAACTAAGCATGTTTGAATAAAAAGGGGACATGTATGCTCAAAGACAGTGTGACACTGTCTTAAATTTACTGACGGCCTAAAGGATTTCATGGTACTCCTAATTCTGTGTAAGAAGCCTTTAGTCACCTGCTGGTTTCAACTTTGTCTATTATATTTTTGTATCTGGCTCAACTAATTTACTTCATGGTAGTATATTAGCTGCTTAATTCTAATGTAACATCTCAACATCAGCATGCTACCCCAGTCAAAATTATCTGTTCTCTCTTGCTTTTATCTGGTTTTAAATGAATTAAAAATCCTTAGATTAATCCCATAATGTCATTTTGGTATGTTTTCTAGTGAAATTCATGTTAAATTGTTATTTCTTGTAACATATCAGGTCAGGGGAGATGCAATGTCCCGCCTTAGAAAATTAACCGAAAAAAGGGATTAACTATTTAAATACATATTTTGTAAATCTGTTCTTCAGCTGAATATATTATGATATTCTAACAAGTTATTTTAAACAAAATGTATTGTTATTGTAACATAACATATGATTTTGTAGCATTTTTGGCATCTTTCTGTTTGGTATTTCATATTATCGAGGTTACATTTTTCTGTGAAGGGGTTCTCCTGTTGTGGACTTGTGGTCAGAAAAAGTTGAATTTTTTCTGACCACCTCACTTTAAAGTAGCAGTTTGACATTTTGGGAAATATGCCTATTTGCTTTCTTGCTGAGAGTTAGATGAAGAAGATCAATACCAATCTCCACATGTATCATGGTAGCAATCTTCTCATCATTACTCTACAAAAAAGCAGATAGGTGTTTTTCCCAAAATGTCAAACTATTCCTTTAAAGTCACACTTAAGGTATTGGGTTCCTGTGAGGTTAGGGCCTTGTAATTATCGTTTAGAATCTTGGACAGCCTGGACTTTTTGTAAGATGTATGAACTGTAAAACAAGACTTCTCAAGCATGTGTTGTACAGTAAGCTGTCTGACTAATGGGTAATAATTATCTTTATTCAGGTGTAATGTATCTCAACCTCAACCTCAAATAAGATATTAAAAAACACTGTCGTCATGCTGATCAGAGAAGCCTGAAGCTTTTCCTCGAGGCATAATGCTGTATCTTGTCTCTACAAAAAAAAAGAACTAGTACTGCTAGTTTACAGCGTAAATTGTTTCCTCCCATGGCGCTGTCCATTTGTACAGATTTGTTGAGCCTTTGTAAAGCACAGAGAACACTGGACTTTTCTTTGTAAGATGCTTTCATTTGTAGTTTGACATAACATTTGATCAATGATGTTTCTGTTTATTTGTGCTTCTAATCCAACTCCATGAGTGTGTTTACTGAAACTGACATCAGTTGGCAAAATAACTTGTCTAGATCTATGGCTTTTTGTCTGTTGTCATATGGATTGTACCACATTGTAATATAAAGTGAGTGAAAAGTTTTTATTTCTATTAACATAAAATTTAACTTTGGAATGTAAAAATACAACTGTCTGATGTGTTTTTTTTCTCAGGCAACATTAAAAAGGGGTTAGTATGTGTTTACATCATTTTGACCACTAGATGTCCATATTTACTCCAAAACAATGTTAAATATGTTCCCGTTTGGCAGAATGAACTTATTTAATTTTTATCACAAGCAATGTGTGCTCCTAAAAACCATGTTAAATTACATTTTTCCTTTGCATAATTGTGCTGAGGTTATACAAAATGTTGTAATGTGCTGATTTGTATCAATATTCAAATTGTTTATTTTATTTATTATTTTATTTTTTACTTTGTTGACATCTTCTATTTACTTTGGTCTCTTTAACAGAATATTCTTCTAAAACCATCTTGACTTTCTCTCATTTTAAACATTTGGCTAGTTTCGGGTAGTCACTTGTTTTTAATCTAAGACATGATTAATGCGACTTAAAACTTACCAAGTTTTTGAATTTTAGCGCCTTTGGTGTACTAAACAGCAGGGTATTAGGTTATTCTTTATTCTGCACCTTGCTTTTAGCCGCGCCTCAAGAGTATGTCAACGTGCATTTCACTGCACATGTAAATCTTGTATTAACATTCCAAAACAGAAACACTGATGGCAGAAAATCTAATGTGAAATTCTAAACTGCTAAAATTAGATTAATTACTAAACAAAACATTAGGAAGTGCTCTCAATATAAAAAATAAATTGTGTAATAGGAAGTATGTGTAACTCTGCTCAGGCAGACCTGTAAACTTCAGCCCTTCCCATTACCTTTAAAGGAGTGTGTACCCTAAGCTAAATAAGGACATGCACTTTCACAGGATTTTGAAGAATGTCCCAGCCTCACAGTTCACTTTGATGATGCGAGGCTCTTGCAGTTCATCCCTAGTACCCCTCACTGCAAGACTAAGTCCAGCCTCTTTGTATCAGGATTGATGCCGCTGGTGGTTTTTTGGTGAGCGGGACGCGACGGGACAGCAGGAAACCAGCTTTGGCCAGCTTTGGGCATCCTCAGCTTCTCACCATAGGAGAGAAATTACTAAATAATTAGATTTAAATAAAGATATTCATTATACCAACACCCTCAGTCAATCCAAAGGAACCAAATTCCTCTTTTTGTCTCTACGGGCATTTACCCCAGATTTTTTTAGGCAACCATGTCCAGAAGAAAGGTGAGAGGCCTGACCTGTACAGGCCGCCAGGTCAGTGAGGACCCAGACCTGGACAACCTGCTGTCCACGCTCTCCCCTGAGGAGATGGAGGAGCTGGAGAAGGACATGATGAAAGTGCCAGACATCAAGCCAGAGGATGGGAAGATCATTGTCCAAGGGGATAGCCAAGCTGCGCAGGTACCTTTGAGCAACAACGTCCGGGAAGCTAAACTTGACGGCAGACGGGAGAGTGACCGTAAAGGGAGGCTCAGTGAGAGGCAACAGTCATTTGAGGTTTGTGAAAGCTTAACCTATCTGGATTAGTTGGATTTTACATTTTACTCTCTTTAGATGTTTGAATTTACACTGTTTTTCAATAAAGATGACCAGCAGGTGGGTGACTTTGGAGGAATTTATTAAATCAAACAACAATGTACGCACTTACAAATGATAGATTATGTAACATCCACTGTCCCCGAGGTGTTTCTAATAATAGCTTTAATGTGCTCTCTTTCATTTTGCTTGAAGCAAAGCGCCAACTGGACCCCATGCACCCTGAGTACATCAGCTCATAAATAGTGTAGAGTTGGCTTCTGTCCCAGGAAAAATATTGTTTTCACTCTTAAAGCTTGCTGACATGCATTGGCAAACAGCATCAGAAACACACCAAATCATTTCTTTAATTCCTGTGACATTCTATAAAAGAGCCCTCCTTTTAGTGTCAGCGAGCCAGGTTTCTTGCAGTTTGTGTATTTAAAGGAAAGGCACTTCGTTCGATGGAGTGGAGGCCCTGCGGAGCTTCTTAATCCCGGCCTGATGGAATTCCTTGGTTGGTTGCTCCTACGCTCACTTCCTTTTAAGGATACATCTGCCAGGGCCACGGCCTCACACAGAAAAACAGATGGAGACTCACAAATCAAACACTTTGCACAAATTAAACACTCGTTGCAAATGTATCCCTGCACTATAAAAAACATGGCTCCTTGTCCTTTTGCTCACTGTAAACACACATGCCATATGGTGTCAGAGAGAGAATGCATGTTTACAGTGAGCAGATGGACATCGAGCTGATTGACAGTAAAGGAATAGAGTATTTGCATGGGTGTTAGGTGTTATACTTTACATACTTTACATGCATAATATACTGTATGTTTGTACAATCTTCTGTAAAGGACAATAACTGATTTTTAATGATGGCATCATTATGGCCTTGTTCTGTACCTGTTGTAATTTCTTTTGGTTAAGGGTACTACATTTGTTGACACACTCATTTTTCACTAAACACTAACTGTTTTTGATATTGACATATATCTTTTTGTGATCAATTTGTTTTCATTTAAACAGCCAAACAAAAGTGCAAAACATTGGTCCAGAAGACAACATACAGAAAAGTACACTACACACACACTGAAGAAGGCACAGTGCACCTTTTCCACAATCCTTCCTTGGGATCAAATGTTTCCTTGCAAAACAAAGAGAGGAAATACGGGAAGGAGGGAGACAAAAACACAACAGCAAGAACTATGTAGCTCACAACCAAGACACACAGTAACAGACAAGACAAACACACAAACAAATAAGAGGCATTGACAGGGAGACCGGCTTAAAACAAAAAGGACCAAACACACATACACACACAGATGTAGCATGAACTTCAAGGATTCAGCAATGCTGAGCCAAGTGTCCAAAGTCTTTCCTGGGGCTCCATTTATGCAAGCTGTGAAGAGGTTCCTTAGTATTGACATGTGTTTAACTGCTTTGCTTTCAGACATAACACTCATATAATTTTCAACTCCTCATACATGTCCTCCTGCAGGGTGAGACAAAGAAGGAGAGCAGGAAGCAGGAATATCTAAGGAAGATGGGCCTGAGCCAGGAGGGGAACGACGACGTGACAGTAGGGCTACGAAGACATGCTAGTGTCTCAAGTGAACGAGATATTAATTTGGACGAAAGAAACAGCAAAGGTCCCGAAAGTTTGACAGAGGAGCGAAGTCGGCTTTCGAGTAGATACAGGAAGCAGGAAAGTAGAGAGAGTGAGGTGAAAGAGGAGACCAAAGAGAAAGAGAAACAAGAGGACAATAGGATAAGAGACAGGAGAGAAAACAGAGAGAGCACAGGTAGCAAAACAAAGGACATGATCTCCAAGTTACAGGAAAAAAAGGATGACGGCAAAGAGAGGAAAGAAGATTGTAGGAGAAGAGATGAGAGCAAAACCAAAGACATTATCTCAAAGCTACGAGAGAAACATGAAAAGGAAGCGGGCAAGGAAAAGGAAAGAAAATCTGAGAGTTTTAGGACACAAGGACTTGTATCTAAAATGTTGGAGAAGCAGAGCAAGGCACAAGACAGCCCGGCTCCAGAGAGTAAATCGGAAGAGAAGAAGCCTAAAGCAGAGGAGAAAAAAGCTGAAGATAAAAACAAGCCTGACGTCAAACTTGAGCGACAACCATCAGAGAGGGGCGAGGTGCAGGTGAAACATGACAAGGCAGAGAAAAGAACAGATAGAGAAGAGCTCGTCAACCATAGTGACCATGTGAAAGAGAAGGAGAAGAAGGTGAGCATGGAGAAGAAAGGAGAGGTGAAAAAAGAAAAAAAAGAGAGTGAAGAACAAGTTCAAAAAGTAGAGGAAAGTGAGAAACCTGGCAACTGTGTGGCCAAAAACACCCCATACAACAAGGCGAAAGAGGAAGAGGAGGAGGACGAAGACTCGAGCATGTTTGATGAGCTGATGGAGCAGATTTGGAGCAACGACCCCTCCCTCACTGAGCTCAACGTCAACAACTCAGAAGTCATCAAGACCAAAACACTCATCGAGTTTGCAGAAGCGTTGCACAAGAACACCCATGTCAAGACGTTTGCTTTGGCTAACTGCCGTGCGGACGACCACGTGGCTTATGCCATCGCAGGCACGCTCCGCAGCAACAAGACTCTCACCAGTATCAATGTGGACTCCAACCATCTCACTGGCAAGGGCATCCTGTCTCTGATCCAGGCGCTACCACACAACTCCACACTGACTGAGCTTCGCTTTCAAAACCAGCGTCACATCTGCGGCGGGAAGACGGAGATGGAGATGACCAAGATCTTGAAAGAAAACACCACGCTGCTCAAACTGGGCTACCACTTTGAGTTAGCTGGACCCAGAATGACTACAACAAACATACTGAGTCGCAACATGGACCGACAGAGGCAGAAGCGCCTACAGGAGCAGAAGCAGGCCCAGGCCAATGGGGAGAAGAAGGACACACTGGAGGTACCCAAGGTGGGCGGTGGAGGATCTCTGAGAAGCTCGCCCAGAGCTTCCCCCAAACCTTCCCCTATACCGTCTCCTATGCCATCACCAAAGCTGACTCCTAAAAGAGGAGCTGGAGGTCCGGTTCCTCCTCCACCTCCGCCTCCTCCTGGGGGTGGACCTCCACCTCCTCCGCCTCCTATGCTGGATGTAGACGCTTTGAGGAACTCTCTGACCCCGGTGTCGCAGAGAAAGCTGGATGGAAAAAGCCCAGGCGGTAGCAAGAACTCAAGGGACCAACTGCTTGCCTCGATCAGAGGAACCGATAAGAAACAACTTAAGAAGGTATGTATGATGGGTTTATGGATTTAGGTATCTTGTGGTGGAGCTACAATAATATATCTTCACATACTTACATTTAATTTTTCCCACAGGTGCCGGTGCCAAAGTGGTTGCAGTAATATTTCCTGTTGGAATATGAATTGAAAAAGAAGAGCGAGGGAGAATAGAGATGAGATACACTCAACACTCCCAAGATGCAGTCAAAGAACTGCGCCGTGGAACGGTTGGAGAAAGCGAAACATGAGATGCCCATCGGGCGGATGACTAGCCCTCACTATGAGTTCTCCCCGAAAACACTGGACCAAAAGGACTCTAGGGAGAATGGGTGATGCAGGGCTCTCTATTGGCCGACAGCATAGAGTGCCTGAGTTTTGTGGTTGTTTGTCTTCAGTACTTATTGACGCTTTGCTGGTTATTTGCACTAGATAATATGAAGCCGATCACATAACATGTCGGCTTGTGTATGCATCTGAACGTGAGCGTGGTGGGAATGTGTGATGAGCTTATCAAGAGATATGAATAACTTAAAACTTTATAAAGTTCTAATATACAAACACTTTTATTAGTGATATAGTGGACATTCAGTTGACCATTTATTTTTGTGGAGAGGAATTCCACCTTATACTTGTAAGTTGAAAATCTGTTCAAACTGGGAATTTTGAAATGGCGGAAATATCAGGGAATTAACAAACATGGCGGCCTGACTTAAAACAATCTGGGTAAGAAAAAAGGTCATGGTGGTCTTTGTGTGTCTCATTGCCAAATCTCAAGACATCTCAGGCAGGGTTTAATGGATTGGAAAGCAGCCCAGTGGAATCCTGGTGTATGACAAAAGAGTTTGAGCATGAAAATAATTACATAATGCATTTTTATCAGGAAGTGCAAATGGCTGTCCTTCAGTATTTGATGTTATTTTTTTTTGTACAGAATCATTCTGCCTTGGTGTTTAAATACCTTACAAAACTTGTAATATAATACACCCACATGTCTTAACCTGGGGGGGGGGGGGGGGGGGGGGGGTTGTGAAACCATTACTGGCTTATATTAACCCTCCATACTTTTAAGTGAATGTCATTTCAAAAAGAAATTTGATCAGATAAAAAAAATCAGAGATGCACTTATATGTGCACTCTGTAAAGAAGGACTCTCTTTCATATCTGATTACACATGCCTTTCTTACAGAGCCTGTATGTCTTCAATAAAAGATTGTGGTATGTTTGCAAAGTCACAAGTGTAATGTTATGCCTGGCTGATATCACAATGAGAATATGTGTACAAATTATGTAAAATGAAATACAACTGAAAATGAGCTGTCATTCATTTCAGTTGGTTTATGAACTATATGAAATTGTTCACACTCAATATTTATACTCAGGTATTTCCATTTTCACTGTGTGTGCATTCCATTTCAGATCTAGCTCATGCTAGAAAAATATGCACACTATATACAGAGCCATACATTCATTATGTATCCATAGCAACAATTAACCTGCAACATTAAAAACAGATTTAAATTACTCCTATGGTAGCCTACTGCATGTACCTTCTTAAAACTTAAGACAATTTTCAAAGAATCTTTCCATTATTATCTACACTGATTTAAATTGAAAGTGTCTCTGAGACCAGAAATTAAAAACATTTCTTTACATTGGATGTCAAAAGCTGCAGGGAACCAGCAGGAGCTGTGTACAGTCTACCCGTCATCATCCAAAGAACAGCACCAGCAGCAGGCCAGTTTATGTCTCCATCGACCTCCGCCTCCGCGACCATGAAATGCCTATATTTGGGCATTTCTCGATGAAAGCTCGCTCTGCAATTCATTCCTTTCTCGTTCCTAATAATGGGATGCAGGCCAGCAGTCTGTCTCCCGGCTGTACCCTGACCAATGGAACTGATCTCTCATGGAGGAAAAAGAGGGGAAGGAATGAAAATGTTGAGATTACGGATTGTTCAGATTACTGGTTGTTGTTGAGGTGATCTTTTGTATGCCGAAAGTAACTCAGTGGACATTCTTATATTTTCACAACAGGTATACTGTAATTTAGTCTTTAAGTTGACCGCATATTAAGGTTCCTTCCTCTTTGTAGCATGGCCACATTAACTGCTATAGGGGGCACTATTGACCCCCATTTCCTCGCATAAAACATAAAACCAGTTTGCATATGCAGATGTTAGCATTTACACCTTTATATTATTAGCTGATATAGGTCAGCTAATATAATTAAGGTCTTCAACAACATTTTGAAAGAGGAACCAAAATCAGCGTTACATGGGAATGAGATTGTGCTGCACCACCTACACGCTGTTATTGGCTGGAGGTTACACACCCACGTGGGCCCAGGTGCTCTTTGCTGACACCCATAAACGTCCCGCTCTCAGAAAAACAAGATGAAAATAGAAAATAAAGAGTCTCTGCAAGACTAGACACAAACATTGTTGCAGTAGTCTATATACTTCAAGTTCCACTTCCGGGATTGCTCCAGCGCTGCAGGAAATTCT
This sequence comes from Etheostoma cragini, assembly GCF_013103735.1. NCBI lineage: Eukaryota > Metazoa > Chordata > Actinopteri > Perciformes > Percidae > Etheostoma > Etheostoma cragini. Next base: position 19,548,104 of record NC_048410.1, read on the forward strand.
GGTCATTCCGGTAATTTATGAGGACTATTGTTAACTGCTCCTCAGATCTCTGCAGGGTGTATTGAGACAGTTAGCTAGACCAATTGTCCAATCTGAGTTTTCTTTTGGAATAGTCAATAAACCAGAGCACGTTTTCCTCTCATCCCCAAATACTGGTGTAGCTAGACTCTCCTGCAGCATGCTTTGGAGGAGGCTGTGGCAAAGCCGTAGGCTACTACTGCTACAACTGTCCCAAAGAGTTTAAAAAGATACAAGAAGAAATTAAACTTATTAGCCTATTATAATTATAATATTATACTTTTTTTTATATTTAAGTCGACTAGTCTGCTCTTGCGTTTATAATCTGATGCACAAGTTGCCTAGATCAAGCACAATATTTTTCATTTGTGTTGGTTCACCTCGGTCTCCCCCAATACTGGGCGTTCGGCAACTTTGGACCACCGAGGTCAACTGTCAGCAGAGAAACACTTGATAAATAAACAACTGCTGTTGAATGCGGGGTCAACCATTTTGTGCTAAATCAACAAGCTAAAAGTTTCCAACCATAACCTGTTCCGACCGTGTAACATAAGTTCCCTCAAGCTGACCTTGTTTGTTCAAAAACACGTGCAATTCTCCTTTAAGACATCACGTTGCGTCAGATTGCCAATACACGTCACGTGACGTCACAGGGAACAGTCAAAGAACAAGATGGAGGAGTATGCCAGAGAACCATGGTGAGTTTTATAACCAGATAAAATATATATATTTGCCCTGTGTTTTTACTACGGCATCTCTTTGAAGCTATAAGCACGTTAAGTGTGTATACTTATTTGTATGGTACAACATGTGGTATAATCCAAAATATCTGAAAACCGGCTTTTATAACTACAGTTAGCACAAATGCTAATTTTACGTATAAATGTATTGGCGGTGTGTGCTAGCGTCAGACCTTGGTTGCTAGATCACGTTGTTGACCTTGTCGGTTCACTCGCCTACATGCCATTCCATTTAGTTAAGTAACTCCAGTCACTTAGTCTCCATATTCTGATATGTGATCCACAGTTAATGTCAAGCGCCGTTGTAACAGTTTTATCTGTTCATTATCAGTCATTTTTATCAGGATCTTTCTTAAGCATATTGTTAGGCTAGCTTAGTTAGCCACCTGTGTGCTAACGTTATCTGTGGGGGGCAGCCTGAGGATTGCACAACAATCTATCTGGACACGTAACACTGGTAAAATAATAATGTCGATGTGGATTCTAAATCGGTAATCTTGCCAGTGTTTAGCATTGTACACGTTTATACCCATATCCTGCTGTCATGCAGTATAGTGAGCATGTTGACCCCGTTATCGAGTGGGTTTCCTCCCACCATTAAGACGTGCATGCCAGGTTACGTTTACTCTAATTACAACTGGAGCTGGGCGCCGGTGCCCCAAAATCTTAGACCCGTCTAGATTTGTGTCCTCCTGCCTAAACCTAAACAAACAGCGGACTGTGGCTGCCCACTGCTCCTAACTACAAACAAAGCTACACTTCTCGTATGTTTTTTACATGTGTAAAAATGTACTTGGCAAATAAAGAAAATATAGTATTATATACTGTAATAACAGGCAATAAAAGTATTTTCTGGAAATTAATATCTGCACTGCTTGCATAATACAAATTTCAATGTAACAGGTAGGCCTTTTGCTTTTAAAATAAATGAAAATTTACATTTCAGTTCTCAATTTATCTTTTTAGTTGGTTAGTATGTGCTCACTATGTGGTTTGGACTCAAGACATCACGTTTAAGGCCAGAAGGAGTGATGTAATGATAATTATAGTTGACTAACCTGGTTAACCAGCATGCTATGTCATAAACACTGGTGTTCTGCCAAAACCTTTCTGTTGTGGACGAATAGAACACATAAATAAGCTATTTGGACAGTAATCACAAATGTTACATCCCTACATGTCATACATAGTATGTACTGAACACATGACAGTGACAATTGCTAACGGCTGTCTTGTGCTTTCAGCCCCTGGAGGATTGTGGACGACTGTGGGGGAGCCTTCACCATGGGAGCAATTGGAGGAGGAATTTTTCAAGCAGTAAAAGGCTTCAGAAATGCACCCTCAGTAAGTTCAGACATGTGGTTTAACATTGTCTTAATAAATTATGACATCCTTATACAGAGCATACAACATACGACATGAGACTGGTTTGATACCTGTTGAGAGCATGCGCTATACTATGTTTTGTCATTGTCGGATGATTAATGGCACTTTCAACTCTTCAGAGATGTCATTATTTTAGCTGCTTTACCGTATGATATTTACATAATTTTAACCGGGCACTAAATAATCTAAATTACATGTATCTTTGTATCTTTCTGTGGTCAGCCAAAGTGTTGGCACATTTTTTGCCTATTTGGAAATATAGTAAAACATAAAATATCAGTAGGTCTAGTGCTCAAACTGTAACAATGTAATGTAAAATTTTATTGAAAACTAAGATTGTTTTTTCTTATTAAAAAGAGAGGGGGAATGACATGCAGCAAAGGGCCTCATGACAAAGTTGAATCCATGGCCGCTGCGTCGAGGAGTAAACCTTTTGTATATGTGCGCCTGCTCTACCAGCTGAGCCAACCTGGCCATGAATTAGGTGTTTTTTGCACTTAGCTTAGCTTAGCTTCTAAGTTTAGATGCTTAAAATATATTAAAGATGAGGGTCTAAAGCACCACACTTAGCCATGTTGGGAAAAGGTTATGGTATATAGCATATTTGTAATGATGTAAATACAAGCTCAAATAACAATGGCTTCTACTTGTGATGAGTTGACATGGAATTTCCATTGATGGTGTTTGCTCTCTCTTGTAGGGAATGAACCACCGAATGAGAGGTAGCTTGACTGCCATCAAGACTAGAGCCCCACAGCTTGGAGGTAAAAATGACTGATGAATTTCAATATTATCTACCTGAAATTAAAAACATTCATCTTAAGTATCAAATACCCACTTTGTGTTCTTCAACTTTGCAGAGAAAAGGGACTGTAGTCAGCTTTATAGCATGTTAATCGCTGTTCAAGCCTACAGTTCTAGACTATTTGATTCTTAAGAAAGACATTTAGGTGTAACTTACAGTGAAGGCAAAATAGCCTAAAAAGTGCAAAGCATCATATGTTTCTTGTTGAACTTGTTGAATCTTTTTTTGGGTTGCAGGAAGCTTTGCAGTATGGGGAGGCCTCTTCTCCATGATTGACTGTGGTTTAGTAAAAGTACGAGGGAAGGAGGATCCCTGGAACTCAATAACAAGTGGGGCCATGACAGGAGCTATCCTTGCTGCGAGAAGTGAGTACTGTGTGTGTGTGTGTGTATGTATATGTGTGTGTGTGTGTGTATATATATATATATATATATATATATAGCTAGCGCATACATGCAAAAGGAAACCATGATGTTGCTGTTTGACACTGAACACAAAGTTTAAAAGTAATCTTACTGCATTATCAAAACTAAGACAAGTAAGACTGATCAATGGGTGGCTAAAGTTTTGGAAAAAGTGGAAATGTTTTTGCTTAGCAGGTTTTTTTCTATAATGCCCAAATATTTCTGTTACTGTGCTTTGAGTAAATATCAGTTTTTTAGAGAGGCGCTGTGCTCGTCACTGACTTTTCTAAACAGTCCGGTGCCAGTAGAAGAAGTAAGAACTGTCCGATGTCATTGTTTATTGGGCACAACATTCCTCCAGACTATGGATTAACTGTGCATCATTATACAACATCAATCTCCATTATTTGTCGAATGAAAAGTCAAACTTAACTGCAGCCGTGTAGTTCATTAGAAAATCTAAAGTCAACCTGTGGTTTTTCGAAATCTACCTTTTTTTCTGTTGATAGTTCTTGACTACAGATTCAAAATCGATTCATAAAATTCCAAAACTGATTCATTACATTACATGTCATTTAGCTGACGCTTTTATCAAAAGCGTCTTATAATTTTGCTATGTACAGTATATCAGAGGTTGCACGTCTCTGGAGCAACTAGGGTTACGTGTCTTGCTCAGGGCCAAAGTAGTTCATGTATCGCAGTGTGAATCAAACCCAGGTCTCCCACACCAACAGGATGTGTTTATATCCACGGCGCTATTTGAATCAAATCTTGAGCCTAAAAATCAATATTGAATTGTGAAATTTTCTGAATCGTGCAACTCTACTAATAGGCCTGCACGATTCAGGGAAAAATATGAATTACGATTTTTTAAGCTTCGATTTGATATCACGATTCTTTGTCACGATTGTTTTTATCACTAAGTGAAATGTTTATTTCACACATGAACCATGACAAAACAAAACAAATTGGCAGTACTAAACATAGATTTGTTTCGGCACCTATAGCACATTGTGCTAGCTTAGAAACCTAGACATACCCAAGCGGCAACAAATGTAATTTGCAGCTAGGGTCAGTTTGGCAACTTTCCGTTGGCTTATGAGCTGGAAAAACCAAACTCTAGTCAGACCAATCACATCGTGTATTGAGTTGGTGGGCGGGCCTAACATAAGGACGGCAGAGTTGTGCGTTGTGATGGTTCTGCATAGCCGCGAGGGCATGAGACAGGAGGCGTGAGATGCTAGGTCTCAGGCTGCAGCCATATCCAACTCCACATCTCTGGAAGATTTGGAGTTAAGCACTGAAGTCATTCTTAAAAAAATAAGATGTGTTCACCGTTTTGCCGACTGGACAGCAAAAGTTGAATCTATCAACTAGCGTTGCTCTGGTTGGTTGTAGCGCTATCCTACTGCATGCGGAGTGAATATGAAAGACAACCGTTTATCCTGCCCCTAGGATTGAGCCCTGCCAATGCTGAGTTCCCAGACCCAACATCTTGATGTTGTTCTGGCTTGTTAGGCTAACATTGTGCACATCACAAGCCTTTAAACTTGGATGCTTCAATAAAGCCAAGGGAGAGCATTGCAGCACTTGGGAGTGCTTTAAAGTCTGTTATGTTGTAGCACTTGTGATGCAGTCGGCCCGTAAAATCAAATGAACATCAAAGTCAGAAAAAATAAATAAATCTAAATAAATAAAAAATCTAAATCTAAATAAATAAAAAATCAAATTGCGACCAGGGGGAATCGAGATTGCGATTTTAAAACGATTAATTGTGCAGGCCTATCTATACCTACTAAGTAGAGTTATTGAAATTGTGTAGCTAAGCATGTTAACATACTTGAATAAGAGGAACTGGAGTTTTATTTAATTAATTATCTTGTAATTAGATCCCGCACAGTTAATTCTTTTTCCTGATTAGACCTCTTTTTTCAGGACTGGGATTGACATTTGTTCACTGTCCTGTTCATTTTGATGCACTTACTGGGGCAGGACTACACCATATTAGTACTTGGCCTTTGATGACCTTGTGTAATTTCCAGCAAGGCTCCACATACTAGATCTGAAAACGGGTTTAATTAGGCAGTAAAAGGGAAAACACCTGTATCAGTGTGTAGAGCCTTAAGTTATGTATCATCAAAAAGAACATGGACATTTTTCAATGGATGCAGTTACATCTCAACTTCCTCGTTTAATCTACAGATTTTCTGAACGGTGGTGACTAATGTAGTATGTGTGTGTGTAAGTAATACTAACATTCCTGGTTCCTCTGTAGATGGACCAGTAGCCATGGTAGGCTCTGCAGCCATGGGAGGTATCCTGCTGGCGTTGATAGAAGGTGCTGGGATCTTGCTTACTAGGTTTGCCTCTTCACAGTTCCCGACTGGTGAGTAATCCTTCTGACATTGGAAGTTTGTGTCATTAAATGATTGGAGACGCAAAGAGGGATAAGACAGGCTGATGACTTTGTATGTTAGAAATCTACCTCCTTTACATCAGCTAGTAAAACCTTAATGTCAGAGGTCAGTAACTCCGCCAGCTATAAATGCCGCCGTAGTTGTGAAAGATGACCTCTGCTGTGGCAAAGAGAAAGTACCGTTTCACCTCTGGTAGCCCTCCACTTGACAGCTTTGTCTTTGCTGACTATACCGTAGACACATTAGTTTCCTCTCCACCCGCTAACATGCTTTGCACAAAAACAGCATCTAATCCCGATGCTTACTAAACCATGGAATATAAATTTGTGTGCGATATATACAGTATATCTATTTTTCTAAAAACGGAATAAAAGTGTTTTCAGCTGGACCACTTTGTACTTTCAGTTTATCCAGTGCATTTTAAAACGCTTTTATAAGACATTGTGTGTCACAGATTATTCTTCACCTATAGAACATCTTTTTAAACTATCAGCCTATTATGCCTGTTATTTACTGGAAATTTACACTGAAAGTAGGCCTTTAGCTTAGAATTGATATCACGATTCTCTGCCACAATTCTTTTCTCACAAAGTGTAACGTTTATTGCACACATGAAGCATGACAAAACAAAACATATTGGCAGTACCAAACTGATTTTTGTTGGCACCCATAGCACATTGCCCATCACGGCAGTCAAACATAGAGACTTCAGTGAAGAGAAGGGAGAGAATTGCATCAAATCAGATATTTTCAAAAATTAAATCTCATGCGGGGTAAATAAAGATTGTGATTTTATAGCTATTTATCGTACAGGCCTAACTGGAAGTGAGAAGTGAGCTGCGCAGTATTGTTCCTTAATACAATCTACACCAACTCCGTCAACTTTTCTACCTTTTGGTCAGTAGCAACTTCTGCGGCGCTAACCTGCCGGCTCTAACCTGCCGGCGCTAACCTGCCGGCGCTAACCTGCCGGCGCTAACCTGCCGGCGCTAACCTGCCGGCGCTAACCTGCCTTTACCAGGCTGACTGACCGCAGAAATGTATAGAACCAAAATAGGTTTTATGGCTCCATGGAAGTAAATCAACAGTGTTTGTATGTATTGATTTTATTTCCCCTCACACCGTAGCAAATACATGAATCTGCCTGTAGTGAAACAGACAGAGGCTCACAGACAAATTGGGAGCCTTGACCAATCAATGTAGATAGGGTTAGTAAGTTCAAAACACATAAACAGCGGGACATTTGTTTGATTTAAGCAGCTGCCTATTTAGAGTTCCGCAGCACTAATCACGACAAAATTAGACTCAAAGTTGAAAAAAGTGGGGGCTTCTCATGGAGTTGCTACATTTGGGAAATGGAATACGCTATCCAGTCTGTGTTGCATGATTGAGAGATGTCAAAAAACTATTTTTTATGTTAATAATGCGCTTTAAATTACAACTAATTTTATGCGTGAGTAGAAAACAGACATGCGGAAGCCCTAACCAGCAGAGCCATCGTTAGTGTTGTTAATTAAAAATACAAAAATCTACACATTGTACACAATTGCATATTTGCAGTTAACCTCCAATAATGTGTCTGCATACAAATAATATGCAGTACTAACTAAATACTTGGAGTAATAGTATATTGTTTTGCAGTTTGTATACAAGAAATCGGTGTTAAGTGTTAAGTGTTAAGTGTTAAGTGTTAAGTGTTAAGTGTGTGTGTGTGTGTGTGTGTGTGTGATATTATTAGATAGCCTTGGGAAAGAACACTTTTCACTATTTTGTGAAGGTTTTTTATGCACCAAACGGGTTAAACCATTGATTGGGAAGAACAATCTGCTGATTAATAGAAAATAAACATATTCATTAGTTGTAGTGCTACACCACATACTTTATTGTTATAAGTTATACTTTTAATTTAGGGTATTGTCTATTTACCAACTAACAGTGTTCTCACTCTAAAGTTGAGTTTTTCTTTTCTCTCCAGGGCCCCAGTTTGCAGAGGAACCCGCCCCAGCTCCCATGCCCTCCCCCACCTTTGGAGACTACAGACAATACCAATAAGAGGACTCCCCCACTTCTTATGTACTAGGCCTTTTTGAATTCCTTGCTGATGTTACAAAGAAGAAATGGAGATGTCAAATACCACACATCAAATAATAGCACCCAACTCAATGGACTGTGTCAAGTGAAGGACAAAATACATCTTCATTTTCCTTCTTTCAAGAGCCATGTACAGATCAGCCTTTTGCCATTCTCAGCCTTATCATGTGCATCTGTTTCACCTCACATCGCTTTAATACAGACATGTGGTGAGATTTGTTGTTGGATGGTTTGTGGGAAGAGGTGTTTTCTCTGTTTTTTCATTCTGCATGTAGCCCATCAAGAGGGAGATCAAGACAAACAAGCTCTGTTGACTCTAACAAGTACACATCACACAAAGACATCATGAGTTATATGCAAGGATGGTATACTTATGTGTATATACAGTAAACGCTTTCTGTTTCTGTTCACTTATGTTAGTCTTTATTTGCTTTACATATTGTCACCTGCTTGGGCTGGCCACTGACATTTGGCTGGCCCTTTTTTATAATTTTAGAGTTACAAAGGCAAGCACCAATCAGATACAATGCTATCCCTGCAATATGGAATTGTTTCAAAGTGGTTTATTTATTTTAGATTGTACAGAGTTAGATAATTAATTTGTATGTGACAGCGTTTTTACATTCAACACAAAGGTGTGGATAAGGCTAACACTGACAAAGGATGGCTTAGGCAGTACAAATGGTGAAACTCAAGCAAGGGATTGATGCATACTGTATGAAATCTGTATTATAGAATATTCTATGGTACAATAAAGAAATAAGTTGTTTAATGTGTCTGTTGTCGTATGAATACATACTGTAGATGCATTTAGTTTTGGTATAGTTTGTGAAAATGAGTTTACATCAATCTTTGAGTACAGCGGATGGTTACAGTCACCCGTAATCCATGCTCTTTAGACAGGATTACTCATTCTCCACTAGAGGGTAGTCCTCACAAATATTCAGGCCAGCATTGCCTTTTTTGATTGGCCGTAATTGTGTAACTGGCTCTTTTAGGATGTTTACAAAAAGCACATAAGGGAGGACTTTCCACTCACATTTTTGTATGTTGGCGTGACAGACACCTGTTGTCTGTTTGTGGCCCGCTCTGTGTAGTGACAGGTGAAGGACACTGGATGAAGGGGGTGGGGAAGGGAAATGTGGGGTCTGGTAGGGTTCATGGTTTCATGGCCGAGCTGTACACTTAGTCAAAATAAAGAATCAAAAAATCCTTTTAACCAGGAAAAGAAATCCAGAACCCTAAAGATGAAATGCAGCAAGATCTTCCCCTACGTGACACATGTTTAAATATTAGGTCTGAGACTGCAACTAACTTTTACAATATTTTAGCTACTAATCTGACTATTTGCAAATTATCAGATTCATTGTCTATCAATTGAGTTTTTGATTAATAGACTAGACTTTTCAGTTCTAATTAGAATTAAGAACAATGTTAACAGCTTTTAAAAGAAATGTTGAAATGGTCTGTCTTTGTGAAACATGAAATTTACTAGAAAGTTGCTCATGACTTGGACTTGCCCACAAAGACAAAGACAAAGAGAATAATTGATTTGGACTTGCACGAAAAGACTTCAAACTGCTTGGAGTTTGTAGCTTGGGTAATTATTTAATTAGTCATATCTCTTAAGACATAGATATTTTTTCTTGTAGTATTTTTGCTGTTGCTCTTTTGAACTTCACAACCAGAAAGTAAGTCATTGATCAGGAATGTGTAATGTTTAAATACAAGTCCTGGAATAAATTTGTTTGCAATCTATTAGTAATAAAATTAAAACCAGGGTGTGTGCACTGTGTATTTATAGAGACACTCATCACTAGTGGTCCCCTCCCCTATTACATTTCGTGTAAATACTCTCATAGATCCCTACAACATGTGACAAAAACATCAATTATAAAACATTTCGGCATTTTACTCATTAAAGATAACACGACAGTCCTTTCTTCATTCTCAATAAGACGATACATCCGTTTATTATCAGGACATAAGATAAATGTACTGTAGTAACGTATTAGGAAAACATAATAATTCATTAAAAACAAAGGCAGCAAAAAAATTAAGTAAATAAAACTCAACTAAAAGGTAGGCAATATCATTACATTCCTCAAAGAAATATTTAAAAAAAACATCATTTAGCATAACTACACTCATCATTACTGAGCAGCCCCGTTATCATGCAAATGATGCGGGACGAGTGGCTGATGTGTCATGCCCTTTTAAGAAAAATGAGAAATAGTCGGGAGTGACGTCTGCTGCGCACAGAGGCCGGAGGCAAACTGACACTTGCGGAGCGGCGAGAGACAGCGAGCGAGAAACGGTGAGTGGAAATGCCCAACTTTACTGGATGCTAAACGCGGTCAAATAAGTAATTTGCTTGAGAGCACGTCGGGTCGACACATGCGGGATAATAAGCAGTTACAGCAGGGTGCACGGCGTGTGTTGTACGTGTCGGGTAAATGAAAAGAATTGGACGCAAGTACAAAACGGAGTGTGCACTCCCATTTTAGTCAAGGCCAGGCGGAAGGGCAGGTAACGTTAGCAATCTGGTCTTTCCCGAGCAAATTCATCGTGATGCGGGTTGATTTAAAACCTGCCAAGTCCGGATGACGTTTGAGCTATGCAATGCGCTTGATTGCACCGTGTTTCTGACAACCTAGCTGTGTTTTGAGTGTACGCCGAAGAGAGGAATGTGTCGGCTAACTAGCTTGCTTGCTAATGAGCTGTAGCTAGCGGTTGTGAAGTGTCGGCGGCCCGTCGCAGCCAGTTAAAGCTAGCTAGTTAGCGGCAATTTGCTAACAAGCTTGATAACGGGACATAGTGTAGCTGCTGGTATGAAACTACACTGTTTATGGACACATGCTGTTCTCGACTGACTAGATTAAAGATTACGGTATTTTTTGGGTATTTAGCTTTAATTTGATTGATGTTATGGAAGCCGAGGGTGTGATAATCACCATGCACTGACGGACTGTTAGTTATTGCTGTAGCTGTGTGAAAGTCACAGCCACAGATTGTAGGGATTTAGCACGACCTGGAGTGATAAGCATATGCCACTGGCGTAAGCAAATTAGCTAGATTCCCAGTGAGATAACCCAAGAGCTCAAATGACTTTCTCTTGTCTGTGGCTTAGCTTTATGCCAGCCTGTTGCATGATATTTCTGCTGCAGGGACAGTGGTTTGAAACAGCAAAGGTGTGTACTCCATCCTCAAACTAAACAGTAGGTCTACTTTATGGATTGTTACAGTTTCCAAGTAAAGTAAACATTTCTGCAAGAAGGATAACTGGATCTTTTTTTTTTTTACCCTGTGTTAACTGAAATTCTACATCAGTCTCATCCTGTGCCCTGAATGTCTTCATAGCCCAGGTCTGATGATGCAGGACACACGCTTTAAACCCAACTTCCTCCCCTTTTCTAAGCAAGCCTGCTGTTTGGAGTCTTGAACAGGAACAGAGACTGGAAGAAGCTATTTTAGTAGGTAGCTACTCCTTTTCCAAGCTATCAGCATGAAGCCTTCTTATGCTGGAAAGAGGATGTGGTTACAAGTCAGGGCCCCAGAAACACAGATGCATTTGGCTGATGGTGTTTGTCAGTTACAGATCTTTGTCATGAATAAGTAGCAGCAAAGTTTTGTGTCCTCGGTGGCAGTTTTGTTCTGACTCATGGGGGGCATTTAGGGTTGTAGTGGAGCTGAAAAGAGATGTAAGAGCTATACAACTAGGTAACAGGAGCTTTTGATATTTCAAAGGATGAAAAACATCCTAATTTCTCATAAGTCTTGATTACCTGAATGATGTTTACGCAGTGTTTTCTATCACACTTAAAGATCAGCTTTTAGAAGGAATTGCTGCTGTAAAAACAATGCATTTTTTTCAAGCTCTTGTGGAAACGTCTTTTATAGGCTTGTAAATTCCACATTTACTAGGAAGTTTCCTAGAAATAACTATGTAATTTGGCACTAATTATAGGTGAAATTAGAGACAGTGTTTAACTACTACACTTCCAATTAATTATTCCCACTTAGCGGCTAAGATAGCTAGTTTTTTAGATGGCCCTGCAGGTCAGCTAAACATGCAACAATGTGCAATTCATCTACAGTCAATCATGCAGTATCTCATAAACAAGTTATGTTAAAATAAAGCACCCTGTCTTCTTTACTGAAGCCCTCTCTTGACAGGTTGTCTACTGTCAGTAGACTCTGGGTTATTCCCCTAAAGTTAGTGGGTTATGCTAAGCTCAGTGTGAACAAGTGTTGTGAACTGTGGTTGTGGCGGAGGTAATGAGTAACCAGAAGCTTATCAACATTGAAAAACACTCCACCAGAACAGCTATTGCCTCACTCACTCTGGTTTTTTTGTACCCTTAAACCTCAAGGGGATATATTTTTTACATATATCAGTGTAGCTCCTGTAATTGTCATGTGCGTCAACCAGCAAGCACATAAGAAGATGACACATGAGTTGGTATCATGCAGCTAGCTTAACCAACGGATGTTTGCATCTTCACCATCCGCACTGGGTGGGCGATAAAGAGGGCAGCTGTCAATCATACTGCCCTGCTGAGTCAGGCGCTGTGACAGCTCCACTGCTGTCAGAGTTTCTCCTAAATGTTGTAGTTTAGCTGTGAAGCCCTCTTTTCACTAATTTCAGTTTCCTCAAGTTTGAGAGAGAGTTCATCCAGAGCATTTTCTTGCTCGCAGCACCACCTCTTCCAATTTCCAGCCTTAGATGGATACAAACCTTTGGCTGTAGAGGGTGAGTGATGCGGTGATGTCATGGTGGAGCATGTTTTCTGTGGCATGTGGCTTTCCCTCGCTCCTTATTTGCTGGGGTTACTACGAGTTTGTTTTGTTGGAAATGACAGTGTGTAGTTGAGGGCAATGGAAAGCAGTATAGGTTTGTTTTTTAAAGGGACCTGGCCTTAAATGGCCTTGTGTGTGTGTCGTGAGTGTGTAGGCAGGCACTTAAGAGAGCTCAGCGTTGTGTAGTTTTCCTGGGATGAAGTTTGTAGAAAAGGTGTCAAAGCAAGAGCGTCCTTTTTGGCCCTTTTGTAGAAAATACAGATATGAGTGGGATGCTCAATAAGACAGAGACAAGGGATTTTTGAGCCTTTATAAATAATGTCATTTTAAGTTTGGGAGAGTGGTATTTGTGTCTTGCCAGGCATCAAGCACAACCACTTCGAGAACAGCCTTTCTCGAGAACATATATTAACACACTCATGCTGGGAAATGTTGTCCTTCACTCCTACTCTTGACTTTTTAAGTGGATCAATGCTCATTGGGGCACTTTAACTTTAACAAAACTAGGTCGAAACTGCCCTAGGCTGGACTATGTATGGCCAATATGTTTGATTGTGGCCAAATTGTTACAAGAATTGTCAGCAGTGGTGACTATGTTCTGAATTTCTGGATATTAAAGGGGAGCTATGCAGTTTTGGCTATTTGGCTATAAAACTCCATCCCTATCTTGTTCTTATAGCTAGCCGCTTCCTGAATAGGCGTACGTTGTGCAGTGCCGTGAAGCAATTTGTTCCATCGCAAGACCTGATGTCACACGACCCTTTGTGACGCTGAGTCCAACAAATCGCCGGGTGGGGTTTTTTTTTCTCTTCTTTTTCTTCGCTCACAGGCGCTAGGGGGGCGCAAGACTACCACCATTCAAATCAAAAAAAGTCATATAACCATTCAAATGACTCAGACGTTAGGCAAATTAAGCTCAATAAACTGCATTGTTACCCTTTAAATGTTCATCTGTAGTGGTCCTAGTATTTATTTACTGAAGTAGCATAAATATCTTTGACATGGTTAAGCTTTTTTTGAGACAAATTATTGAGGGATTGCTTTCTATTTGATATGTAACAATATAATCATGCTATTTTCAATAATATATTGTTCTCATCTAAAGTGTTATTGTGTTATTAATTAAACTTTGTTAAACAGACCTGACTTGACCTGGGTTGCACATCCTCAAATGTTGGTCTGGAGGAGCTGCAGCATTTATTCATGGCCAAACTGAAACATACACTGTAAGGATGTGTCTAGTCTCTCTTTGCCAGACCACCACACACTGCGGGGCGGAGGAGGATCTGCCCAGTCCACACAGTACGGCTGCACGATAATGGCCAAAATGATAATCATGATTATTTTGATTAATATTGTGATCATGATTAATTATCACAATTATTTGTTGATATTTTTTTTAATCAAAACATATTTCATTGTCACATAGGTTATTTATAACTGCTACTTTTTTTTATGTATCTCAGAGAAAGCTCCTTCACTTGTTTTCGAGAGAGAGTGTGAGAGTGTGTGAGAGTGTGTGAGAGAGAGTGTGTGT
>NC_048410.1:19562517-19564753 GCF_013103735.1 Etheostoma cragini
AGAGAGAGAGAGAGAGAGAGAGAGAGAGAGAGCTACATCGCTCGATCATGCAAATTTGATCGTGGGAAGCCGTGATCGTGATAAAAATGTAATTGTGCAGCCCTACCACACAGCATTCTGGGAGAAAAACGTGCCTTGGTTTATTGGCATTTCTGTCAGCCCATATCCTTTGCATTCCACTTCCTGGATTGCTCCAGTGCCGCAGGAAATTTCACCAGATGCATGTGTTTTCCGTTTACCTCTGCTTTCCTTGTGTTTGAATTTTAAATTCTGTGGATATATGAGGACTATCTATACGTACACCACGCCGCCGACTTGAGCTGCAAAGATGCTCTGGCCGCCCTGTCAAGGACGCATGTTAAAAAAGTACAAGTAAGCTTTTTTTAAACTTCAGCATTCTGTGTTTGATCCTGGAAAAAGCACAAGCGGCCACTGCACGGCCAATATATTAATACTAAAATGCTTTTGTAAATGACACATATAATCGCGTGTGGTTTTTGGTCTCAGCGGTGTCTGTTAACAGTTAACTCGCTTGTTAGCCGCTAAGCCGCAGCAGAATGCAGGCAAAGCGGGCAGCCGCCAGCAGGGGTGCCGCGAGGAATTCTGGGTCCCATGACATAAAATCTAATTATTATTTTACTAATTTTATATTAGATTTTTATCCATTTGTTTTGCGGCCCATGTCAGTCATGGACCCTTGGAATTGTCCTAACTATTCCTCCCTATACGGCGCACCTGGCCGACAGACTCTAACCTCTCTTGATCTTGCTGTGCCTATTAGTTTTGAATTGCTTATCCTCTCTTCTTTGGGCAGTTGGTTACCAAACTTGATATTAAAAGTAGGCCATAAAAAACAAACACGCAATGCACTCATTTTTGTTGTTGTATTAAAAATAGTTTAAATTAAAAATAAAGGAACAAATTGAAAAGGCAATCGTACAAATGAAGGTATGAAACATGTTTACGCTGAAAACGGCATCTTTCTTATTAGAATTTTACACAACTGTATCCTATTTACTACTTGTTTTTTAACTTTTTATAACTGGGTACTTAAAAAAAAAAAAAAAGCCACTGTGAACAGCATACGCTTGTGGCAGGAAACAAAACTACTTTTAATGTGTGGAAGACAGTTTCACTTCACACACAGCGTTTTTATACGTAGGCACTTTGCCTCTCCTTGAATAAAGAGTGCCTCCTTTTAGTTATTATTTTATTTACCAGAATAAATTATTAAATTGTTTACAAATGTCCTGTAAAATGAAGTTAAATCAGTTTAAACTGATCTTTTTTTTATACAAAAAAGAGTAAAATACAAATTCCAGGTATATTTCTTTTAAGTAGAAATTAAAATAATACGCCTCAAACGTACAAACTTATAGATTGAAAACCAAGGTCTTAATGGTTAAGTTTGATGTACCTCAGCTTTGCTCATTCTTGGAGGATGAGCAAAGGGAGGGAACAGATCAAATTTGACAGTGCACTTTTTAAAGGATAAGATGTCCTCAATATCGACCTCCTAAAGCAATCACATACTAATCTACAGCAACTGTCAGAGCGGGTTCCTGGCATCATCTGTCTTAGCTAGAGTCCGTCCAGTGTCCATACTAGAACCATGACGTGGATAGCTGCAAGTGAGGCCTAGCCTAAAGTATGACACTGTTTAACATTGTAAATGTGACACTGTGCATGCACTTGACTCTGTACTTGAATGTTTACACGAGAGTGTAGCAGAGTCTGTTTGCATAGCCCTCGTGCAGCCACAGACTACCTTTTCCTTCCAAAGGATCCTCCCTATTTGTGAAGGAGATCTTCTCTTTGTGTGTTGAGTATTATTGAATATGAATAATTTACAGTGAGTGTGGGCTTCATATCCAACGCCACTGCTTTTGATTTGAAGTTTGTGGTTCTTGGTTGCGTTGTCCACCCCCCTGAGTATTTAGATGAAGTGTGCTGCAAAAAGAATAGAGTAGGAGGGCATCATCTGTTTCCCCGAATGGCTGCCGATTAGCTTTTTTTAATAGTTTGAATAAAAGAGTTGATTATTAAGAAAGGTTTTACTTTCTCCTTTGAGACCTGATTTTTACTTGAAGACACTTTCTGCTTTTCAGAAACCGTCCAACCCCAAGATATTCAGTTAACATAAAAGGAAGGAAACCAGATAATAATGATGATAATTGAGAAGCTGGAAACAGAAAATCTTGTTGTTTCCTGTCACTAACAGGAAATATATATATAT
>NC_048410.1:19564853-19617260 GCF_013103735.1 Etheostoma cragini
AACCAGCCACAACTAATCTTCAGTGTAGCAGTCTCGTAGTAACCCACTTGGCTAACCCAACTGACTTCACGCCACAGTGTGTGCCAATGATTTGAAGACTCTGCATCCCTAAAGGGATATTCCAGTGATTTCACAATTTCCTCCCCATCACACTTTCCACTCCCCTCAGCTGTTTTCTGTCATTAGTCAAAAACACTGAAACTATGTTGCTTGTTGTACAACAGCAAGAATGAGTGAGTGACTAAAATATCTGTCAGCAGGGTGAGTTTTGGTGTGATGATTGTGTCATTAGGAGGAATATTTGCCAGCTCAATGTATCGCCTCCCCTTCAGTTCCCTTTAGTCCCCCCTACACTCATACACACCACAGCTGGTTTGTGTTAGAGAGAGGGTCACATACTCTTAACCTCCTCCACCCTGAATCGGATCCACTTATGGGTGTTCCCTCCATTGTTGTGCTGCTTCTTGTCCATGACCTCCAGAAATGACTAGAAATTCGTGGAAAAACTCCGACCAGACTGGGAAAATTACTTTGTTTCGCTTAGAAAGTTAGATCTTGATTTTTATCTATTTTTACACCTGTTTTTATCTTGTCTCTCCCATTTTTGCCTTTCCCTATTTGTCCAGTACAGACTGTTGGGCTGCCCGGTGAAGCAAACCCGCCATGCGTGAATACAAGCTAGTGGTGTTAGGCTCTGGAGGTGTGGGCAAGTCCGCTCTGGTGAGTATTCCCCTCTGAACCACAACAAAATGTTAACAATCTACGGTAGAACTTCAGACATTACCACAGAATAATGAATACCACATAAATACATGTGGCAGGGCACCTTTTAATATGGCACTAGACTCTTTAATTTGCATATGCATATAAAGTGAATCAGACTTTTTCTTGTATCCTGGCTGGTCTGAACAGCAACATCATCAACATCCTCTCCTTCAATGCCCGGCCGACTTGTTGTAACGACACAGCAAGGACACATGGCACTTTTGCCACTCTAGATGTTTTGTTCTCATGGCCGGGAAGACACATTGACCTGACATTGGCTTGCTCTGTATCTTTTCTTACAGACAGTTCAGTTTGTACAGGGAATCTTTGTGGAAAAATATGACCCTACAATAGAAGACTCGTACAGAAAGGTGAGTGTCCCTAGAGGGGGGAGAGGGGGAGGCAGAGTGCTGGATAGGAATGAGCTGATTGTTAGCAGCTGCTCTGCAGCTCCCCGTCATCATATTGTGCTCTTTTTCAGTTAACTTTCTTATTGTCTATTTCTCTCCTGTCCTTATTTATATCTGTCTTTACATTTATTGTGTCCAGCTTCGATCTCGTCTCTTCCACTGTGTTAGTTGTCTATCTTGGTTTGTATTGTATGAAGTATTTTAAACATGGAATATGATGTGCCTGCCCATTGACCATGACATTATCTGTTCCATTGTTCTCTCTTACAGCAAGTGGAGGTAGATGGGCAGCAATGTATGCTTGAAATTCTTGACACAGCAGGCACAGTAAGTGAACTCTACACCACCAAAACCTCTTTTGATACCATATGTTATTGTGTATAAGGACCCTCAAGTTCCTGTATTGATCACATTGAGGAAATCTCAAAACATAAAAAAAAAAAATGTTGAACTAGAATTGCATTCAAACATTTTACCAGCTGATATGCCATGTAGTAATGGCATGTTATAAGTTTTTCCCTTACATATAAGTAGCATGCCCTACCTGATATTTTGTAACGACATTCATCCTACTCACTCTGTCCACTTGTTCCCTAACGTCACCATAAAGTTTACATTTGTGTATTTGAGTGTAATTTCTCAACAACTTTTGGATTGCCATGATATAATTTAGATTTATTTGGTGCAGATTTTTCTGTATCCAATAAATATTTTTACTGATTGCCTAACATTTCATCTAGTTTAATCATAAGTTTAGTCATAACTAAAACTTTGGTTTATTACCAAATAACTGCTTAACGTTGGCATGCTGTGAGGATTTAGCTCAAAGGCACAACAGTCACAGCATGGCTGCAGACTGTCTTGTTCACGTGGGAATAGATCTGTCTTTTGCCCAGAACCACAAGTATTCTTGAAGACTGTGTAGGAGAGCGTAATTGTAGGTATGTTGATGGTGCAGAAGCAACATACATGTTCATTCTTGTTTCTAGTAGAAAGGGTGCTGATAGTCTACCCACATGCTATGCAAAGACTTGACAGAGATCCAATTCCACTGCACCATATCTGTTACTGAATCTCAGGTCACACCATTGGGATTTCTTGTTATGTTATTGTGTAACAGACATTTACAATAAATGTTCAACAGTTTATAAAATGCCAGAGAACATATGACAGAGCTAATAGCCTGTCGTTCGTCTTTATTTTTCCCGCTTTTTAGGAGCAGTTCACAGCAATGAGGGACTTGTACATGAAGAACGGCCAAGGCTTCGCCCTGGTATACTCCATCACAGCACAGTCCACCTTTAACGACCTCCAGGACCTGAGAGAACAGATTCTACGAGTAAAGGACACAGAGGATGTAAGTAAACAGTATGAGCTCATAGGGCTGATTTTAGGCAAGCGCTTTTGCCATAGTCTACCTAAGTGGCCTGAAGTCTATACTTGTATGCTGGTGTGTCTGCGTTGTTCTAGCGTATCCTTTAAAGAGAATATCAGAGCTGGCGTGTGTATGTGTTGGTATTGTGTGACAGCAATTGGCTTCGGGCCGAGTACCGACTCTAGAGGAATAGTTTGAGAAACAAAGTGTCTATCCCCTTTTTTCTTTTTCTTATCAGTCGGAAAGCTGTAGCCGGAAAAGTTAACCCTAACCTTGATTTCATTTTAGGATTATTGATTGGGGCTTTTAATGGCCTTTAATTGACAGGATAGCTTGGAGACAAGAAAGGGTAGAGATGGGGGGGGGGTGACATGCAGAAAAGGGCCACGGGTTGGATTCGAACCCGGGCGCAATGTCTCATCCTACATTAGGCGCACAATCAACCGGGTGAGCCAGAAGTTGCCCTATGAGTTCATGTTGTTTACGGAGAAGAAGATCCCAGGAATGAGCAGGTGGAAATGCGATGCTGCCAAGCCGACCAATCACAGTTTTTCACACATTTTTGGAGAGGTGCGCGTCAGGCTACAGCAGATGGTCTGTATCTTCATGTACGTACCTACAGCTTTGATTTAACACAGGAGCGTAAATTAGCCTTTAGGCTCATAAGAAAGTTTACATCAGCTCTTCCACATCGTCACAGAACTTTTTCTCATTTTATTTGTATTAATTATTTGTTAATATATTATATAGCATATTATTTTTATTTTATGCCATGTTTTGAACGGGTCATAGAAACACAGATGGTGGAACGGTACAAGTACCAGCACCCCACTTCTTTGTTCTCAGCCACCTACGTTGTTCATCCCGATTGCACTGTTGCTATGGATACCATTCAACACTGTGATCACTGCATTGTAGAACATTGATTACAAATTTGTATTCCCTCGATATAATGCACATGGGGTCATAGCGTAATTTCTTTGTTGCAAAGGGAAAACAATAAGAAAGCACTTAGTGAAACTTGTGTACTCTACAAAGCCAAGCATGAGCTTATATCAGCATCACGTGGGTCTCTCTGGCTTGATTACTTCATGTGTGTTTGACATGGACACCGAGCCAAAGTCCCAAACCAAGCAAAGAGTCTCGTAACAAGTAGGAAATGTCTTGGTCTCACTAGTGCATGGTCAACCCTCAGTCTTGCTTTTTACACACGTTTCTTTTTTTCTTCTCTCTCTCTCTGGTAAATAGTGAGGCTGTAGAGTAAGCCCTCCATCCCCTCTCTGCTAGGGCAGATAATGCGTCAGCAGGATCTCAGATGCCCTTTTTTGGTGATCTCTGGAGGGAATGAATGTTACCATAACCATCTCTCTCTCTCTCTCACTTTTTCCTTTGATCACTCTCTCCCTCTCTGTTCCCTGTCAACCATCTAAAAGCCCCTCTGCAGCTTGGTGCTCTTTTCCGTTACATCTTTGTGTTAGTCCTTCTCTTTCTCCTCTTGCTCCCCTTCCTCTATATCTGTGCCAGCATACTCCTGTTGCTCTGAGACCCCCCCCCCCCCTTCTCGATGGCTTGCCTTGTGGTTGTGCTTGTGGTTACTGTGGTCTGGCAATCGGTGCAGGTCATTGGACTGTCAGGGATGATGTGCAAGGAAAGCTTCAGCTCATCAAAAACACACTGCATTGTGAGGCTGTGGTACGTTATGAGAGCCTACGTGGTTGGGGATCTGAGGTTAGCCTCAGGCTAGCGGATGGATTGCAGGATCAGTGGCTCCTCAACGTGCAAGAAAACAGTTGATGTCCCTTTTTTCTTTAACTGTGTTTTCTTTGTACATACCCCTAGTTTGTGCATATCTGGCTACAACGGCCACTCTGTCAGCTATCGGTCCACATGTGATTTATCACTATGATGACCGTGGCATCTGTTTATCTTTCTTTGCCCCTTGCAGGAATGTAAGGGGCACCAAAGGAAATGCTTAAAATGCTTTATTTTTTCCATCCAATAGGACAGATTTATTTATTTGGCTTTCAAGCTATTGCTAAAGCACACATTCTAGTTGCTGTCGCAGCTGTTCTCATTCTCAACTCTTCCACGCACCATTTACTGCGAAGCTGGCTAAATGTACAGAAGCACTTGCTATTGCCAAGCTCAATTATCAAGCCCTTTTAATGACTGTACATTAAACACAGTAGGGCCAAATTCCATCTCCTTAAAAAAATTGTTGGGAGAGAAGAATAAAGTGAGTGAGCAGTCGCCAGTGTATTAAAAGCTCACTCCCCTTACTTACTTCCACAGTTCTTATGTAAGAGAGGTCTTGTGACTTTTCCCGGCCATCTCCGTCTCTGCTTATGTGGCTCGGATGGTCCTAATGCCTGACTCCATGCTTGTGACTGACTGCTCCATTTGGAACGACTGGCTCCATTTATTTGTTTAAGCTACTCTATACTCTCCTGTTCTGTGTTCCACAATCCAATGTCTAGCATGCCATTGTGGGCGGGACAGGGCATGTGTGCGTGTGTGTGAGTGTGTAATGTTAACTGGGTCTGAACAGATTCTCTGTGGGCTGCCTGGATTCCTAAAGCAGTCTAATGCTGCCTTGTGTGCTGCTGACACTGAACATTTTTTCTTCCCTGCTTAACTCCATACTACCGTCCCCTCTCTCCATCCTTTTCATCCCAGCTTGGCTCAGAGTTTGTGTTAGGAGGGCATACCACTGGTTCTCCCAGGACTCATGGGAGAAGTGGCATTCGGCAGTCCAGTGCGAGGGCTTGTTTGGATATCAAACATCAATCATCATCCTCCGTGGGGTTTAATCTAAACATCACAGTTTCCTGTCGTCTGCCCAACAGCCCAGAAAGACGAAGAGGAAGAAAAGACAAAAGGACCGTGGAATATTCATCCCATGCCTTCAAAAGTATTACATTTTCTGGATGAGCATGGCTGTCAAAACAACCTCTCACTTGTGAGCTTAAGTTAGAGCATGACAGAGCACTACCGTGTTGCTTAGACCTATCTTTTTTTTTTTTTCCAGACCGCAAGACAGGTCTGGGTGCCATTTTTAGACAAGAGAGCCAAGGCAGGATTTCCCATGCATGGATTTATTTGTTGCAATCGCTCCACAAATAGATTTCCCCAGCTGATGTATTATTGGCGCCTGTTGTCCTGCCTGCTGAATGTCCCACTATTTGATTGTGTCTCTCGCTTGTTAAGCTGCCCCACAAACCCAAATATCCTGTGAACCCCTGAAAAACTGAGACAAAATACAGAGTTCTTCTGAAAACTTTAGTCTTGATTCTCTTTCTGGTGGTCTAGTAAAGTTGAAAGAAAATGAGTGCAATCCACACACACAGTCCCACATTATCATGTAATTCCAACAGCCAGAGCCTGGAATCCAGCTGAAATGTTCGAAAACATTCAGGAAGGAAAGCGATGTTATCCCAGCTGGGCGGGGCTGCCATGACTTCCTCCGGGCCAGCGTGCTCCCTAGATAGACGGTCAGGAAACAGCAGGCAGGATGAGACGCATCCCGACACCCTGACTGCCCCGACTCTGCCCACTGTGACAGTTGGGGATGAAGTTTTGTCCAGAATATTTTCTCTTCCTCAGAGTTTTTTTTTATTTTATTTTTTACCTTGGTTATTAAAACACTTGACTTGGGGCACAAAAGAGGAAGTGTTGGGTATTTGGGAGATTCCAAAACCAGCTGCACATGTCAGTGGTTATGTTTTCTGGTTGTGTTTTTCGGTTTAGGATTTCTTTTCAAACAAAAATCAAGTAAGAAAAATGTAACTGCATTCATTGCAAGTTCATATTGCTTTGTTAATATCCTTTGTCACTGTTATGTAACATTAATGATTTTTTGCCCTCGCACAGGGGTAGATTGATTTCCTTGACTGTCTTTGTGACCCTGTAATTCTTCAAATTGAAATTTAATGGACTCCTTAGATGTTAATAAGCTTTTCTCCACTCTTGGACTTTGCTGATACACATGAGTTCAGCATTTGTTGACAAATATTGTCCTGTTATTACTCTCACTTCGTTCCAGTCCCAATGTCCGTCCTTGGTAAACGTAAATGTCACCAGTGTGCTCAGCAAAGATGTGTGAGTGGGGTTGGTCCTATATGGTTTGAATTGTTGTTGTTCTTTCAAGGGGTAGGCAGCACCCTGTATAAAGTAATTGGTTTATTGGACATACTAATATGTTCAGGCAACAAGATGCCACTCAAAGCTTTGTCTACAGAAGGACAGCAGTCACTGCCGAGCCAGTTAATTCAGATCTCTTTCAATCAGTTGGCATTGCATCTGGTCTTGATATTGCACATTTTCTCTTTGAGCCAATATTCAAGATTTATGAAGAATTTTTGGCATTTCACACACATTTTGCATCGCAACTTAAAAATGCACATTAAAGCAGGTGAATACAATGCACTTGGACAATTGTGTTAAACACTTTTTTTTTAATGTGTTCTAAGTTGTATCTTTTTTTTAATTTTTTTTTTATTTTTTATATCCATACTCAAACTGTATTGGCACTAGTGTCAAACATTTAAAATGCCACCCTGCTTTAACTCTCACTGTCCCACCAACATTTTTTCATCTCCTATGTTCTGTCAAAACTCCCTACTTAAAAAATAAAATAAAAAATCTTAGTTCTATCGTCTAACTCCTCTTCCTAATTGTTCCTCTTTGCTTCTCCCTACTTTGCTCTATTTTTTTTTTCCGGGCTTACCACTTAAAATAATGCCAGAAACATTGGTGTTTGATTAGCATTTTTCATTGCTTCAAATCTGTTTTTTTATCTAGGCGATGACTATATCTTATGTATTGATGTAGTCATCTACCACCAATGTTGTACAAATGAACTATTTTTAAAAGGGTGAATGATGAATTTTGGTTTCATGTACAAAGTCAAGTCTAGTTCATTTTTATAACCTGAATCACAAACTTGCCTTAAAGGGTTTTATACTTCATATTCTTATTTTTTTGCCTGTCCTCAGGTGCCGATGATCTTGGTGGGCAACAAGTGCGACCTGGAGGATGAGCGTGTGGTGGGAAAGGAACAGGGCCAGAACCTGGCCAGACAGTGGAACCACTGTGCCTTTTTAGAGTCCTCTGCTAAGTCAAAGATCAACGTCCTCGATGTGAGTACATCCCAAAACAAACCTCTGGTGAATGTGCCCACATCGGAAACGACTAGTCCTCAAAGACCAGCCCCAATATTACATCTATCTCTTAAGGAATTATTTAAATGCTGACCTATTTGTAAGAGTGAATTTATCAGATTTTTTTTGTTAACAAAGACAAGTATGGTTTATTCAAGATGCAGGTGGTAATGAGCTTAGCGTGATTATACTCTCTACTCAGTACTGCCCTCTTCACAAACCAACTGTGTGTAAACGGCGGTATCCATCCATTTAGGGATGAGGCTTCAAATGCTAAAGGTGCCACAGTGTGTTTAGGACCTGCCCTGTGCGAAAGACGAATGCTTGTTAAACCATTGACTGTTTTCTCTTTTTGTTATGTCTTTCTTAGATCTTCTATGACCTGGTCAGACAGATAAATAGGAAAACGCCAGTGGAAAAGAAGAAGGCGAAAAAGAAATCCAACTGTGTCCTGCTCTAAAGTCTCCCCTCCAGCCCCTGCAGCAGCAGCTCTGAGCCAGGTGTGTATGTCTAGAATGTGGTACCACATTGTCACATAGTGGAAGTCATAAGGACCTAGCAGCTTACCTATTCATGAGGTCATGATGGAGAGGCAGTCTGTCGGGTTAATTATTGTTACACAATAGATGCACAATTATGCATCTTGGATGTTGCATCTTACATCAGTTGCAGTTATCATCAGTATATTACGGGGTTGTTTGCATGCAGTAAAGAAGAGGCAAATTAATCTGTATAGCCAAATATTGCACTGTGTCAATGGTGGCTACTGTTCTTATGCTTTCTAATGGAGGACTTGAGCACATAAGGAAAATTGAAGAAACCTTGTGAGGTGCATTTCAGAGGGAGATCCCCCCTCCAAGCAAATACTATGGGTGGAAAATGATAAAGATATAATAAAAAATAAAAAAAAGATTCTTTAGAAAATTAAGTTAACTTGCTTGGTCAACAGGGTCAGTTTATTCCAAAGAAGAACTTACTTTTCACAGTAATACCTGACCTGGATTTATCTTACTGGACAGGACCGCTCAAATATGAAAGGGTAGAGAAAAGGGGAAGAATCTGGCACAGGTCGGACTTGAATCCTGGACCCTCTACGTCGAGGAATAAGCTCTATATATGTGCACCTGCTCTATAAACTGAGCTAACCAGCAACAGGACCCAGTATATGTTAACATGTACTATATATATTAGAGCTGGGCAGTGTAATCGCATAATTTCCGTGATTAATGGAAAAATGAAATGATGAATTCAAAAGTAGTGTATATAGTGCAATTATTTTTTTTAAATGTTTTGCCATATAAACAAAAGTACCGTAACATTTGTTCTGCAAAAACTTACCAGCATTTTGTTTATAAAGTAGCAGTTAAATAAAAATATTTAGTGTACATCTCAACTTAAACGTAATGTATTTATCATGTCCAGAGATGAATTCCATCTGGTTGGAACGTGTTGCATAAGCGTCTCCTTATGTACACGTTGTTCTGTTGTTGCTCTAACTCTCCAGCACTTGCTGGACTGGGTTTAGTGCCCCACAACTTTTCTGCACTTTGCAAGGACACTGTCCAACGCACTGTTAAGCAGAGACGCTGTGGCAGAAGGCTCACAGCAGCGATCAGATTTCCTATCTATTCGTACTATCTGTGCTAACTGCGGGGACTTTATTTGACACATTCCACTGCTGTGCAACTTCAATAAGTGTCCCGCGCATGTTTCAGCATAATCTTTCTCCTCTGTTTTCATTACAGTCATAGCATGTGAATGCAGCGCCCACTTTTCATCAGTATAATGCACTGTAACTCCGAGATAATTATGGTTACCCAGTGAGTCCAGTAGTCCCCAGTGGGTCCAGTAGTCCCCAGTAAGAGAAACAGCGGGTGTATGTTGTAGCGTGGTTGCTGGTGCAGTCGTTTCCTTTTCATTCAACTGGGAGTCTGATGGTGTGTGTTGAGGGAATCTCATACATGCTGTCGTCGTTGCGATTCTCAGACCGATGTCCTCCACAACCCTAATGGGCCTGCAGTCTGTAGCTATCCACGTAACTGTGGCATTTGTTAGCTTCTGTTGCCTTTGTTTATCTCTACTTACCCACACGCTGCATCTAACGTAGCCTGCCGAAGCCTCGCGCCACTGTCTGTTTCGTTAAATGATTTGCTGGTATCAACTTTCAAAGTGATATTTCAGACTGGAAGTACTACGGTGATAAGAAAATTCAGCTTTGCAGTATTTACAAAGCCTGTGAGCAACAAACTTTTACAATAATAAAGAAATAATAACAACTGCGTTATTGCGCGATAAAAAAAATTGTCGGCGTAAATTAATTAAGTAGTTAACGCGATAATAACGCGTTAACTTGCTCAGCCCTAATATATATATTTTTTATCGCATTGCAATAAACATATTGCGAAAGGCTGCGACATATCGCCAAAGATACTGAGAAAACTGCACTTTAAAATGTAACACATTGTTGTTGTTTTTTAGTTAACTTTGTTAAATAAAGGTGTTAGAAAGGGTTACTTTTCATTTGTTTTAAATTCAACAATGTGTTGTATTTAGAGGAATACTGAAAGCAGCAGAAATGCAGAACTTTATTTATTGCAAGTTATATTGTTATCGTGATATTCAAGAACATTATCGCGTATGGCATATTTTCCTCATATTATGCATCCCTAGTTAAACCTTGTCTTTGTCCGAAAGAAAGAACTATTCCACATGACAACTGATCAGTCAGACATTTGTTTCTTAAGTTGTATGTAATGGAAATGTCTTGTCACTTTCTCAAAATGACTGCAGTTGTCATCATGTGGCAATGAATAGCATTTCTTTGATGCTTATTAGTTACAGATCCAATAAATGTTTCGGGGCAGGCTGACACCCCCTGAGTCGGCCTTCAAAAGTGTAAAGTGCTTTCATTGGCAATTTCTTTCTTCATTGCTGTTGAATGAATGAGTCACTGTATGATGGCTGGAATTAAACATGGACCTCAGCAGACTGCAGCAGCTGGTTAGGTCTGAGGAAATCCGGATCTGTCATCAGGTTGTTTCCCAGGAAAAACAGAATCGCTTCTTCTTTTTTCATGTTTATTCACAGTATTTTTTTACAGTGTGGCCGGAAACTGGTAATGAGGAAGTCTGACAAGAGACATGAGCTGTAAACCAGGCTGCTGATACCCGTCAATCCCTCCAAACGGAGAAGCTAGACTACTAATTTTAGACTGGCCTTTACTGGTATTTACTGTTATTTACTGTATGTGAGGCAATAATTAATCTTTAGCCATACGAGGTGTTGGATTGTAGCTTGTCAGTACATTGGAGCTACCATTCCTGTTTTGTAAACATTGCCTTGCCTGCCTAATTGTAAGGACATTTTTCTAGACATGTTAAGACATGTTATTTTAGCTTGAAGGTTGTCAATTTCAAAACAAAATCTTCTGTCACTGATTTACTGGAGAATCAGCTATGAAACTATTATAAATACATTTATAACCAGGTATCATATGTCTTTTGTTGATAATTTAGGAAGTTAAATGCCTGATCAAATCAATGTACCTCCACATTGGTGCAAGGTTCCTATAATGCCAAAATTACCATAAAGCTTATAGATTTGCAACAATGACCTTTTTAAAGTAGTAAAGCTATAGCTACCTGGTATGAGCGGGACAAATCTCTATTATCTTGCAGTATGTATCATCATAATGGCCAATTGTAATTTAAGCTGCTGGTCACTTTAACCCTAAACCCACTGTAGGTCAGAGGTTGCTATGAGCTCCTGATAAGATTTAACCCACAGACTTAGAAAGTCACTGTTGGAATGTTTCCACCCTGATGTGGAAAGTTTCCTTTAAAAGATGAGTTTAGGTTCAGTCAGTTGAGCAAATCTTGTGAGATCTCATTATGTGTGTCCAGCCTCACGGGGAGATTACTTAGTTGGGCCTCCAGTATTTCCAAACAATAAAGGTTTGAGCCTTAAGGGGTCACTATGCTTGGAAAGAACTGTTCCCCATGGCCACTCTCCAAGGCAGGGTGTAGAGCAGTGTCTCTTTAAGGCATTGATAGTGTTGCACACTTAAAGTGAAGATGTAGTTGTGTGAAGAATAAAAAGAGAGCTTGACCAAAAAGTTCAAGCCGTGTCTGGGAGTGTGATTTTTTTTTTTCTTTTTTTTTTTCTTCTTTTTTTTGGGGGGGGGATTGTCAGTAGAAAATTACAAATATTCTAACTAAGGCCTCAACATTGTTGATGATACAGGAGGCCTGAATTCAGTTTGACAGCCACTGTGTTAGGTCAGTGAAACTAATGTCCAGCAGGGTGGCAAGATGACGAGAGACTTTGTCCTTAAACTGGAGGACTTCACTACAAGTCATTTCTGTGGTTGTCAACCATGTTGCAGTGTCCTGGATGCTGACTCTTTACCATGTTTAGAGCTACAGTCCTGTAGTTTACCCCTTTTCTTTGAGTGGACAAATAATTTCTATAAAAGTATCACATAGTCATAACTATATTCTCTACTGACGGTATCAAACATCTTTTCTGCTGAATCTCTTGTAGTGTTTCTGGATCGGTACTGCTGCAGGCGAGAGAGACTATTGCCTTTGATGTGATCAATTTATTTATCCCCTCAAATCTGTCGTCAGCACCTCCAAAAGCATACACGGCAGTCAATATCAAAACCGATGAGTAATGCATTCTATACTGGACGGTGGGATCTTTGTGCAGTGGGCTAGCATTAAATAAACAGCATAAACCGTTCATTAAAAATGTATAGATGTAACATAAAAACGTGCGGTTTGGTGTCAGTAATGGGTTCTCTTTGTTGTTTAGTAATTAAAATGGGTGTAGCTGAACAACTTACAGTTTACAAGAGTTTTCAACAGCTTTGGTTAGAGTAAAGTTTCTCAGAATGTCTTACATTCACTCTCAACACATTTTGGGCAGTGTTGTCAGAACAAAACATCATTATTGCCAAACCAGCCAGCAGGAGAGATTCTAAATCTACCTTCACTTTTAACTAGCAGGGCGGGAGGGAAATAAAAAACTTTGATGTAACAGATAGCATGGGATTAATGAAACAGACAGTACCATTGTGGCCGGCCCAGACATCAGGGCCACTAAACCACCCACTGCGTTCCTTGTCTGAATCCATCTGTGTTGGTCAGTTAGTGGTCCAGTGTGTGAGTGGGCCCTGGGGTGGTGTCTGACTTGCCCCCCCCCAACCTTTTTACACACTGGCCAGCCCAATGAACCAAAACTAATGGGATTACAGCCCCACTGTTCCACTGCTCACAACACACAAGCTCGGAGAGGGAGAACAGTGCCAGCCTCGCACAGGACAGAGAGAGAGTTAATGGGACATTTCACTTTGTACAATATGGGCATTTTCCAGTTAGCTGACCTTATGAGCCGCCAGTCTCAGATTTTAGCTCTCTCTATAGTCACTGGTAGTCTGACAGAAACCTGCAGGGAGCTCATATCTGAAATGATGGTATTTTGATTCTTAAGGTGCAGACTATTAATATTTGCAGTTCTGTAGACTTTTTAAACCTGGAATTTGTTGAACATGCTGCATACAGTGTGTCTTTAAAGATCTAGTGTAACTACTGTGTATATATTTGAGAGAAATTTGGCCATACCTTACAGGCGTCTTTTCAGACTCTTTTGGGCACCCACAGCAAAGGGGCCTTCTTTCTCGTTGCTTAACTGCAGTGTTGAGTCAGATGTGCTCATATGTTTTATCACCGCAATACGTGACTTTGCCATTAGAGTTTATAGACTTTGTAATTAAGCTCTGGGTTGTCTTTCAAACTTCGAAATCTGGAAGTTATCTTGAATGTAACTTCAGCTGAGAGTGTTGTATGTAACTCTCTATAACAGACTTCACAATAAGCTCTTCCACAGTAGCAAAAGCACGGGGGAAAACCACTGACATTAGTTATGGCTACATTTCAAGTGCCCCAGTTGGTCGTGCCGGTGATCTGAAGTAGCATGTGTAATAACAGGGCCCTGGAACATTTAGTTAAAATGCAGCCATCGTTAAGCTTGTCCGTGCTTCGTATCTATCACAAGTCAACATGTTTGCTGTGAAAAATCTCTATTGGCTTATCTTCACCTTGGCTCCCTGAGACCAGTTAACTGCACTCACTGCCCAGTTCAATCAGAAGAGACTTAATTTAGACGGAACAATCCATTTTTATTCCAGTGCATGATAAAAAGAATTTTGGCAATGAGACCCCATTGTGAAGTGGTATATTTAGGGGGTATTGATAATATAATTAGATTGGGATATTTCCCCCTGGGCTCTAGACACTGGGGGTGAAGAAGAGAGTTGGCAGAAGGCCTGGATGATGGCATGCGGAGCACGACTGGGTGCTGATATTATGAACACTGGGGGTGAAGGGGTGAAGGATGGTTGCATCCATTTGTACTGAAAGGACAACTGAAAGCAGCAGAGAGAACAGATTTTTAAGTTTGGCAGCAGGGATGTGGTTGGCTAAGAGATTGTGGTTAGATCTGGTTGGACTATACAGTGTGAACGGCCCCAGAGTAGAAGCCAGAGAGAGAGAAGCAAAGAGAGATAAGAATGAATGAGTGAGTAAAGGGGGTCTTCGTGATTAAACTTTCACTAAGCTGGATCGTAGCATGCCCGCCACTCAAAGCCAGCTGAGGAAGCACTTGCAGGATTATTATCTGTGCTCCACCGTTAGGCTTTGCTTTTGGTAAAAACGTGAGGCCATTAGTTTGACCTAAAATAAAAGCACATTCATGAAGAGTATACAGGCAAGTTAATGTATTTAGAATCTGTTTAATCAATCATTTGTATGTTTAGTTACTTATTGTCCTTCAAACTCACTCAAATACACGTGTGGCATTGCTCAGCTAGCTCAATAATTAGTGCACATTTTATTTCAACATTAGTAATAATAACACTTAAAATGTATGCATGCTGAAGCCATAAGGTCATGAACTTCTTTTTTTATTGTGGGTGGTAGCACAGACCTTATGTCTTTTAAAAAAAAATTATATACATTATACAAATCCAAAATAGGGAAGATGTGTAGCTGCTGCCTTTTCTGGTAACTGACCCCACTTAATTAATGCTGGAAAGATTGTAAAGCCCCCTGAGGCACATTTGTGATATTTGACTTAATTTTAAAATAAGACCAACATGTTACTCCTAGCTCTATAAATGATTTTATTCTAGGTGGGTGGGTGTGGGTTTTCTCCTCCTACAGATGTTATGCCATTGACAGGCCACTGGAGGGAACTGACATTTTGTAGATGGAGTTTTGGAATTCCTAGTCAGGCTATGAAATGAGGACTTAACCACTGTGCTGTCTTGCAGAAATGCTGTAATGAAGAACTGTTGCCCTGATTGGAACGTGCCAGCATTCCAACTGCCCCTCCCCACCCCCTTCCCCTCCCTCCATCAGCCATAAACGGTGAATCAGCTGACTGAACTGCTCCTATCAAAGAAGAGGATGATCTACACCAGAGAGAGAGAATAAAGAGATGGAACACTCTGGTCTCTCACCTCTGAGGACCTCCTTCCTCTGTGTGTTTCAGTGTGAACCTGAACGAACAGTCTCCATTTTCTGCACCAACAAACACCACAAACTTATGATGATGATGATAAAAAGCCTCCTGAAAGTTTTAAAAAAAGTGTCCATGGGCCTCTTACATGGCCAGAGTGCAGCCCCCTTATTTTTTTTTTTTGACAGTTCAACAAAAAGAAAAATAACAGCGTTTAAAAGAAGGAAAACAAAGTTAAATCTTGGATTCAGTATTTTTCATCTTTTTCAATATCGTATTTGAAAGACATGGAAGTTGACCTCTTTTTAGTTGTACGATTATAAATATTCTTCAAATATGAGCATGAAAAAATGCGTCAGTTATTAAGTGTAGATGTTTTCCAGTGGAAGAGCGAGCATTTTTTTTTTTTTTATAGCCATACACCTATTCTCCATGCCTGTCATGTCAGTGATGATAGATAAAGGTCTACAATATGTATTATTTTTATTCTTTATTTCTTTGTTCGCCCTGTTGTTCATGGACTTCTCTTCTGCGAATATCTCTCTCTGATGTGACTTAATTTTATACTCAGTCACTGGGATTTCATAGCTCCCATAATATATTCTAATGCCATTTTTTTTGCATAATAATGTTTCAGAAAAAATGGGTCTTTTATAGAAGAAATATGGGGAAAATAAGGATTGATTTCTATGTCTCTTGAAGCTGAAATATATTATACTAAACCAACTCTAATAATGCTTCTTGTGTTTTTCTGTCAATGATGTTCCAGCTTTTATGGATTATTAAAGTACATTTTAGTACATTTTCATTATATTGGTCAATGTATTTTTGTGAATTAAACTTTTATCCAAAGCGGATTTGACTTATTTGAGAAGAGTGAAAATTAAAAGGTGTGTTTTGGAACAAAAATAGGTATTGCATATTTACATTTTGTTAGCTATTAAGTGTTCACTAATATTTATTTTTTTTACAGTGAAAACTGTTTATTGATCAACAGATGGCAGAGAGAAGGCAGTCTTGTATTACTGTATGTGCAATGTACAACTAGCCTATTTAGATGTATTATGCTCTACATATGCCTTACTTTTAATGTCCACTAGGTGTCAGTATATGAAAAGAAATGAAGACAGTGAGTTTCAGTAAGTTTGAAGCATACACCCCACTAGTTGTGTAATGTGGAATAATGGGACAATTAATTACAATAAAATTGCTGCATCTTTTTCATGATTTTTCTTTACACAAAAAAATTGTGTATTGGAAAGAAGGCTGATGGAAACTATAGAATTGAGCTGGTGCTTTTTACACTGAGCCCCAACAGCCTGGATTAATTTTAGTTTCTCACTTTAAAGACAGGATTTTCTGTAATCTTCCCTCACTGATTTCCAGTGCAAAGAAAAGCTGTAGGGATTTAAAAATTTGAATAGATGAAAGGTTGAATGCAATATTAAATTCAATGGGATTTTTGTTCACTGAAATAACTATTTTATTAAATATTTTTTTCTTGAATATTGACTTGTGAAGATCTCTTACAATTTAAAAGTTGAGTTCATAAGCAGTAAAACACCTTTATTCACACACAATCTGAGCTTCTACAGCCCTACTTTGTCTGGAATGACCAGTAGCTTAGAGTGGCTAAGGTTAGCTAATGTTGTGTTACACTATGCTTGAAGATTTGGAATTATCTTAAAAGGGTTACTTGTGGCCACAGTGGCTGCAGGTCATTATGAGTTATATAGTCTTGCTTTAAAGGTTATGGTTTTTAATTATTCCTCGGTCTATAAAATGTCACACAGTAAAAAGTCAAGTCTTGAAAAACTTGTTTTATCCAGCCAACAGCCGGAAACCTATACAGTAGATATGAGATTAACGATTAAGATAATGAAAGCAGCAAATCCTCACAATTTAGAAGTGGGAACTGGTAGTATTTTTTCTTGAAAGTTGACATGATTAATCAATTTTCAAAGTAGTTGATGAATTGACTAATTGTTTCAGCTCTAACATTGTGATATAGTATGTTTTCTGGTCAGTCAATTGAGAACCAGGAATTAGAGTTCATCATAGCACCGAGACAGCACTTGTGAAAATTACTAATGACCTCCTAATTGCATCAGACAAAGGATTTATCTTTGTACTGGTGTTATTAGATCTTAGTGCTGGATTTGATACCATTGACCATCATATTCTATTACAGAGATTGGAACGTTTAATTGGCATTAAAGGAACTGCTCTAAGATGGTTTAATTTTTATTTATCAGATCCATCTCAGTTTGTACACGTTATCGAGGAATTCTCCATGCACGCCAAAGTTATGTCATGGTGTCATGGTGTCCCGAAAGGATGTGTGCTCGGTCCAATCCTGTTCACTTTATATATGCTTCCTTTAGGCAATATTATACGGAAACACTCCATAAACTTTCATTGTTATGCAGATGATACTCAAATATATCTATCAATCAAGCCGGATGAAACTAATCAGTTAGCTAAACTTCAAATGTGCTTTCAAGATGTTAAAATCTGGATGACCTGTAATTTTCTAATGTTAAACTCAAACAAAGTTATTGTTCCGGGGCCCAAGCACCTCACATTGTCCAAAGAGATTATTACTCTGGATGGCATCACCCTGGCTCCAGCACCACTGTGAGGAATCTTGGAGTTATCTTTGATCAGGAAATGTCCTTTAATTCTCAAATAAAGCAAATTTCAAGTACCGCCTTTTTCACCCATGTAATACTCAAAAAATCAGGAATATCCTGTCTAAAAATGATGCAGAAAAACTAATCCATGCATTTGTTACTTCTAGGTTGGATAACTGAAATTCTCTATTGTCAGGCTGGTCCAAAAAGTCAATAAAGACTCTTCAGCTGATCTAGAATGCTGCAGCAGTTGTTCTGACAGGAGCCAGGAAAAGAGATCTCTCCTTCCTGTAAAATCCAGAATGGAATTTAAAATCCTTCTTCTCACCTACAGAGCTCTTCATGGTCAGGCACAATCTTATCTTAAAGAGCTCATAGTTCCGTACTACCCCACCAGAGCACTGAGCTCCCAGAATGCAGGGTTACTTGTGGTTCCTAGAGTCTCTAAAAGTAGAATGGGGGCCAGAGCGTTCAGCTATCAGGCTCCTCTCCTAAGGAACCAGGTTCCAGTCTGGGTTCAGGACGCAGACACCGTCTCCACATTTAAGAGTAGGCTTAAGACTTACCTCTTTGATAAAGCTTATAGTTAGGGCTGGCTCAGGAGAGTCCTGAACCATACCTTAGTTACGCCGCTATAGGTCTAGACTGCTGGGGGACTTTCCATGATGCACTGAGAACATCTCTCTTCCTCCTCTCCTTCTGTATGCAACCTCATTCCATTAATGCATGTTACTAACTCAACTTCTTCACTTTCCTGGAGTCTTGTGCTCTCTCGCCCCTCTCCTCTCTCCTCCTATCTCCTCCTGCAAGAGTTTCTGGCTCTTGATCTGTGGTTGGAGCCACCTGCTGCCTCCATGTTCCTGCTCGATACCCTCTGCCACAAATCTCCATGTCTCTCTCTGGATTACTTTTTGTGTCTCTGTGTCTCTCTGTCTCTGTCTCTGTCTCTTTCTCTCACCCCCAACCTGTCGAGGCAGATGACCGCCCACCCTTAGCCATGGTTCTTGTCGAGGTTTCTGCCTCTTAAAGGAAGTTTTTCCTTGCCTCTGTCGCCTAGTGCTTGCTCTTGGTGGGAATTGTTGGGTTTCTGTAAATAACATCACAGAGAACGGTCTAGACCTGCTCTTTATGAAAAGCGCAATGAGATAACAGTTGTTGTGATTTAGCGCTATATAAATAAAATTGAATTGAATTGAATTGAATCTAGTAAATTAAATACCTGACAAATGAAGGCATCTCACTGA
Source organism: Etheostoma cragini (assembly GCF_013103735.1). NCBI lineage: Eukaryota > Metazoa > Chordata > Actinopteri > Perciformes > Percidae > Etheostoma > Etheostoma cragini. The sequence goes on from NC_048410.1 coordinate 19,583,961, forward strand.
GACAATAATTCTCAACTCATTGATTCACAACTTTGTCCATAGTAATCTAATACAGCCTGCAATATTAACTAGATATTTACCTCCGTAAAATGGTGTGGTAAATATATGTCATATTATGGTAGATATCTTAAAAGTCACCCTATTGCATGGTACATTCTGTAACCCCAACCACAATGCTCTGTGAAAATAACCAGGTATGAGAAGTTATTTTTAATTTTTTTTCCAGAGGCAAAAAGAAATGCTGCATCATCTAAGCTCCTAATTTCTCAGAGGGGGGCGTGTCAAGCAGAGGAGGACACTAAATGTCTGAGAACTGTGGAGAAGGGATTATAACGTGTGACTCACTTCATGTTCTTGTTTTTTTAACTCTTATCACCTACACTGCACCTTGATCGGGCCCTTAATCCCTTTAGTGTTTGAGGAGCGGAGTAATACCAAAACACTTTTGCATTCATTATCCTCTCTGTGACATAATGCCTGCTGTCATCCTTCAGACTCCCCCGGTCTGAGGTTTTTCAGCTTCTCCCGGTCCCCTCAGAAAAAGTAGGAAAGCTGTTTGGTACCGGGTGGGCTCGCGTCAAATCAAAGCACTCTCTTTCTGGATCTTATAAATTCTATTGGAGCTTTTATAAAAACATTGTATAATACATTTGATACATACTCTTCATACTTTTATGGACTTTGGTGTAGGACTGTTTTCATGATGTGGACCTTAGTGCAAATTTGGGGAATCCTAATGCTGCAGCAAACAATATTTTAGCGTGCTTCCAATCTTGTGGCAACAGTTTGGGGACAATATACAAAAACATTGAAATAATTTTGCAAAGTACATATTTGTATAGAATTTGCCATCATCAGATATAACCCTGCCTTGAACAGTGGTCTAAAATCATCTACTAAACTGCATTTGTTCACATGACGTTAAAAGCATTGGGTGTTGCTAAGTTTTGATGTTTTATCTTACAAGTCGATGACTAGATTAAGCAGACCTGTGACATCAGCAGCCCAAATGATGCAACTATGCAATCAATGGGTTTACCTGGTGTGTATTAGCTGACGTTTAGCTAACGTTAGCTCTTCATGAAGCTTTTAAAGTTAAATTGAAGGCATGGAACTGCAACAACGCCTCTGTCTTTTTTGGAGTAACTTTAGTTTTTTAGTTGTACCATCAGTGGATCTGCTATTTTCTAAAACTTGACTGGCTTCCATCCCATCCAACACCTTTGGGAATAACTGGATTGCTTATTGGCCAACAGCAGTTTCCAACCTCACTAATACTGACCTGAATGGAGAGTGGTGTTATATCAGCATATTAAAGTTCATGCTTTTGGAATGAGATGTTCAACAATCACATGTGAATTATCTCAACAACTATTAAATGGAATGCCATGCCAAGACGCTCATGTTTCCAAGAGGATGAATTTTGATAACTTTGGTGATCCTTTTGCTTTTCCTCTGGTTTTGTTTTCATGCCCTCAGGACAACTTAGAATTTGTCCAATTACTTGGTTTATGACTACATACCTGCAAAACTGATAGCATTCACATTAACCTGACTTTGAGATGGTGACTCCATATCATGCAAGTGATGTCCTGCACTGATATATGCAGCGTCTTGTGAAATTGAACACCTTTCGTCAGAGGAAAATACATTGTTTTCCGGGTGTTAATATCTAGCAAAAGTTGCTCCCTTTAGGTGGCTGAACTACATTTTTAACACAGTTTGAGATCTTAATTGTTCAACGGCAGCATAAAACACTCTTCGGGTTTGCAACAATAAACTGGGATGGATGATTTCTTAAATAGGACCTCCAAACAACAGCCAGCTTTCATCCACTCAAGGTCCCTGAACCTATTTTAAAGGTCATATATTTGTTCTGTGATGTCATCACCACCCCCCCCCCCCCCCCCCCCCCCCCCCCCCCCCCCCCCCCCCCCCCCCCCCCCCCCCCCCCCCCCACACACACACACCCTTCCCCTAGCCAGATCAATTAACAGATTAGTGGTTCAGACCCCGGGAAGGCCCGGGCTCAGGATATCTGTGTCTAATGCATTTTCAGGAGAGGGAGTGAACATGTGCTTCCCTGTCAGGGGAATATTGACTGTTTTGGAGTGCAAGGTTACGTTTGCCCTCTGAGGATTCATCATCTGCCATTTCCTGTCTGTAATTTATTTATTTTGATGATGTACACTGATGCCACATTGATGTTTAGGTAATTCTCTAATATTCCACATCTTTTAATGCTAGATTACCCATTTGCCAGCAGATATTTCTTCTTCTTAGTGTATCTGTGTTTCACAGTAATGCACCTGTTAAAAGATGCATAATATATATCTTAAATTCCCTTTCTTTTGTCTCTTTTGCTGAACAATTCTTTTGCAAAATGGTAATATTAATTTGCTGTAGGTGTCTTCTGGACTACACTTTCTTAATCAAATACACTGTGTGTCCCATTTATACTGTATGTTAACTTAGAATAAAAAATGCTTTTATATCTTTGTTTTTCCCCTTCATGAATTGATGAATGTATAATTTTCTATTAACATGGATAGTCTGCTTGCCTGCTATTGCAATAGCACAGTTCTGTTATTAAAATAAAGGACTCTGGTGCTAATTAGCAGTGCCACCTAATTGAAAATGGATGATGTTCCCCATCTTTATTATTACTTTATGTTTGCATTAGGAATAAGAGGCAATTTGTTCACAGCACATTCAACCTGTGTTTACACAGACAGTCTGTGTCTTTGTTTACACTCACACATAGCTGCACATATTGGTGGCTGGACTGTTTAGACAGCAGTGCGACTCTGCGATATTATTTGAAATATGTCAGATTTGTTTGGCAACAGCAACAGTTTAACCTTACTTTTAAATATTAGTGGATTGTACCAGCTGCAGTTTCAGTGAATGATGACATTGCTCACTTCTTTGCCATCTCAAACACATTTGATACCAATGATAATTAAATAATTCTTAGCAAACTAGAGTATTTAGTTTGACATAACATTGCATTGAATTGATTTAAGCTTATTTTAAAGGGAGAAGTCACGCTGTTGTAGGTGATAGTGCTAAATCAAGCTTATCAAGAATGGCATGCTGCTGGGGTCTATTCTTGGTCCATTACTATTTCCATTACACATAAATATTATTCTTATAACTGCATAATTCAAAGTCTATTTCTATGCTAATGATGGAATTTTATGAGCCTCTTGCTCCACTCCAGGCTCTTCAGTCGGGCAGTTACAGACATCTTCTCTTAACCGTTGACTTGTTTTCCATCAAATTCTATTTCTTCAAAACAAATCAGCCAAAAAATTAAAAAAAAGTATTTCTTTACATAAATCGTGTCCTTTTCTTTAACGCTTACAACAGTCTACTTTATGTCTGTACTTGATTTTAGAGATATTTTATAATACAAATTTCAAACTCATTAGTGCTCTCTGTAACACACAGTTGGATGGACTTGCTCAGGAATAATCGTCTTATGAGAGTCATTAATAAAGCTCTGCTGTTAAAGATTCTAACTACCTCACATCTTTTCTCTCATTCAAATGTTGTAAATTGAGAACATGATCCAAACCTTAGATATTCAAAATGTATACTAACCTTGATAAAACTGGTTTCTGGTACTGCTCTTAAGCCAAATTCGTTGATTTCTATTGGAGATTTTAAAGCTTCACTTTGCTGTTTGTTTAATGACTGGTAAACATTTGTATTATGTTTTTTTGCGTAATTGTTTGGTGTCTGGGTTTTGTTACTCTTGTACGATTTAGTGATTATGAATGCTTCTTGTTCTCAGGTCCACTTGTTACAAGTTGCTACAATGACTTCTATTATTAACTTTATTATTATTGTCATTATTTATTATGTAACTTATATGTTTTAAAATGCTGCACACTTTAAGTAGTCTTTTAAAGATGTGAAACATCGCATTTCACCTGTAAAGGAAGTAAGTCCAGTCAGCCTTTCTGATTCATGGCCTGGACACTTTGTGATGACAAGAGAACATTGAAAAATCAATGGTAACGTGTTTAAAAACCAAAGTGGCAGCCGCTCTTTGGGGACCTTCCTGTGTCTGTTGGCTTGAGTTCAAGTCAATTATTCTTAGCAGTCTAAGTCTCAGCAACACCGCGCTTCTTTCTAGAGATTGTTCTAATGCATCACCGCCTCTGATAGTAACTAAAAAATGGCTCCCATCATTTCACTTTAAAGAAGTGGTCTCATCACGATCATCAGACAAACAGATGCAGCTGTTGTTTGGAAGAAAGCCTCTTAAAAATGGATGTCTTCATGTGGAGATGTTTTGCCTTAAACTTTTGATAACCAGGAAGTATAGTCAAAATATGAACTGTGAACTACTGGTTTAGACAACTTTTTGACCTTGAAAAATTACCTTGAAAATAGTAGTTTGAAATCCCAACCTATGATCCGTGTACTGGCTTTTCCTGAAGCATCTAACTATACCACAGTCTTCATCAGCTGTTGGAGTTTGCTTGGTTGCCATTGAGATGGATCTGTTGAATTGGGAGTTCAGTAGCTGTTATGATGTCACCCCAGCACTTTTGAAAGTAATTACAGTACATAGACTTGCAGCAATGATGAAGGTTATTCTGAGAAATGTGGGAGATAACTCACAAAAGCAAGCATTTGGACACACCGAAAGATGATATTACAGCACAAGACAGAAGAAAGACTAACAACAAACTTCTGTGGTTGAGATGGCATATTTAACCCTTGTGTTGACTTCCGGTCAAAAATGAATAAACTTTTTCTTACACTTTTGTCCCTTTTTTCAATGTTTGTCACTCCTTTTGATGTTTGACACCACGTAACACTAACTTATTAATTTTAGTTTAATAGTTTTTTTTTTTAATTTATGGTCAATGAACCTCATTTATAGGAAATTAAACCTAACGATTGAGTTAGAAAACAGAAATTAGGAAATGTTTAGACCAAAATTAAAGGATGTTGATGGATAATCACATGGAATAAGTCCAATTCTACTCAATACTTTTTCAAAGCCACTTCAATTTTTTGTCAAATGCTATAAAATTGAATAAAACACCCCAAAATTAATGAAAGTAGGGATTTGTACTTGCCAAAGACAGTTGCGGGGGATCAATCATGTTATTTTGGGTAATTACGATTGGGTAGTTGAAAAGAACATTGAAATAGGAAAACGGGTCAATTTGACCCAAGGACAACATGAGGTTTAACCCATAACAGGACAAAACGAGTCTACAACCACACTACCATGTCTGTGAGGTACAGCAAACTGCTAATATAACTCACACATTGATGTTTAGCAGGTATTATGTTCACCATTTTTCACCATTTCAGTTTAGTGTGTTAGCACTAAATGTGCAAAATTCAAACTACAGTCTGCACTTCCAACAGTCTAAACCGTTCAAATCTCCTGCCAAACTCATTCCAAGCAACACAACTCTTAACACACGTCTCAAAACAGGCTCACCCTTGCTGAGATAACACACACTGTCACTCAGAACACACTGAGAGTAAAAACACTAGCGTCAAACATCAATACAGAACGTGCAAACTTTTCATCTTTTTTCAGCTTGAAGATATGGATTTTAAGTAAGGTAAACAAGAAGGAACAAAAATCATCAGTTTGCTTCAACACAGTACTTTGTCTGTGAAAAACATACTAAAGATGCATAACAGTAACAGAGAATATTGTGACTAATCCTGCCTTTCTCCAGCATTATGCAGCAAGTTGTCTTCATCCCATTGGATGTATGCATCATCTCTAGATACTAATGACTGTGGTGTTTCCATCGCTTTCACCTCCATTACTTTATGAAAAACAGTGAGAACACAGTTTTAATATATTAAAGGTAGTGTTTTTCACATTTTTATAGATGTGTGTGTAACTTCAGACATGTTCCCCGGACACATTGATATCTTTGCTCTTTTACCTGTTTCTCTCAAATGGTACAATGCATAATTGTTTCCTTCTTACAGTATTTGGGGTTTCAGCTAAAACACAAACAACACAAATTACAGTAATAATTATAGGAAAATACAGCTCTTGTTCTGCGGCACACCCTCTGTCAAAATCCATTCTTCTTCTTCTTCTTTTTCTTCTTCTACTTCTTCTTCTTCTGCTTCTTCTTGCACTTTATGATAAAACATCACTGGTGTTTTATACAGTGTGTGCAGTGTTTTGTGTGATTATTCAAGACATCACCATGCTTGTTCTGTAGAGGCATAAAAACGGTCCTTACGGGAATTTCTCAACGCTGTGCAGCTATTTCTAATGTTTCTTGCAGCTTGGGTTTTTAAACATTTTCAGACTCAAATCATGTCTTGCACGTCTTAACGCCATCTGATCAAACCTCCCCTCCTCCATGATGCATGATGTCATTATTCATTCATCCATCATTGAATTTTTGCAACCTGATCTTGTGCTTCTGTGAGCTTTTTCATTTCTCATCTTCACTTCAATCGCGTATAACTCCCCAACTTATTGTGTCAGGTAAAACCTAATTAGATTTTTTCTGCTGTATTTGCATGCCAATGTTTGGAGCATCTTTTTTAGTTTTAAATGCAAATCATTCACGAGAGACTCATGTTTTTCAATCCAGCAGCTAAGCATGTCTTCACTCAAAATGTCAATAGCTCATTAGAAGAGGGCTCTCCTCGCTTGTTGTTATGGGGCTTTTTTCATCATTACCTCATTCTCTGGTTGCCAACTCCCACATGTCTGTTACACACCACAGTGAGTGTGTGCATGTGTGTGTGTGTGTGTGTGTGTGTGTGAGTGTGAGCGTGTGTGTGTGTGCGAAGGTTGATGTTTCTGTGTGCCTGGCCATTAGAGAGAAAGCGATGGCTGCAGTGTTAGTGATGTTTCAATATCATTTCCCTCCAAGGCCCTGACTCTGTGCTGCTCCCCCTCTTTGCTAATCTAACCTCGTCCTTGCTCCCCTGTAATGTATCATCAGGTCATTGGCCTGCATACTTATTCATGGTGGAGAGGGGACTTCATCCTCTGTCACTAAATTTATTCAGTGTTTTAATCAATCACTTTTTTCTTTTTTTTGTAATTGTTGTGTATGTATACATGAATGAATGAATGAATGAATAATTGAATAACATTATTATTGTGTCATGCACAAAAAACGTTTGCCCAGCCCAAACAGGCTTACAAGACAGCATTACTTATAGCAAGGGACCAGAGACCAAAATAGCAACATAAATTAAACAACTACACTTTCATGTCTTTTTTGCCTGGCTCTAGCAATTTAAAAAAAAATCTTTATCAGGCAGTTGGGGTAATTATGTTCAGATCTCTGTCATGCTAATTTATACCACTGCTGTGTTGTTAGATTATTTCTTGATGCCAAACCAATGGATGCGGTCTGAGTATTTCTGGTTTTTAAGATATTATATGTATTTGGTCTTGCAGAACATGTGTGTCACTAGCCAGGCACTACAGTAAATGAGATTTGACCCTGAGGTGATCCTCAATGACAGAAACACATTCTTCAAGAGACAGCTGCTAACATCTGGCCTTTTGCAGACAGAGAGTCTGGACAACACCGTCTGCCTGTCGGTACAGATTTTTTACCATTCTTCCCTCTTATTAGTCATACAGTCACATATGGAGAATTTAGCAAACCTTCATAAGAACAAAACAGGATAAAAAGTAACGAAGTGACACATCCTATTATGGCAACAGAACAATGTATTTTGCAGGACAACTGATAGAAAGTGGACTCTCTGTGCCATCATCCACCTTGAATTGGTGTCAGGGCTGCAGAGCACACTGCCATTGATTTAAAATCCTAACGAAAGAGCAGAGGGGACCTCATGCCATTGCACGGCTTTATGTTATAGAGATACAGGAGCTTTTTTCCTTATGGATGAAACTGCATTAAGGGAACACCGCCATACTACACACTGGCAAACAGAGCTCTTGTCAGCTCTTGGAGGAGAGGTTCACCCTCTTGTGTATGATGGCCACTTTCTGCATGCAGTCACATTTGTGGGCCGAAAACGGCTGGAACAATGGAAAAACAAGGGTGGGGGTTTGAATGGGGGATGGTTTTCCGCAACAGGGGAAATGTGGCTTGGAGCATGAAATCAGAGCCACTGGAGATGGCTGCTCTCTCATTGAATCCTGCTCTCCTGTTCTGCTGACTTGGAGTGTTGTGGCTGTAATGAATATCTTGCCTGGGATAGTGGAGGCTTCCCTGGGCTGCTCTGTATTCAGCTGCAGCTCAACACAAGGTAGACTCTATGACTCTACAGATGGATGGTTGGATCTTTCTTTCCTTTTTTATCTACTCCTTGATGAAATTCATTGCTTGTGTAATAGGGGTTTTATTGTGCGCTGACAGGGTTTCACAATCTGCTTTCAGTGCACTTTGGAGATAAATCAGCCCCCTAGAAAATCATCTTAAGGCATAATTGCTGGCACATCCAGGGCTCACCTGGGGTTTGCCATTTAATTACACTGTGACTTGTGAAATAAGAATAGAAGCACCAACAAATGTGTACAGCAATGAAAAAATATTGGTTTACATTATAGGAAAATTAATTCAAGAGTGTTTGCCCTTCAGGCAGTGCAGTTTGCTTTCAAAATGTAAGGTTTACCTAGAAATTAGTGCTTAATGGGAAGCTGTTTCGTAGTATCTCTTTAGTTACTAACACGTATTAATGTCTTCCAATTATTTTTAGGTGTTGTTTTTGCCTTTTTTGTCGAGATCCTCAACCTAGTCCTCTATTGTAATTAAAATGTCTAAATGTTCAGAAAACCCTTAAATTTAGTTTGGGGGGAAGAATGTGTTTTTTACCTTTCCAAAAAACAAAAATACAAGAGCAAAAATCAAAGGAATGTGTAGCCTACGTTTGTCTGCTTCAGCATAATTTGTAAACGTGAGCGGTTTTCGTACGTACAATTGTAAACAACCCTTAAAGGCCAAGGAACATTTAATAATACATTATTTTGTTGGGTTGCATGTAAAAACCTTCACAATAGCTAAAGTACTTTTAACCACCTTGTTAATTAATCATTAATACTGTGGTTTTTGGTTAATGAGGAAACGCAGGCAGTAGAGAAAAGCACAGGAGGTGCAGAAAACACGAGAAATGTGAGAAACAGGTCATCTCTTCAAAACAAAGAGGTTTTTCAAGGTAACAGTGAAAAAGAACAGAATTTCATAACAACTTAAACTGACAGTAGAACAATAAAACAAAGAGGATTTTTTGTGTTTCTGTTTTGTCAAAACAGACTGAGGAAATCCGTTTATATGAAATTCTTCAATGGACTCTCTGTTGTGAGAGAGGGCAGGAGGAAACATGGATGCACGCATGCACACACGCACGCACGCACACACACTCACTCACTCACTCACAATAACGGGAATTTCATCTTCCTGTCCCCATGTGGTTCCCTACTACATGACCAGAAAGGACTGGACTGAATACTAAGCTGCTTATTGGAGCATGATTACACACCAAAGGATCCACAGCTAAATATCACCCAGGTGAACAGCCATTTCACCACAAAAATAGCTAATTGAACACAGCATCTTTCCTCTCGGCGGCTGTGTTAGAGCCTATTGAAAAGGGACTCTCAAGAACTGAGTATCCGCAGCTGCTGTCTGCGCTAAGTGTCCTGAGTGGCCCTAATTTCCTGCAGTGTAACAGTGTATCAAAGACTGGATAAAATGCTTATGGACAGTCACTTAGAAGCTGTGGAATGTAGAGGATTTTGATAGATAATCCTGCAGAGTCCAATCACACAGATACATGACGGAGGCACAATGAACCTTTACAGTTTAAGTGCTGCATCGAAGGGACCACTAGAGTCCAGACAGGCCAACTATGAAGACACAAGTACATAATGAGAATGTATGAATATGAGCAAATTACTGACTTGATTCTCTGGTTACCTACTCCCACATGTCTGTTACACACCACAGTGAGTGTGTACGTGTGTGTGTGTGTGTGTGTGTGTGTGTGTGTGTGTGTGTGTGTAAGATGGCTGTTCAAACATAACATAACAATATTTACAGCCTAAGGTAATTTGCATCACGTGGTTTTGACAGAATTTTAAAAATGCGCATGTGGTGCGTTTAAAAGACATTATATCAAACATAAACAATAAACAGAAAAACATACATTGATTAAATTCTACATAAATTCACCAGATTACCCACGACGTCATGCCTGATCAATCATGAGAAGTGTTTAAACTTGGACTTAGAGTAAAACGATCAAAGTTATACTAGTTTTAAAAGCCAACTGCCTTTCTTTAAATTAATGCTCATTTCTTTCTTATGCTGCACTGTAACTTTTATTCTGGTGTTTTATGTGTCCTAATGTTTCTATTTTGTTTTCAACTGTATATTCATGTGTCTTATTGATTTTTAATGCTTATGACTTTTAACTGTTTGTACTTGTGTTTTATCTGTTTTAATGATTTTGTGTAAAGCACTTTGAATTGCCCTGTTGCTGAAATGTGCTATACAAATAAAGCTGCCTTGCCTTGCCACCTTGTCCAAAAGGCGTTTTAAGAAATTATGTTTTAGCCTACTGACACATAGTGCTGTAATAAGATGATAATGAGAACCCAGTGCAGTCCACACTGTTGGTTTTTTTGTAGTTGTTTTTTTTAGGTTGTTTGCTATGTTTGGATTGTTTGTTGTATTTTCTCTTTTAGTTAGGTAAAATGCAAACAGCTTCCTATACTTAACTATCACAGGAGCAAATTGAGCGAAAAATCATGTGTGAAGCCGTTCCTGTGTTTTGAGGAGCTCAAATGCATAACACACTCACTACTATACAGCAGGGAAAAGAAAGTTAAATGTGTGTGCTGGAAATACATTTTTGGAAGCTGGAAATCTCAACGCCTGGAAAATGAATCACTGGTCGGACTCACTGGAATCAAAGAAAACTTAACCTGAGCAAATCTAAGTTAAGTTTGAACCAAAATATTAAGTAAACAGCATCTTTTGTTTACATAAGACAACTTGTTTCTCCAGGGCTAATGTAAAAGTTATGTTGCTATCACATAGAGGGTGCACAAAATGAAAGCAATGCTATGGAAGGTATCTTATTTTCCAATACGAATCCTCTCAAACACAACAAAAAATCACCATGATAAGCTGCACAGTTGAAGTACTTGTTGCAGGGCTGTTGCACTGGCTTGCATAACATTGTGGATGCTGTTATTGTGTCCTGCTTTCTTGCTGTGTCTCTCAGTTACTAATAAATGCCCATCTTAGATATCAGAGCCCAGCATGTTGTCTAAATGTTTGGACACGTTGCACTGAGGTGCAGAAAATCTGCTTCCATTGGAGCCAACCTGCCAACATCAGGCCCCCCTCCCTGGAGCATGTAATAACTCTGGAGATCCCTGCTGCGCAGAGTGTGTGTGTGCATGTCTGAGTGTGTGTGTGTCTCTGTACAATAGCACAAATACTTGCAGTGTGCACTAATGCATACTGATAAGCTTAATATGTGTGTGTATTTAACAGCTGCTGAACTCACTAATAACGCACAACAGCTTGGAATCTCGTGAGTCAATTCTCATGAAGATGGATAGATAGATAGATAGATGGATAGATAGATAGATAGATAGATAGTTGGATAGATAGATATATAGATAGATAGATGTGAGTTGGTTCAGGTGAGTTTGCTGCTCCTCCTCGATGGCTCAAAGATCGTCAGAGACAGTTTGAGCCTCCAGGGCTTCCTGTCAATCAATCTACTCCTACCACGTCTTTATCTTCATAATGATGAACTACAGGGCTCCATGTGGGCTGAAGGTACTCTAATGCATTTAGTCACTCTGACAGGCATGCACACACACACACACACACACACACACACACATACACACACACACACACACACACATACACACATACACACATACACACACACACACCTGTACACACAAACTGTTTTTTATCCGAGTACTCCAAATAGCATACTCAGGTAACTCGAAGCTGGATTATAGTATTTACATGTGCATAACAAAATGGGATATTCCAACGAGACTAAGCGTCTACAGCCATGCTAGCAGCTCTGTACGTCTGCAAGGCTGTTCTTAGCCACAGCCATCAGCTAAATGCTAACTTCACTAACACAATGTTAAGAGATGCTGATGTTGCTAGTTGGCATGCTAACATTTGCTAATAAGCACTAGACACAAAGTAAATCCCACTGATCCACTGATGGGACTGGCACTGTCACTAATATGGTAAATATTTGGTCACAAACCAAAGTACCAAGGACAAATGAACGATTTGATCTACAAACCCCAATCCTCCATTCATGTTAGTTTTTGGCCAAAGATTCCCTGGATCTTTTGATGATATTATGGATATTATTATTATTCCTAAAGTTATACATTGTAAACATTATTTTTTTCTTTTCGTTGGACTATTTGCTCACATAGTTGTACACAAAGTGGTGAACCTCGCCCCATCCTTGCTTGTGAATGACTGAGTCTTTGGGAATGCTCCTTTTAGACCCAATCATGACACTCACCTGTTTCCACTTAACCTGTTCATTTGTGAAATGTTCCAAACAAGTGGTTCTTTTTAGCATTCCTCGCCTTTCCCAGTATTTTGTTGCCCCTGTCCCAGCTTTTTTTAAATGTGTTGCAGACATCAAATTTAAAATGAGTGAAAATTTGCATAAAAGAAATAAAGTTTATCAGTTGGAACATTAAACATCTTGTCTTTGTAGTCTATTCAATTGAATACAGGTTGAAAATTATTTTTATTTACGTTTTACACAGGGTCTCATTGGAATTGTGGTTTGCAATTTTGGTGCTTGACGAAGAGTTGAGCAATCACCACACATTATACAATTCATCCTCTAAGGAAAATGAATGTTTTTAGAATCCATCCCATTGTGGTCCAAACCTTTCCCTTAATATCACAGTTGTCAACCTGTTGGTGGGGCAAAAGGTAAAGTCAAGACTCATCAAAGCCAGTGGAGTTCATCTTCTGGGACCACAAATGTCATGGCAATCCATCCAGAAGTTGTTGAGATATTTTTGATTATATGAAGTAGTGGACCGTCCTAGCATCATTAATTACATACATGTTAATTATTTAAAATTGTAGGTAGGAAAACCGGACATCCTCACGTTAGCAAATAACTGATCATAGCAAAGACACGACTGTGCATGTCAACATAATGCACAGGATTTATATTTATTTAGAACGATTCGTTTTTTATAATACTAATGTAGCATCAAACCCAAAACAGCTCATTAATAACTTGTATCTTGTTTTGGGGTGAACCTTAAGTAAAACATACTTACAGGACTAAACAAATGGCATTACAGTCTATGCAATCTGGATCAATCAATTTTTTTCCTCAAGCTGAAGACTTATTTAACAACAAACCCTGCTGCTCGTCCACAGATTGTAAATGGTAGTGGGATTTGGAGTACAGTGGACATGCTGAGGGCGATTTTAAGGGGAAATGGACAGTTTCTGGTTCAGACAGTTCAGTTTTAAGCTCATTTGAATGTTGATGTATGAAGAAGCACTGACTTGGCTCGGGGCCGGGTTGGGGGGTGGGGGGGTGGGACCTTGATTGGTGTCTGTGTTCTGTGGTTTCATGAGTGGGATTGTTCATGTTCCATAAATGCAAACTCGGTTTAATGGGCATAAAGGAGGAAACTTGAATTCTTTCTGCATTTTCTTTTGCTTTAGTGGCCCACATAAGCACATGAATGCTTCTCCGCCTTTCAGTGCGTGTACGTGTGTCACTGCTGAAGATCCACTGATGTTTAAAACCATGTCATCTGGTAAAATCCTCAGAGCACAGCCTTGGGCACCATCACCAACCACAAACTCAACACCCGTTTCTGTTTGAGATTACCACCTTCGTTTGGTATTTGCCTTGTTAAAGACGAATATAAGTGAACATGAAAGAGGTTTGGATGAAAAACAAAAAGGTACGCAGAGCCTTCATCATCTTCTCTGGGCCTCAGGGTATTGAGTTTATGACCCGAGTTCCTGCTTTGTAAATAAATACCAAACAGCCGCTGCTCTGCTTTTACTTCACCAAAGGGAATATTTTAGCGTGGTTTTTTAATGAATGTGAATCTGGGCTTGTGCATTTGCATGTGAGTGGAGTTTGTGACTTTTTTTTGTGGGTCTAATTCATGTTTTAGTTGACACATGTGTCTATTAGTGTGTTTGCGTGTGAGCATTTTGGGTTTGCTTTGTCTGTGTGTGTGTGAGTGTGTGTATGTTTGTGTGGTTCTCTTGCAACAAAATGGAAATTACTTCACAGGCAAGCACCAGAATGGCTTCAATTTCCAGTCAAAGGGAACTTGTCATATTTAAAACACCATCTGGCTTCTTTACAAAACAAGACATGTTAATAGCAACAATTACATCTGTCAGCGTTCTGTTGTAAGTAACACGCACACTCTTGCTAAGTAATTGTTTTAGGACCGAAAAGGAGAAAATTACACAACATTTTTGCAAGATATGTCTGAAACAACACGGAGCACTCAGGGTGAGGAACAATGTGTGTGTCTGTCACCTATTTTACAGTGTTACAGCTCAGCTACGGCTGTGAGAAGGAACACAAGCCCCTTTTAATTCAGACAGAGAGGGTGAAAGAGCGTTCAGGGGGGAAGGGAGCAGCTACGAGGTTTTCTTTTACACTCTGTCACATGTCCTCCCTGCACCTTGTGCTGCAATCGCCTTCTCTCCTACAGCGTTGCTCAAATGGTATCAGACAGCTTCATCAATGATGAAAATCAAATAGCAAGGCGTAAGAAAGTGTGACAAACAAAATCCATCATCAATCATAGATTAAGATGTCTTAGTTTTTAGCACTCAGGTGTCTTATTCAGTAAATACCATTAGGTTGACAGTGGAGAGTCTTAAGATCTTTTACTAGAGTAGTAAAAATAATACAATATCATATCTACTCCAAGTCCTGCGTTTTATTATTGTTAATATTTTTAGCGTATTTAAAGATAAAGGAATCATTATGCAGAATGGTACCTTTCATACTGTACTTCATACTCAGAACTCAAAGACCTTAGAAAAACCATCTCAAACTCAAATGTCTTAAATATACATGTACTATAAGACATGTGTCTATTACAAGCAAAGCGTCTTTATGCTTTATTTTAGACACCAAGTATAGGTAACTGGTTGAAAGAAATGGCAATAAAATTACACAAATACATGGTGGAAATTACGGACCAACGGCTGAAGCTGTGTCAAATCTAACAGGATAGGATGAGCTTCTTTTAGTTACTGTTGCTTTTATTTATTTACTTTTTTTATTGTTCTTAATGTCTCTGTCCCTAACATTTATGTATCCCTTAAGTGTCAAACATGTTTTATATGTATGTACATTGATCATGTTAAAACTCAATAAAAAAAATGATGGAAAGAAGTACAAAGCAACGTAAAATGGAAATTCTAGGAAAGTACAACTACCTTAAAAATGTACTTAATTACAATACTTGAGTTCATGTACTTTCCACCAATGGAGGTTGACAAAGGAATGGGCCCACATTAAAAGCAGCTCCACAAGTCATGACATCTGAAAGCCTAATGTAAATATGAAAACTTGACAGATAATTATAGGGGGTGAGACCCACAAGAGCATGACATCTGCGACTAACGTTGAACTGTGTTTTCCTGTGGCCCTGAGGAGCAAAAGCAGCAGGGCAGTCTGTAACACCACGAGTCCCCTGGGAAACGGCTTTCTCAGCCTACACACATACATACATACAAACAGGGGCATGCAGTAAACACACACATGGTCGTGTACTTGCACATTCATAATGACATACAGCCATGGGCATGCAGGCAAGCATGTGGGTAGAGCTCTCTCTCTCTCTCTCTCTCACACTCACACACACACACACACACACACACACACACACACACACACACACACACATAAACAGTCCAGTTCTGGTGGTGCTGATTAGCCCTCATAACAGGTCAAGTGGGTAGCGCACTGCCATGAGTCCATGAGGCTAATGTTTGATAACTCCACATTTTCAATGTGATATTTTGTATTAACATTCTGATTCTGTAACATTCTCTCTCAGGTAAATATAATAGTACAATGTCTTCCTTGGATGTAGACGTAGCCTACACTGTAAGTTAGTAGCAAGTCATGGGAGTTGCAAATTAAGTGGTTTGGGGTCCTTCTGTAAGTCATTTTGGGGTCCAATTTGGTTTTGAAGAATTCTAAAAACAGCAATACCACGGGCGAAGCAATCGGCCAGTTCCAAACAGGCACATTTTTGACGGGCACTGTACTTGTATAATTAAATTCAGCTACAAGCAAGAACACAAATGTCCTGACTCATTTTCTTGTGCAAATAGGGCAACATAAGCCTACAGTGGGTTTGTGACCGCAATGTACACACCAACCTCCATAATCTGCGTGAGTTTATGAATGATTAATGCTATCCGATAGGGCATACTACTGTTGTGCCTTTGAGCAAGTCACACAACAGTAAAGCACTCTGATGTTGCCAGGCAGCTCCCATTGGTGAACGTTTGCAGCTGACCTTAATATGTCCTGTGGTTTTGTGTCAATGCTGTTTAACTGTGGCTCAATAAAGCTCTTTGGACTCTGCTTGTAGCTTGTGGCTGATGGATTAACTAATGCATTGGTTTGTTTGTAAAGCGTCATCAGTCCATGTGTTAAACGTATGATTCTTTGGTACTGTGAATAAATCAATTGGGTGTTTCACTGTCTGGTTATTGGGTCAAAAGCGTAAATCACTGGACTCAAGTATGAAATCCATATTTCTTTGGAGTGTTTAGCCACACTAGTGGTGCAGCTCTCAGGATGGCAAAGTCGGTAGGTCCATCCACCACTTTGGTTGAAACCGAAACATCTCAACAACTGTTGCAAAGCAAATTCTAGCATGCTAACATGCTGAACCAAGATAATGTTACAAAACCTGCAAAATATCAGTATATTAAGTCATTTTAGGTATTTTAGCATGATTACGTTAGCATTTAGCTCAAAATTTTGCCGCTAGAGCTGCTCGCATTTTCAGGCTACGTGCTTACTGCACTACTGGGCAATGGGAATTAACTCTTTAAAATACATTTAAGTGGTTTTAGGCATGTAGGTTAAAATGATGCTACAATAAGTTGAAAAGTGATGTATTTGTTGTGATGTATTTTCTTAAACTACAGTATGTCTTGTCAGATTGTATTTTAACTAAACCTTGTCACAAACATTATGAGCTGTGTGGGAGCCACAGCACTGATGTGAGCAAAAAGGACAGTGTTTAGTGGGTCATTGCTATTTCACAGAATGTTTGGAAAAGCTTGTCGCTGTTGGAGTCAAACTACAGTGACAGAAATATGAACATATCTGGATCCAAGTAAAGAGATTTACCCACCACGCATGCATTCCAGCTGCATCAGCACAGAAAACGAAGCCTTGACACAGGAAAAAAACGAGCCATCAGAGATTGTAAGCTAATGGGTTAGTGTTCCAGTTGTGTGCTTTTTTGCACCAGGAGATAATGTGATGTAAGGCTTCATAACAGCGGCTTTCAGTGAGCAGTGTAACCGTGCCCTGGTCTGCCTTCATAACGCTCATGCGTTGATAGAATCTTCTTGCATATTCATGTGCTGAGGGAAAAGGATTTTGCGCTTTGAGAAACTAGTAAAAGTCAGCAGTTAAATGTTTAATGGCCGTTGCTGTGCTGAACTTTCAGGATGAAGGGACAGACGAAGGGCAGGATGGAAGAAGCTGAAGAAGAGACATGGTGGGCACTTACATGACATAAATGTATGCGCCTGCCGCCCAACACCCCAGCAAATAAAACACAACAGACAAAAAAAATAAAGCTACACTTATGGCTAAATCTAAATATTGGTGTTGCAATAGGAAAGTTGATCTGAGACATGACAAACTCGCCCAGTTGTCTGAGTTAAGACTCTAGCAATAGGTGTGATTATTAGGATTGCATCTTCAATTTGGACATCCAGAATCTTAGACTTTCTCATGATTTATGTCACTAAAACCCCAAAAATCATTAAATGTCAGAAATCCAAATCAGAACCAAATTATTACAGCTCAATGTACTAGAGTTTTTTTTGCATTTGCAAGGTGATGGTTGGATTTCAAATGCTCATCTTAGGCAGAACAGTGTATGGTAAGTGCAGTATTTCACTCCAGAATTATATTTGGACAGTGTGGAAGTCAGAAACAGCATTGTGACTATGTGACAATGAACCACAGCTCTGCTCAAAACAGCATCAAGTAGCATCTCTTTGTAAAGATGCAGCTTCTTTTGGCAGTTTGACAAAATACAGTTGCTACTGAAATGCAAGAGAGCATTATTACAGTGCAAACCTCCAATTGTTAAACTTGCAACGCTATAAAATCTGTATTTTATAATTCTTAAGAGGGTTTGACTCAGAAGGGCACATAAATGCTGCAATGTCAACTTGCCAACTTGGAAATCTGAAAAAACATTAGACTTAACTATGAGGGCGTGAATGCAGAATGGTAGTTATGCTCCTTAAATCCCATAACCGGATCAAAACCTAAAACTTGTTACCGCAGATTTGTTTGGTGTTCCATCCAGCTGATTACCTTTTGTAAGTTTTGCAAACAAAGGAACAAACAATCAGGAAACCATAACCTCATTTCAGTTTAATGAAGTTGGAAATATCAATTGCATTCCCTGACAAACAGATGATACTTTATTGTATGACAAACTTTTGCATCCCTTGCGACTGTACATGGGTATTTTGGGGGTCTTCACCAGCTGCAGCCTTGTCTTACTTTAGTCTCAACCACACTGGATTTGTTTTGGATCAAATCAAAGGGCCCTCTAATCGCCATGCCGCAACAGCTGCACCGGCTCTGGGCAGGGCCGGGCCGTGCCCAGCTGCTCCACAGGGGTTAAAGTTGAAACCCACATCTTTAATTTGGGTTTCAAGTTGGATATATCTTGGGTAGTTAATCACAGAGCTTAGAGAAGTTGAGGTAAACTAACGGTCAGTCATTACCAGCGGGCCCCATTTCAGAAAGCAACTTTAGTAAAAACTCAAAGTTGGTTGACTCAGAGTTGACGGAAACTCTGGGTTTTGTGTTTTATAAAGTAGGTTTAGCTTAACTCTGAGTCAGTTACTGTGGCAACATACTCTGTGGACCTAACCTGCTCACTAGCAGTTTATCCTCAACTAACCCTAAGTTTCTTTCCCCATAGTGTGTTATAATTCTTCACCTCCCCATGTGTTAAAAACCAATATGACTTTCTTTTTATGAAGCGATATCTTACAAGTAATAATGCAGTGCAGCTCTTAATATTTGTCATGTTGTTCATCCACTTCCGAGGTAAGCCTCATTTAACTAACTTGCGGTCATATTTATAAAAGCTGGCTCCTCTGGCACTACTAGGAGGTTCAAGCTTTTTTTTGTTCCTGTTGTCATTATGAATCATGTTATCTGCATTCTGTTGATGAGGGCTTTACTAATGCTTGAAACTAAGTTGACCCTAAGTTAACCCAGGGTTAACCTAATTGACCTGATTCTTATCACCTGTTCTGAAACCGGAGTTCAGAATTAGCCAAACCAGAATTCAGGTTGGAACCTGCTTTCTGAAATACCCCTCTCCTATAAATACCCCTCTCTGAACGCACACATACATGCATGCAGGAATATACATAAATCCTACATTTTGCACACATGCAGAGTTGTTTAGGTATGTGGAAATTCACGTGATGACAAATTTAAAATGTTTTATTTAGTCTCATTAATTTCATTAGTGTGCATGAAATCCAGTATAGCGTAAGGTTTTATACATATACACTTACTCACACACTCTGCCCCTCCACTTCTTATCCGGCTTGCCCACTGCTGTTGTTCCTCCTCAGGGACAATGCAGAATGTCTCATCTCATCCCATCACCCTCCTCATAGACTAAAATAAAAAGCTTCCCTCCTTTATCATCTTTGCTTCTGCTTACACTCCTTGGTAAAAACCACAGCAGGCTGGAAGAGATGGTCCAAAAAACTCTGGTGTTTCACAATAACACACCAGTCTAATTTTACAGTCTAAAGTTGCTAAAATTATTGCAAACGATTTCTCACCTTCTGAACTGATGCAACACAAGGGATTGTGTTTGCAATATGTCCATCATACCCGGACCGTCTGCACACAGAGACTATGAAAGTGTCTGTTTCCTCTGAGTGCAATGAGGATATACAGTGCAATTAGGCCATTCTAAAAGTGATGGTTCGGAGTAATTTCACCCTAGGGTCCTATGCATCACGACCTTCAGCCAAACAACCCCCCCGGAAGCTTTTTCCACCTGGGTCGAATAATGGGTGAGTTAGTGTCATCAGCTGATTAGCTTAGTGCAGGCTCTAATGGAACCAACTGTGTGTCGTAAATTACCACTAACAAGGGTTATTTAAATAAATTCCTGGTAAACTCACAAACTTTCCAAATATATACAAGCACAAAGGGCAGGTGATGAGTGTATCCCAACTTTGTCAAAGAAATCTCTTTTTTTTTAATCAAACTTTGATGTTTCCACTAAGCCGTTTCATAAAAAAATGCTTTGCAGTAATAAACCCAGACCTTGACACGGCAATGCTTGAACTTTGTTGTGAAGCAGATTTGATACTCTAAGCTCAGTTTTATTTTCTGTTCAGTGTGAAGGAATAGATGTGCTGAGAATTAGCAGCAGGCTCTGCCCGTAACATTTCAGCTGTGACTATCAGTGTTCATCAAAATGCAGCCATGACATTTTGTGTGTTGTTTTGACTGGAGGCGACTGTGTTTCCAAGCACAATAGTCTGTCACTGAGATGAAGAAGATAGAGAAGGAGAAGCCGAAAGGAGAAAGACAACTGCAGGAGGAAATCAAAGAGGGGGGAGATAAAGGAAAAGAGAAGGAGGTCAGTTGCATGGCTAAAGAGCAAGGAAGGGTCACTTTAAAAAAAGAAAAAGCTAAAAACAGTCATATTTTGTCTCACGGTGCTTTTGAAATGGGGCCACCCGTTCATTATTTAGATAAATATTGAGCTAAAACTTTAAAACTCTAGTCTTCCGTCTGGGTGAATATTTAACCCCACTTTCACTTTTGGCCCTGGACTAGATTTCGGAGAAAAGGAATAAACCTGATTCAAAAGGTTGTAGGATCAAACTGCTGATTGACAACGATGGTGAGAAATAGAGTTTTAGGCAAATAATTATTGTATGTATTTGTGTATAGAAAGTACTTAGGACCCCATTTTTTGTCTTCTCCTCTCTGTTCCACACCTCTCTTTCTGAGGAGAGTCAGATTGATGCAGAACCATTCCAGCATACATTATGAGGAAGACTTTGAATTTCGTGGGCCATACAACGGGAATAGGATGCTGTTGTAACAGTGGACAGAATTTGGGTCATGATTAATAAGTCCGTCCCTTGAGGGCACATGAGGGGTGAGAGAGGGGAGGATGGGAGGAAAAAGCAAAGCATGAAGAATGATGTTTTCCTAGTTCAACTCTGTTGTGTACAAATCATGTTTGTATGCAACTCATCTGCATAAGTAGCCTGATGTAAAATACATTGGAATATTTAAATTTTTATGCTTCTTTATATTTCCACTTCACTAAATTTCAGTGATAACTGCTGTACTTTTCACTACATTCATTTAATAGCTATAGTTACCAGTTACTTTTTAAATTAAGATTAAGTTATGAGGTAGTTAAAATGTATTCCAGCCTGACTAATGACAACAATAAAGTAGGCATATTGCTTACATACTGATACATGAATAATAATAACCCACAAATATGATAATATAAATCTCACTCTGTATTTATGAGTACTGTCAAGGTCGAAACCTGGCAGACAATTTAACCTGTACCAGTGCACTCACATGACACACTCTACCTGCTGCGACATAAATCAAGCACACCCTTTGAGCTCAAATTTGCCATCACCTCACCCCTTTGTTTTGCTCTGCTAGGCTGCACACCTGAAGCTGAAAACACCTGCTGCTGATGGAGCTAACATGCTAACATGTTAGGTAATGTGACTTTAGCATTACGCTATCTGCTGCGATCAATGCTGCGGCTGACATTCAGATAGGCCTACTTGCTTTTGCATCAACTCTTGCCATTTCAATCCTATAATTGAGTTTTATACTGCCTGCTCTTCACCACCTAACTACCTGTTTTACCTCTCAAAGGTAAGAACCAGCTGCATGTGCTAATGTGTGCACTTGACTGCTAATTTTGCTCATCTATTGATTTTACATTAGATTTTTTATGTGCAGTTTGCTTCAGTATTTTATGGATTGTTTCTGGCACATGACATGTGAGTTATGATGCTTTTATGCTGTTGATTTTAAAGATGAATATTCATTTTTGAGTATTATGAGGATTATGGCTTGGACTGCTGCTCTTGTTTTGGGGGGTGCAATACTTTATTGCCTACACTAGAAGCTAATATTGTTTATCCGCTTTTGGGAAGTAAAACATCACCATGGCCTTGCACATTGTTTATTTGCATTATTCTTTTTTTTTTGCAATATTGGCTATGAGACAATCAGCATGTCTCATCGCAAACAATATAAGTAATCACAATTAAAGTTTGTATTCAGTGAAGCAAAAGTGAGATGTTTTAACTCAAAGCATTACTTCTTCCATTATTACATTGAATGAACAGTTGAACTGCAGTTTATGCTGGTGATACGTTCATCTCCAGCCTTAAGCACATATGCAGTTTGCCCTCATCTGCATGGAGACCTCCTGAGATATTTCAGGCACAGATCTGTTCATAAACGTTGTTGCAGGTAAACCCAAACTCAATGGATGGTAGGAAATCTTCTTAGCCATAAACACAACCTGAGAAAAAAAGTCAGTCATTGTTTATCCTTTTCCAATAAAGTCAAACCTGAAAATATATATTTTTCCCAATATGTGAACCTGACGTCCATTGATCTGACATCAACTTAGATGCTAGATCATATCTAGCAAACAACAACAGAGGCATACTGCACAGGCATCAACACACAGACATACAGTATATTTGAACCCTTCTGCAAGGGGACGTAATGAATAAATGTAAGGTCATTGCAATAATCTACTTTATAATTAATTATACATGATGACGTGACACACTTTATAGGTAAGGAGACGTAACCCAAAGCCTGTCTTTTAACCTAGCTCTAACCTTAAATGCTAATCTTACTTGACCCTAACCTACCTTTACAATTTAATCCACACCAAACCTTAACCTTTCAAATCGCTGTCACTTATAGCGCAGTGTGTCAGTTTTGTTTGGTGTCTCGTTTGCTGGGCACTGCTTAAGTGTCATGTCTTGCTGGGTATCAGGTAGAATTCTGGGTTTAGATTTATACATACAGTAGATTCTATATTTCTTGCAACGATTGGAAGTGTTTTGTTGGGTCACACAGTGGAGTGATGAGGCCAATGTCACAGTTTTAAGTTTCCTGTGAAAAGTAAACTCCAAACCTACATCCTAATAAAGAATCCATGGAGCAGATTGTTGTTATTAATAACCAAAAAAAACGTTGCAGCGCTCTGCTTCAGTCTGGAAATACATTACCTCGAGGAGTCAACTGCAGGCATCTCTCTCTCCCACACTAATCATTCCTCTCTTTTAGAAAGCTCTTCTGGCACTGAGACAGACGTGAAGGGAAATGTGGGCGGCCAGCAGGGACAGACTAGTTAGTTGGGTTTGGAGAGACTGTTTCAGACGTCAAACAGATCACTTTATGAGCAAATGGTTGAAAAGAACAGACTTTAAAAACCGTGAGTTATGAAAACAAACTTCCCCAATTGCAGATGTACAAAATGGTCGTTGATGATGACTTCTGATGAGTAACAGGATGCAGCAAAAAAACTGTCTGTGGGTGTGAGTCAGAACTGGAGATTTGTGTTTAATCTGGATTAATGATGACGAAGAACTCCCATTGGCCCACAGTTTATGATTTAATGAAAGCAGGGAAGAGGTAGAGCCCCTGGGGTGATGTGCATGTTTTATTTGTGTATGTGGGCAGGAATGAAAAAGTAGGAGAGTGAGACATTAATGGAGCAAGGGGTGGAGGATTGAGGGAGTGTATATGTGTGTGCATAGCCTATCCATTGGCACTTCATGAGAACAACACCCTGCAGAGATAAGACCGGCTAAGTACAAGTACAAGTACTCAATTATTTAATGTTTGAGGGTTTAAGAGAATTGGAGGGGATTGGAGGGCCTCTGGAAATGCATGCTTTTTTGTTGTTGAGGGGGAGGTAAAGTTTAATTGACGCTCGTTGATCTGTTAGCAGAGTTCACCTCTGATCTGAGTGTGTGTTGGTCATGTTGGTGGTGGCAGAGTCTTTCCCTCTGACCGGGGCGGCTGCCTTCACTGGCAGAGGGAAACAAGCTCCTGTTTAATGATGACGAGCGATCTGACACTGTTGAAGAGAAGAATAAAAACTCCATGCTATGCGGCTCTGCAGGCACTTGGATCTGAAGCTGCTGCGATGAGATGATCGCCCAAATTATCGCAGAGAAGCGCTGAATGGAAACATCACTTAATAATATGTTGTGATGTTGTCGGTGTGGGAGGCAGCAGGCTTCATGCTGCTTGTCGAATAAACAGAAAAAAAATGAGTCGCCGTCTTGTCCCACATTCCCTCTGCTGCTAATGTGAAGTTAGATGGTAGCTGTGTTTATCTGTACAAAGCAGCAACTAAAGATTGTTAATTCATCTGATAATTAATTCATGGATTGATCGTAAAGTCATAATTATAAATCCAAATTCATTAATTCAAATTACTTGTCTTGTCCGACCAACAAACCAAAACCCAAATATTTAATGTACATAGAGAATCCTGAAATATTATCAAACAGTTAATCTACTTATCATTTTAGCTCTAGCTTCATCCAAGATCCAAAGATCCATCACTGCTCGTGATGAGTTTTCTGAGGGTTCTCTGGCTCCCTCCAATAGTCCAAAGAGACATGAAGGTTTGGTTAATTGAGATTGCCTGTAGATGTGAGTGTGAGTTGTTGTTTGTCTCTGTGTGTCAGCCCTGTGCTGAAGACTGCTCTCGTCCAGTATCAGGATAAACGGTTACAGTTCAACCTGGCAGAGTAACAGCTCAAAATGAATGATGCACAAAATTATAATACACCTCATGTTAGTGTTGATTGTTGTCCAAGGTTTTAGGTGAATATTAAAGTGGAACAAATTATACTGAAGAAGCTGTCCCTGTTTTTTTTTACTATTACCCTCAACTTTTTTTCACTATTACCCACAACCTGAAACTAGCTTTTATTATGCAAACAGTACGGCTGCAATTGATTCTTATACAACTTTACATTGTCAGTTAATTTTAAAATAGTGAAGATGCATGTTAAAATTTCCCATAGAAGAGTTTGTCTTTAGATTGCCCGTTTTGTCTGACCAACTGTCCAAAATGCGAAGATATCCAATGTATTCAATGACATAAAACCGAGAAAAGACAAACTCTAACTAGTGATTGTCGTTGTGTCTTAATGAATGACTTTAATGATTATTATTCATCAAAATTGTTGTCAATTTACTGTTTTTCCACCAAACGAATGATGGACTAACTGTTTCAGCTCTAAAATAAACCCCATCCGTGAACCATCGTTGTGTCTGATTTCACCCCCCAAGAAGATTACATGGGCAGGACACAGCAGGAGTCGGAGAGTTAAAAGCCCTGAAACAACAGCACCAACAGCACTTCTGCCAGTCTGTGGTAGAGTCAGACCATGTCAGACTGTGTTTGTACAAATATACTGAATTCCTCAGATTCACAAAAGGCTGGCAGGCAGGACGGAGATCAAAGCGTGGAAACATTCCTGTGTATTAGGTTCACCTGTCCTGTCAGAGCGCCTCATGGCATCAATCACAGCTTCAGAGGAGGGTGGTCTGCAGGGAGCTTCATGTTGCAGTCTGACCAAAAAAATATTGGTGCTGTTTTGTGTCAGGTTGAAATATTTAGCACTACTGGGACGCATCTTTAAACACAAGTTCAGAAACTTTTCAGACTCATGAAGAACATTAGGAAACTATTTTGGGTGCATTTTGCTCTCAAACGGCAGTCCAGCGAGAAATACTGTAGATCCACTGTACTACTACTCACATTACTGCGTTTGTAATGTTGGTTCAAATGGTAAGGACAATGTCTGTGCACATAATATCAATTAGGGCTCGACAATAATTTAATATTATTGCACGTCCTTCAATAGAAACGTAGCCCATAGTTTTTCTAACACAAATGTCAGAAAATAGCAAAAAATACCTTTCCTGCAGCTAAAGGTGATCTATTCATGTTGCTTGTTTTATCTGAACAACAATCCAAAACCGGTTTACAGTCATACTGTGAGGCAAAAACAAGTATCATATGATCTCACATTTGAGAAGCTGAAACCAGTAATGAAACCAGTAATTGAGAAATTACTAAAATGATAAATCAATCATCGAAAATGCTGCTGATTAATGATTTAGCAATGGACTCATTGACCTATCTGTTGTAGGATCTAATGCATAACAATGGGACCCAGTTAATTACATTGAACATTATTTTATTGTTTTGTTTTTTCTTCAGCAGTTTTGCATACATTTGCAATACATATAGATTTTTCTCTTCCCAGCTCTACCCTTGATATATTTTCCTACTATAAATCGACTTACAAGGCATACTTAGTGTGCACACATAGCACACAAATATGCACACTACATGCGCGTTGTGTCCTGCTTAAAGTCAGTGTTGACACTAGTCTTTATGCAGCTATTGTCTGAAGCATTTGTTTTTCAACCGCATGCATTTATCAGGCATGTACATCCAATATCTTACATTCACGTTAATTTTACGGTTTTACGGTTACATGCAAAAATGACTGGGAGCATATCATGCGATGTACCTTTTTAACGTTTTTGTTAATGAATCTCTGGTGTAAAGCTGCACATCTTTCCTCTCAATAATACAACCTTGAGTTAATAATGTTCAATGCAACATTGATTCACATCTGTGAAGTTCCACTTTGCATGCATTAGCAGAACAAGAGAGTGTGAGACTTATCTTGTACGATAAGCATTGCACTGCAAAGAAGCCAGATGTTAAATCCCAAATAATTCACCCTAGATTTAACTCTTGCATTCATCTCTCTGCCAAATCTGTCTCTGCTTTGTGGCTTTAAGATGTAGTCTTTCATTTCAAAAAGTGAGGGTGTTTATGTGCTACTACAAATGACCTATGGTTGTGCTAGCTTTAGCTTTTTTGAGTGTGTACGCAAAGGGGTCTCATGTTTCTTGTGGGAACTCCTTGCAGAAAGCCGCACTGAGTGACGATTCTGAACTATAGTTGCTGACGATTATAAAAAGTGAAACCTGAGCACATTCCTGAGGGCCAAGGTAGAGCTGTGTGGCTACACAGCTGAGGGCTTATTGAAAGATGAGCGCTTAGCAGAAATATCGCCTACAGTGAGATCCAAAGGGGTCCCAGAAACATACATGCACACATAATAAATGCACATAAATGCATACACTGCATTACCAATTCAACTCCCCCCACTAATGAAGATCTATTTTTTTTATGATCACGCTTTTTTTATATGCCCTTATCTTTGTGTTCAGTCCTTTTTTGAATCTGAGCTCTGCAGATTGTCTGACTTGTAAAATTGTACAACTGTGCTGCACTCAGGCATTGTGCCCCAGATTTGGGGTGGGAGTGTTGCGAGGCTGTGAGAGAGCGACAGCTGACTAGCTGGGACCAGAGGGGAGGGAGGGAGGAAAGAGGGAACAGGGGGAGGGGGTGTTGGTCAGACGGCAGTCAGCTCCCACTACTGGGATCCTGGGGGAAACTGAGCCAGAAGAGAAGGGACAACAGTTGCAGCTGTTGTTATACACACGCACACATGCATACACGCACGCCCGCACGCACGCACACACACACACACACACACACACACACACACACTCTAATCTTGACTGACCTGTTTGCTGTTTGAGTGTTATGCAAAGTTATAAAGTGTTCCTGTGATTTGGGATTAAAGCTGAGAGAATATTGATCTGAACCCAGTAGAAATATTGTACTGTGGCGTAAATGTCAGGTTTCACTTTATATACTGTAGGTTTTAGATTATGACTCATTACTTTCAGAGGCAAGTAATGGCTTTTCATTCTTGAATTTGAGCTACAACTAAGGATTATGAACAATCATGATGAACATGCTGATTGTATCAATTTTCTGACCAACATTCAAAACCCATCTGGCATTTTTGCTGGAAGGAATGACTCAACCGAATAAGTTATTATTATATTATTATTATAAGTTTTCTGTTGATCGTTTAGTCAATTAATAGATACTCTGTTTCTGCTCTAGAAAAGCCAAAGCTTATCATGTGAGGGAGCCATTTCTACTCCGTAGATAAATATGTTTTACAACAGCCCAGGACCTCTGCAGTAGGTATTGTTTGCTTTTCCTAGATGAAGTGCTCGGGTACAGAAACATGAACTGACTGATGTGGTTTGATGTGTATCTAATAAAAAGCATCTCGGGGATGAGTGTCCTGAAGAGCCTGTGATGAACTTCAGGGATGCAGTTCACGTTGCTTTTGTTTATTTATTGAAGACCCTGATGGAGTTGTTGTACAGATTTAGAATCAATTTAGTGCACAGTTGATGCACAGGCAGTGGGTGACTTGCTGACTTTGGCGTTAGTCATGCAGCAGCACTTTACTATAGTGAGGATGCAGAGCACGCCAGAAACAAATCAGGCTGAAAGTAAAAGCTGATGCTAGAGTCCTATTTTCCTTTATTTTGTATGTCAGGTTACGAATATACAGTGTAAGAGCACATTTGGCCTTTTTTTTTCCTTTTAAAGTGGTAAAAATGTGTTTGGATTTCAAAATATCTCACCTACGTTGCACTAATTGTCTGCTAAAGCAGCTCATGTGAAGAATCAAAAGCTCCAGTTTTCCATGTCACAATGACTAGATAATATTGTGATGTTATTTTTGACCCTTTTTTTGCCCAAACATATATATCAGATTGCCATTTGTCTGCTTTCTGGAACGTTTCAGCTCCACACTAATACAACTAACATCAATAACAGATTCACCATCTGACACAGAGTGACATTTCTTGAAAACAGATTTAATTTACAAAGAGTCAGTGACAGTTTTTACAGTGCACATGACACATAATCACTACAGAAGGTTCGCAGAACCCTGATGAAAAATATCAACAACAGTGCTGAAAATGACACTTGTAAATAGGAAGCCATAAATGTTACATTTAAATAAACATACTGTTTGATATGACATCTCAGACTGTGCCTCATAGCCCAAACTCCTCAGCAGAAACAGTCTGAGTGTGTTGGACCCTCGGAAGAATGTATTGACCTGAATACTGAGACAACACCATATGGATCGACTGGCCAAGACACTTAGAAGACCTAAGGCCTAATCCCTTCTGGCTAAATAGATTGGTCTAGGAACCCATTTAAAACTGAGTGATAGTAACACTTTTTTCAAAATAATAATTAGAGAATTAGATTGTCCTTGCATAACAGTGGTCCTCTTTAAAAAGTATTTTTGAGTCTGAGAAGGGCAGTGTCATCTATAATCCTGATGGAATCATGATATTTATGTGAACTTGTGAAGGAAGCCGTAGGTTTTTTTCTGTTATAATGCTGCTTGAAATGAAAAACACTGAAACGGTTTCTTATGATACAAGAGAATAGATACTGTAAGATTAACTCATCAGTTTGTGGTTTAAATACATCTGTGGTGTTGTTTATTGTAATGTTACAGTGACATATTTATCTGTATAAAATAATGAAATACATGTGATGGGATATTACAGTAAAGTTAGTTATTTTTGCTGTTAGGTTGATGGCAAATATGTACAATGTTCTGTGCATTGATACTGTCTGATACCTCCACTTTCAACTGCCTCATCACTGTTACAGCCTGTGATGTATTCACCTATGTTTATACAGTATGTAACACTTTTGTCATAATTCAGTTCATTCTCAAAGCTTTGGAATTAAACAAGCCCGTTTTGCATCTTCTTCGAGGCTGTGGCGAACAAGCTTTACATAACGACCAGGTGCCAGATGGCAGTCAGTACTCGTGGTTGGCGTTGCCATCTTTACCCCCTCCTCTCTCTGAGGACTGACAATGAACTCAACATGTGCCACTAACATAAGCATTTCTAACAGCAAGCACAACATTGCTGATTTCGATGGACAAATCTCAAAGTTACATGTGCAACCTTTGAAGAAGTCATGTATTGCTGTTGTGTCTTTCTAGGCAAGATGAGATGAGGCAGGACTTCTCTATTTATTTATTTTTTTCCTGTATTTGAAAACCATTTCAATGTGGCAGTGTCTCATAGTTTACTTGTGTGTAACATTCATTCCCTGAGCTAGGTGAATGAGATGGACGGAGTCAGTTAAACCTGAGTTTCCAAGGCTTCGAGGCCTGTTGGAAACAAAATTGAGCTTATGACAGTTTAGTGGCAGTGCGTTCAGTAACAGCTGTTTGTAGCATTGCTAGAAAAAATGGTAATCATGGAATCCAAAACTGGGTGTTTCTACTCATAGATGCAACAAAGTGAGATTCCTGTAGCATAGCAGTGAAAAAGTCTCCGGCTATTTCATGAAGATCTGTAATGTAATGGTGACATTCTGAGGAAGATATCCATTTTAATGTACCGTCTTTTTAAGTCATCCAGAGAACCCAGTCGTACATGCACACATTTTAATAATACAAAACTTGCAGCATAAATCCTCAAAAAATGTTTCTCTCCGTCTCACTTTCACTCTCTCACACACACACACGCACACACACAGCAAACAAGGTTTAGGTTTTTAGGATTCTCAGACAAAATGTTGCCCTGATAATCTTGTTGTGGGTGTGAAGTTCATTGGTTCCTTTTTGGAAGATAACTGTATCCAAGCTTCTCATTGAATCATTCATTCATTTCCCCTCCAGCACTGCCAAACCCTCCCCCCCCCAGCACCTGTCACTCACTCAGTTTGGCATCACTGGCAGTTTGTTGGCCCGGGACTCACTGTCAGACCCACACAGCTGTGTTGTAGTCAAACAAGGGCTGCATTTTCTCAAGACCAGTCTCTGGCTGTCTCCTGTCTAAATAAATCCCAGCAAATGGCTGGTGGTGGAGCTGGGGGAAGTGGAGTTGTTGGTTCCTCTCTGCCTCAGCTAAATGAGGACATGGTCTGCCTTTGCCCTGCTGCCCATTTGCCCAGAAGGGCAGGTAGAAGCTGCCTTTTGAACTTTTAGGTGGCACTTTCTTTGGCCTTTTGAAGAGGTCGTTGTCTTGCAGCTCCGGAGCCATCCAGCCAGGCCTCTCCTTGAGCAGCTTGTCCCTGTCGGGCCGGACGCCACGCAGGAACTTCTTGAAGATGTTTGTAGTTAATGAGAACTTCCTACAGATCTCCTGCGAGCGGCTGAGGCGGAGAGGGTGAGCTGGGGTGTCTGGTCTGTCCACATCTCCATCCACTATTCTCTCCTCTCTTCTCTTTCTCCTCTCCTCTTCTTCCCATTCTTCCCTGTCCACTTCAGGAAGGTCTAGCCAGTTGCCCACAAGGTCAGCGAAGACGTTGTCGCCCAGCACTAAGGGCTGACGGTTGCGGCTGCGGCTCATGAGCGAAGAAGTCCAGTCGCTGGCATCGTCTGTGCTGTCCTGGGAGTAGTCGCTGTCCAAAGAAGGGCCTTCTCTGGAGAGGCTGTACAGGATCCCAGGAAGATCCACTGTCTGAGCACGACCGGGAGCCTGTGGCTGAGGGTAGGGCTCCGGTGGAGGGTTTCCCACCATTGGTCCATAGAAATCCACCTGAGGGGCGGAGTATCCTGACCACCTCTTGGGTATAGACTCAAGGTCAGTCACGCTTTGTGCGCTTCTTTCACTTTCCTCGCTTTCACTCTCAAGGCTGGATGCCGAGGAAGATGATGTTCCCATGCTGCTTCTGTTTCGAGACAGGCTCTTGTCATCACGGCTGAAGGTGTTTCTCCTCTCTTGAGACATCCTTGGACTTGGCATCAGACTCTGGCTGGCCTCTTTGAGCATGTTTTGGCTAAAACAAGACCCGTGACTCTTGCCTGAAGTTGAAGCCGCTGTAGCAAATGCTTCAGGAGGAGTAGGTGGAGCTGGATGTGGGAGTCCTCGGTTAATACGCCGACCAGAAATGTCAAGGTTTTCGAGCGCTGTCTGAACCTGAAGGAGCTTAAGTTCCTGAAGGGCTCCCATCATTGAATTCATCTGAGCGTGGAGGCCATCTCCGGCTTCTTTCATACACAGCTGCAGGAAGACAGAGAGACAAAGGGATAAATATCTGATGATGACAGACAAAAATCAAAAATTTCCAGTTCAGTTTAACTGTTTAGAGATCATCAACCCCGTCATTTGACTCCTTTATCTCTTGCAGGGCCCCTCTCCTCAACCATCAAAAACTGATTTCATCAATGACCCCTTCTTGTTAATCATTTATCTCAGCACCAGCACAAATCCAATTACACACCATCAACTAGCAGCATCAAAGGCATTAAATACATGCATTCAGGAATAAAGTCAGACCAACAGTCCTGCTTTGTGTCTCTGTGTCGGTTAGACTCTTCTCTTGTGTTATGGGTCATGTGACCTAGTTTTAGGTGACAGGCCCCATATGGCCTGCATACAAGACAGGATCCAACCAATGACAGCTGTAAAACCAACTAGTCTTCAACTCTTTTTATCTGTTTTCCATTTTGCATTCATCCATTTACTTTAATCCATATTTCCTCCCTCCTCCAAGCTCTTTGTTTTCACTCTTACTTCCCTCTGTGCAGAAGTAATCATAAACTCTACCTTTATCCTTCTCTTCCTCCTCCTCTCTCTTTTTACTCTCATTTGTTTAAGAGCCTGTGTCATGTGATCTGTTCTAACCGTCTTGCCCTGAAGGCAGACAGACAGCCCAGAGGCGGCATCCTGACCTGTGTCTTAACTTGTAGACTTGAATCATTTGACCCAGACCTTTGAATCATTCTCTTGACATAAAAACAGGTTCTTCTTCATATAAGAACATGCTCACTTTGGAGTAAGGTAAACCTGCAGAGAGGCCTCCTTTAAAAAAAAACACGTGTAGGAAGACAACTGAAAGCATGTGAGGAATTTTGATAAACATTCTCACGTCTGTGGGAAAATGTTGTTTAGAAGCTTCTAAAGCACACCTACACAAGATGACACTAATCAGCACTTATTTTTCCTATAAACCAAGCTGTCTGTCTGTCAGCGTCTGTTAAA
>NC_048410.1:19617360-19627441 GCF_013103735.1 Etheostoma cragini
GGTGTGTGTGTGTGTGTGTGTGTGTGTAGGAGAAACGGGGGATGCGGGGGGTATTACTCAAGCGGAAACAGACTGACAATGAGAGGAGTGAGAGGGATGGTGAGAGTCAGCAGGATGAGTAGGGATGAAAAGAGGGGAGGGTGAGACAGAGAAGCAGGAGGGTTGTGTGTGAGATGCGGAAGGATCCCTCGCCATATGTTAAGATGTCAAAGAGAAAACTGTTGATGGATTTAATTATGGATGACACCATAAGAACACATGAGGGGGTTTATAGACAGGAGAATGGTGGGGAGGGTTGGTTGTAGGTGTAACATCACCCGGCTGTGATATTTAATCTTGAGGGAGCAGTGATTGCACTGAGCCCCTGGGTGGGAAAAGAAGCCGCGTAAGACAACTGGCAATATGGCATCATTAACAAAGCAACCTTTAAGCACCGTGAGAGGAGGGACTTTTGCAGAATATGGGTTTTTCTGGGAAAACAGACAAATGGTCTACATTTAGATTAAAAAAACAAACATTGTAGCCATGAAAAAAACATATACCAAACCTCCATTAAACTACAATACAATACAATACATATCTACCTCAGGATGTTTTTGCCCCAATGGCTTTACTTAGGCTCTGTGGATGGTAATGTCAGTTTGTCGGTCCACTGATTTGGTCCAGACTGAAATATCTTAACAGCAATTGTATGGATTGCCAGGAAATGTCGCACAGATATCCATATTCCCCTGAGAATGAAGCGTACTGACTTTGGTGATGCCCTGGTTTTTGTTTTAACACATGGCACATAACATTTTGTGATTTCAAATTAAAAGTCTCGACAAGTATGAAATTTGGTACATACATTTATGTCCCTTAGGAAATAAATGTTTAACTTGTTCAGTACCTGCTTTATGACAGCTTGATGACCTAAAAAACTAACAACATTCTCACCAACATCAGCTGCACATCGTGTTTAATTCTAATTAGTAAATGTTAGCATGCTAACATGCTAAACTTAGATGGTGTACATGGTATATTATACCAGTAGCATTGTCATTTTAAGCATTGCAACATGCTGACGTTAGCATTAAGCACAAAATAAATTATTTGACTTTCAAAACGTTTTAGAACAGTGAAACTTATATAGTTTATTGATTAATAAAATTAATTCTGATTATTCTGCCACTTAGTTTCCAGATCATCATGCAATATATTAAAGATAATTGTCTAAAACGAAAGATATTGTGTTTATAATTACATAAAACAGAGAGCCACTTGAAGTATTTAAATTTAGGAAGCTGGTATCAGAGAATGTTTGCCATTTGTTCTTAATAAATTACTTAATTGATTATTATAATTGTTGTTGATTCATTTTCTGTAAATTGATTGTGCCTTGACACTTATCCAACCCTGCACCATTAACATGAAATCTCAAGGGTTAAACAGTCTGCACATTTCTGACATATGGCTGAGTAGGTGCACGGGGGAGTGAACAGCCTCTAAGATCAGTTAATAAGCCTATCAATGCACATGCCGGGAACAAAAGCCTCTGAGCTTCCCGTTGGCTTGATAAATTAGGCAGCTAAGGTACGTGTAATTAGCACAATCAGGTTGTATCTTGTCTCTGTGCCTTCCACATATGGCTGACTTCATTAGCTGTAATTGGCTGCGTCCTGGGAGAGGCTGGGAGAGATCACATAGTTATGGTTTACTTTCCTCCACATCAAAGGTCAACAGGTCTGCAAACAAGATGACGTGCATTTATGTATTGTCGTTACATCTTCATAGGCAGATATGTGGCTTCAGTGAAGTTTATGCAGGGATCAGCTGAGGGATTACCGCACTCTGAGCTGCTGGTGAAATCTGGACCAATTAATGTATTAATTTCTCTTTTTGAAATATTATCTGCTAAGCACACCGTTCTCAAGCAATCTTAAGGGGCCGCACCTGTTTGCACACGCTTACCAAAAACACCCTAATTTACCACTCACATGCAACTTTTCCATTATTCCCAAAACGCAGGCATTTTTCCCTGGTTATTTAAAACACACTGAGTTGTTTACTGGCATTTCTATTCTAAGGTTACATTAATAATTCATATTGTGCCTTGCGGAACAAACAGTAGAACAGTTATAAACTAAACCCCATTATTTCAGCTTTACCATGCCAACTAACTTCAGACATTTAAAGGCTGAACTTTGTGGCACAAATATGTCAGCCTTGTCAACCTTCATTCTGCCGTCTGCTCAGGATGCTAAAAGTGACTTTGTAGCCCTGCGGCGGTTTCTAGTTTAAACAACGATGTTGTTCATTCCAAGATGTTTCACTTTAACAATGTGTGAATCAGCTCAGGGCATCACTGGGACAAAGACACAGATGATGCAGACCTGACAGGACCTACACAAGCCCCTTAAGGTATTACCCAGAAAAAAAAATAGAGATGAGAAAAAAAGTCTGTCTAATTTTATTTATTAAGAGAACTGTGATGACATTGAGGCTGCAGGGAATTTAAGTAATGCCCAGAAACACTGGCATCATTAACTCAGTCTTGTTAAGTTTAGTCAAATCTTCTTTTTGGACTCATGCCTCCAAACTATTTAAGCCATTTAATCCATCAAGCGTGTATTTCTATAAAAAGATAATTTTAAAACTGAATGCCGAGCTTAAATCTGATAAATGAATGAAAGAAAGACAAACAGGCGCAGTCCAGATTCTTCCCCTTCATCCCCTTACTTCTTCTTCTTTGGCTGCAGTGATGCCAGCCAACCATATATAATTGCCAATTAAAGGCTGAGTACTTCAAACCCTAAGAACAATGGCTGGCAGTCTTGCATTAATGTTGAATGGATGCCTATTAAAAGGTTCTGGACGTTTTCATTTAAAACAATTGATTGGTAATTCTTTATTTAATGTTCTCACGTCAAGGCCCATCTACAGTAAAGATGTACCCAGAAACCAAGTGATTTAATTACCACAATGTATAAATATATCAATGCTCCCCCTCTACTGTCTGTTAAGATTGAGTTATCTGCCTCCATTGCAGACTTGATATAACCTTCTTCAGTTATGAAGGCAAAAAATAAATTCACTGTGGAAACACACTGAGCTCACATATCCACACATGCCTAAACATGCCTCGCTTGAATGAAGTCTGTGTCTTTTTATAAGGCATGCATACATGGGTGGAATTTTATGTTGTGTTCACTGACATTAACTGGATTGCTAGGTGAGAAATAAACAAACAAACGTGAACTCACAAACAAACCGGCATACTCTTGTGGCTGTGAAATACAGGCTATTCCCAGTTGTTGTTTATTTGTTGTTGGCTGGAGGGGGAGGAAACAGTACGGCCAAGGTCATCAGACCCAAAAGGTCTTCCTGTTCAGAAGGAGCTGGCCAGCAGCAGCAGCTAATGCACACCACCCTCCCTCTGCCTCCACCCCTAATTAAAAATGAATGGTGGGCTGTGTGGGTCAAGGACAGGAATGGGTTCTCTGTCCAGGGGATACAGAGAGGGTCTCTGTGCCTGAGCTGCTGGACACGCCACAGGCCGCTGTGGACAGCGCCGAGGTTGCGATGAAGAGTGCAATAAAAGCTGGGGAGCATTCACTGAAATAAATAAATCACTGTGCACACAGCAATGAATGCCTTTTTGTCAAAAAGGCCACATGGTGACTCTGTTTGCTCCGAACGTCATGAAGGTCATTTTCAGGAGAGAAAGAAGTGTGAATAATGTTCAATAAAATAGTATGGGACACAAATACCTCTTGTCAAAATGGTTGCTAAGTGCAGACATCCACATTTTTTAACCCAAATTATATAATTGTAACTTTCAGTATGTTGATATGTGACTCTTTCATGTCTCACTGTATACTTTGTCCTCACATAAGACAGGAATTTAAAGGGTTGGTTCACCTAAACTACACCAACAGCAGAATCGTGCTTGGCGGATATTTTCGATTTTTTTTGTGCAGATTTTGAGATATTTGTCTCTTATATTTCTGCCTCAAACCTAGTATAATTAAGGTAAATGGAATGGAAATCGAAAAATTAAATAAAATCAACAGGAACTTTTATTCTGTCATGATTGCACCCCATAATCAGAGACTGTCCTCATAAGAAAAATTACCGCACCTGTTGATGCAATGTCTATGTAATAATATGTAACTTACAAAGCCCTTTTAGTGGCTGTGTGCTTTTCTGTGTGGCCACATGTCAGACACTGAAGGCTGTTCCCGTCCTGTTTCTTAGAGTCAATCAAGAGTCAGCGCTGGTTTCTTTTGACCATGACCATGACCATGAGCTGTTTCTTAAAATCCCAAACCTCAATTTGTCCCTTATGTTGGCCAAGTAGTTATTTTAATCAAAACCATGATGTTTTCCTTAACTTAGGGATTTCTCATGCCTACATTCAGTACCATTCTAATGTTAATTCATTACCAATGCCTAAAACTAACTAAACAGTAAGGGTTAGGCTTAAAAAAGGCAATGGTAAACCATATTTCATCCTGCTGAAAGAGACATCAATTCCCCCAATGCTTATTTTGGTAATTTTTTAAAGCAAGGTTTGGAATATCTAAAGAACTTACTTTTCGCAGCAACTACTTTTTACCAAAAAAAATAGTTACTGTGAAGACTATGACAGTGGGTTCTGTGTTAACCTAAGCAAGAAGCCCTGTTTCCGTAAAAAGATGATGCTCATGTATTTTTAAAATGTATCTTTGACTTCAATGCCGTGAGCACCACAGAGGACTTAAAACATTGTATTTAAAACAAATTTATCACTGCTTCTCGGCCCAGGTACCCAGCAAAGACTCCCTAACGGCCTTTTTATAGATGGGAAGTGGTTTAATGGCTTGTTTCCTGCTAGAGGTCATTTACATTTATCACTTAAATGACGCTGCTGTGGGAGACACAGAGTGATTAGGATCCGTATCATCATTTTTGGCAGATATTGGGAGAAAATCTGGGACCCAATCTGTTGTCTTCCTGGATGAAAATCGACAGTGCAAGCAATGATCATTAGACAGATCTTTGATAGCGCAGCAGTGGACGTCGGCAGCCCGTGTGTGGGCAGTGAAAGTGCACTGCCACTTCTCCAGCCCACAATTGTAACATCAAGTGTGACACTCATTTTGCAGAGATTCCAAAACCTGCCCCCTCTTAGTCCAAAAGCTTTCATGATAGGTGGCTTGAATGTTGTGGAGCATTATTAGCATTTAAAAGCTCATTGATTTCAATGAGTTATTGGGATTGAAAGGACCTCCATAAGCTTTAATGCATTATATTGTGAAATGCATAATCATATGTTGTGCATAAAGTGTACATGCCAGTACATGTTCAATGTTTTATACAGAGCATTGTAGTATTTGAAGTTTGTTATAAATGCAGTGGCAGTAAATGGGCCTCTTTTTAAAATGCATTAAATATTTTTAAATAAACATTAGATCAAATGACTATCTGTAATGTATTTATGAACCCACGGAGAATTATCACCCAAATCTGCAGTTTTCCTTTGTTCTACAGACCTTTTTTTAGCCCCTTGTTTTGGTTGTATTGGCCATGTGCAACGATACTGTTTTGATTTAGTCATTACTGTTTTCAATGAATTTCTTTTACAGTCAGGCAGGTGATTTTTGAAAAAAATAAGCTTTATTAAACCTATTATCCGCTACTAGCCCTGCATCAAATAGCAGGCAAACAAAGTTAAGGACTAACTGGTGGAGCATTTAGCAGCTGAAGAGCAAGATATCTTACTCAGGAGTTAGTGGAGCCCAAAGACAGAGCTAAAAGGAGAATGGATATTTGTCAGGTTTCCAAAATATGACACCAAATAAATGCTAATGTTTTTCTGTGTCTACTGGAATCTATAAAAATATGTTCACCACAACTTATACAGTGATCATTTATCAATGTTTACAGCTTGCTGCGCGACTCCCAAGTGGCCAAGAAAATCAATTATTGCTGCTTTAATATCTTCCACAATGCATCTTCCATTTTAGTGGCAGAACAATTCCAAAAATCCAATTTATCCTGGCCATAGACAAAACAATAACGTCAGGCAAAATGTAATTTGAAGGCCCCAAAGACACAAGAACATGAGGCAGAGCTATATTGACCTAGACCTCCGTCACAGCAACACCCATGAGAAATAATCCACACATTTTTCTTCAAATGAAAGAAAACAGAGGAGAGGAGAAACACAACTCTCAGACTCAATCTCAGACCAGCGGGGTCATGTGTGGTTACAGCAGCAGCATGATGAACCACTCAACTGTGTCTTAAAACAGTAAATCCTAAACACTTTTGTTGGTAATTTCCATTCTGTGAACTGTGATAAGGCTGGTTATGTGTGCACGGTCTCATGATGACAAACAGGCGTTATAAAAAGGTTAGCGGTTCCATCTCAAACACAATGATCACTCATGCAGAACCCTGCAGCTGCCTCCAAGAGCTCTGCCAATTTTAGCTGAGGGGAAGGAAGGGCAGGTTGGAGATCGAGAGGCACCAAACAAACAAGTCTAAAGTTAAACCACTACACCTCTTTGTGTTGGGTGCCGTTTTCTGATCCCACACCCTAAAGGTAACAAAGAACGTTCAACTTTAAGGCACACAAGCTTTTCAGACAACACTATACACTATTTTTTTCTTCGATTTCATGACCTCATTCTTGCGGGCTTTGGTGTTGAAATACAAGCTGGCAGTCATGTTTAAAAATGTGCCACAAGTTGGAAAGAGATAAAAGAGTATGATGCATCTGAAATCAGCTTCAGCAGTGATGACACCAAAATGTTTCACTTTAGTGTCGGAACTGCAGGTGTGAACCCTACATCTAGACATGATGACTCAAA
This sequence comes from Etheostoma cragini, assembly GCF_013103735.1. NCBI lineage: Eukaryota > Metazoa > Chordata > Actinopteri > Perciformes > Percidae > Etheostoma > Etheostoma cragini. The sequence continues at coordinate 19,624,197 of NC_048410.1, forward strand.
CTCATGTCAGCTTTGTAGCTTTGATTCTAAGCAGGCAGGCAGGCAGGCGGGCAGGCATGACTCTTTGTCTTTTGTGTGAATAATGAGTCATGCCTGAACTTAAAAATATTTCGTTGTTACCATTATATCCTCAGGATTTCTATGGCGCCTGGCAGTGCTTTTTATAGGAACAAATGGGAGCTAACAGCCTGATCACAAGCTTTATTTTCAGTTGATAGGAAAGAAGAAAATGATGATACGTTTCTGACTTAAAAACTAACCTGTCAGCTTTGAGTTTTAATATCACTGCTGTGTTGGATGTGGTCAGCAGTTAGGAGAAATAGCTTGTCAGGTCAAATGTTCCGGCGTGACCCAACACTACCCCACACAGTCTGACCCCCCCGACCCCTGACACAGTGTTCACACTTTTACATGACACTGTTCTTCTTTCAGAGCTGATGGTTCAATGGGTTTCAGGTAGTCTACTGTGATTCACTGAGGTGTAATTTCCGTGACTTTTACACAGACTTTGAATGCCATGTGAATGCCACAACTCAAGCAAGTTTTAAGTCTGCTCACAGATTTTCATTCAATACAGAGATGAATGGAAACCAATGTTTTCCTGAAACTAGAAGAAATGTCTTTAACAGCCCAGCAGGGTTCGCAAAATATTTACTTGTGATTAAAGTGTGGGATTTGTGGTAAATGGACTAACACATGCAAAAAACCTTGGAAGGTCCTTAAAAACTTCGACCAGAATCTTTATTGAAGAAATCGACTTTGCAGCAGGCGTGTTACATTTTTGTGATGTCTGTGTTGCAGATGGAGATGGTTTACTACTCTCCAGTGGGCACTGGAGGAAAATCCGTCACAGTGGAAAGAAAAGTGACAACCTTGGCATCGACACCCCTTGCTTTTCTGAACAACAGATTGCATCCCACATGGTCCTTTGCAGGGGGAGACTGCCTCGGCTTTTTAACCGGCATCTGCTCTCCGTTCTCCTGTTTGATCCCTGGCATGGCGAGACACTTTTCCTATTATGTTATCCAACTGTGATATGGCAGCTATAACACAACATGTCCTCCTGGCATCAACATCTACATCCCTAAAACCTCAAGTGCCACTTCACAGACGTGTGGCTAATTTGGAGAAGCCAATTCACAGAAGTCACAGAGCAGATCATGTTGCAAAACACGCAGCCATGCGAGGCTTTTCTGTGGGCCAGTGGCTGGGTTAAAAAAAAAAATCTGACTCTGCTTTGAAGAAGATTCCAATTGAAATCTGTGCCAGTTAAGGTTCCTTTGAAAATGGGTCTACAGTGTGTCACTGCCAAGTGATTTGAGTGTGAGGGTGCAGCTTACAGATTTAGATTTTACATCTCAAGGACGGGGGTAAGAGATACCACTCTAAATTTGCCACCATCAAACAAATATGTTTATTAGATGAGAGAAAATGTGCACATATTAAATAAGGGAGACTGACAGATTGATTTAGAACATTCTATTGTGATGAATGCCAGCTTCACTCACTACACTGTAAAAGCAAGACCTTGCAGCAGTCTGCTGTAGGGCTGCATCTAATGATTATTTTCTTTATTGGTTAATCTGTTGATTATTTTCTTGATAAATCAATTTTTGTAAGTATTTTGTTCCCTAGCTCATAGTGGGGCCCTAAAATGTTTTGTTGTTTGTTTTCTTTAACAGTTCAAAACCCAAAGTTTTACAATGATAATAAACAGATAAAAGCAGGAAATCCTAAAATCTAGGGAGCCAGAAACCCAACTCTTGGCATTTCTGCTTTAAAAGTGAATCAAACGATTATTGGACTGTAAAAATAGTTTCTGAATAATTTTCTGTCAATCCTGATCGTTTAAGCTCGTTTATTGCAAAACATGATTTACATTTACCACGAATCTTACTGCTTTTTTTAGTTATTTTTAGGAACCAAAAGCAGTCCTCCTCTATGAGAGAAGAGGAGAAACCGTATTGAGCTCATTAAGCTTAAAACATCTGTCCCAGATGGGTAGACAGCGAGGAGGAGGATATGTACTCATGCCTCTGATGTACTCAAGGCTTTAAGCTTCCACAGATTAATGCCATTTAAAAAAAAAATACACATACACCCCCAACTGAACTAAAACAACTAGAATATGAGTGAGATATGTCACGCCACGTAATATGCTATGCAAAGAAAGCACCACAAGTGATTTTATTTTGAATATATTTTTTGTGAGAAATTAATTTATTGCGTGTCAATTTGTTCATTAAAACTGTTATATCCTTAATAAGCACTCTTATATAATTAGCACACAAATAAAGTAAAAACAGCATAATTTAGAGCTGATTGCAATAGTATAAGTACAGTAGATAAAACGGAACCTACCAGTTCTTGCTTCAGTCGCCTCAGACACGCATCCATGTTTTTGCATTCTGGTTTTGAGAGCTGTTGTTCCATTTCTTTTTCAAAAATACAAGAATTTCAGATAAAGGGTTTCGTCAGTCGCCGCTGGGGCATGACTATCCGAGCTCTCTGCTGGGAAGGGAAAATTCAAACAACGACCTCGCGGAGAGCAGAAAAGTGGTGGTGATGCGAAAATCCTGCTGAGGAATGCGCGCACGGCTTGCAATGACGCGAATTCTGTAATGAGGAAACAGCTGATGACGAAAATGCGTTTACTCCAAAAAATTATAATGAGGTCCTTTTTGTGGCTGCATCACTCTGACTCAGTCCATGCGTGTGTCTCAGCAGCTGCCGATACTGCCAGTCTGCTGTGTGTGTGTGTGTGTGTGTGTGTGTGTGCGTTGCTCAACCCAGTTTATTTCCCCTCTGCTTTTTTCCCATTCAAGACGAGCGCCTATAACGTTGCCCATCCAATTTCCTCCGATGAATAAATCTCTCGAGAGCCTCATTCAAACTAGGATCAGACTGGGATCCGTCATTTATCACGGACGAGTGGATTTCACAGAGATATATAGAGTGAGACGAAAACATCTGGATATATTTGAATCAATGTTGAACTATTTAATAGTTGGGGCTATTGAAAGAGCATGCAAAAGTAAATATCTCTGTGCCACAACATTGACAGACTGGTAGAACAGATTCTGCAGCCACTGTTGCAGCTGATTGGACTGAAGGAGGAAGTTTGAGGAGGATGTGGCGAAAAGAAACCATATGTGTCATGAAACGAGCCATAGGAACAGTTTCCTGGCCGCCTCCACTGCGGTCAGAGAGGAAACACCTGAAGCCCAGGCTTTTGTTGCGTGACC
>NC_048410.1:19627541-19670033 GCF_013103735.1 Etheostoma cragini
ACTGTATCTCCTTCAACCTGAAGATGTCAGGATTGAGGTCTGTTTTTACCATGAAACTATTGTGTTGCTAGAAAGAAAAGGAATGAAAAACATTTACTGTAGAAAGGCTATTTAAACTAGAAAATGTATTTCCTGCAGAAATTGGTTGTGAATGCTAAAAAGATAAATTGCTAAAGCTAAATTGGATTGTTAGTAGGAGAATGGTTTTAATTAGTGGGAATTTTACTGAAAAGTTGAATAACAGCAGTCATGTAAAAAAGTTTTTTGAAAAGTTAACAGTAAACTAAATTACTGGCTTCAAAAGTTCAATAGTGCCAAAAGATGTAGAACATTGTACGGTTTGAATTAATTTTCTTGTTGAAATCTGACATATGAGCACATGTCAGTAAAAGTCATAGCATAGTATGTCCAAAAAGTCAAAGTATAATTTGTCCAAAGAAGTGATAAAAAAGTTAGTATTATACTTTGAATGAAGTCATAGTATGGTATGTTGGAAAAAAAGTGATAAAAATAACTCATGGTACAATGTATCGAAAAAAGTCGTAGTATAGTTTAAATTCTTTGATATACTATGACTTTTTCATAGTGTGTCAAAAAAAGTGATGAAAAGTCTGTTTAGTATGTCAAAAAAGGTCATGGTATAGTACGTTGAAAAAAATAACAAAAAGTTATACTATAGAAAGCATATTGATGGAAAACATAGTTTGTTAAAAAAGCCGTACTATAGAATTTCGAAAAAAAAAATCATCAATAATCACAAAACAAGCTTCTTTTTCCTAAAATTCTCTTAAAGTGTTCATTTAATGCTCATTTTCAGGTTCATAATTGTACTTAGAGGTCATATCAGAACAGATTTATATGGTTTAATTTTCAAAAAACACCATGTGTGTTGAGCTCTCTGTTTTAGCTACAGAGTGAGGCATCTCAATTCTTTTCCATATTTGTTGGGAGTGGCACATGCTTACTAGCTACTAGGTAAGGACTACTACCCAGTCATAAGCAGAGTTTGAGGGCGTGCCATGCTAGCAGCCATAGGCGAGCATTGTAACGTGTGTTATAAAGTGACGCACGTTCATCACGGAAGTAAAGGCTGGACTACAACAGAGCTGTTTGGAGCAGTTTGTGAACAGTGTTTTCTGTTGGAGATACTTTAGGCTTTTTCACTTTGTAAATCTATAACACACTTTCACCAAGTCCAAAAACTCATAGTATAGTATGCTGAAAAAAATGATAGTATATTATACCAAAAAAGCCAAATAAAAGCCATAGTATAGTACGTCAAAAATGTTGAGAAAAGAAGTATTAGTGTACATCGCAAAATATCATAAAGAGTAGTAGTATAAGTTGTTGAAAAACATCATGAATATGACCACACAACCTTCTGTTTATGTTGAGGTTTATGTTGGGCATATTTATCTTTTATACATTGTATACTGGACCTCAAAACTTAATGCAACCCATAAGGTTTAAAACCACAACCTTCAGTCTTCTAAGCATTCTAGAAGACACATGACTGTAGTGTCTTTGCTATTTGACTTCGTCACTTAAGGCTCAGTGATATTTAGTATATATATTCATATATATATATATATATATATATATATATATATATATATATATATATATATATATATATATATATATAGAAAATGCAACATCTTAAAAAATCATAGTATATAGTATGTCAAAAAAAGTTATATTTTATAAAAAGTCATAGTATAGCTTGCCAAAAGAAGTATAATACAGCAGGTCAAAAAAGTGAAAAAAAATTATAATATAGTATGTTGAAAAGAGTTATAGTTTCTCGAAAAAAGTCAGTACAGCATTGAAAAAAATCTTGGTAAAGAATGTCTAAAAAAGTGATAGTATTTTATGTTGAAAAAGTCATAGTATTTTATTTCGCAAAATTTGATAAGTCATAGTATAGCATAACAAAAGAAGTTTAATATGTTTTGTCGAAAAAGTGATACTACATCAAAAAAGTCAAAATCTCTAACGAAATCACTAAAGCATTGAAAAAAGTCTTAGTAAATTATGTTGAAAATTTGATAAAATGTCATAGTATATCATGTCCAAAGAAGTATAATCTAGTTGGTCGAAAAAGTGAGATTAAAATGTCATGGTATAGTAAATTGAAAAAAGTAATAGTATAGTTTCTAAAAAAAAGTCAATATAGCATTGAAAAAAGTCTTAGTAAAGTATGATGAAAAAAGTGATTAAAAACTCATAGGATAGTATGTTGAACAAAGTCATAGTATAGTATGTCAAAAAAGTCATAGTATACCATGTTGAAAGAAGTATAACGTAATAAAGTATGTCAAAAAGTCATGGAATAGCAAAAAGTCCTGATTAAAAAGTCATAGTATAGTATGTTTAAAAAAGTCATAGTATAGTATGTCATAGTATAGCATGTCAAAAGAAGTATAATATAGTATGTCAAAAAAGTGATAAAAAAGTCATATGTAGAAAAGAGTCTTAGTATAGTGAATCAAAAAAGTGGCTGTTGTAAAAAAGTGATGTAGTATGTGAAAAATAAATGATTAAGTCATAGTAAAGTATGATCCAAAAAGTTTAAAAAACTCATAGAATAGTATTTTAAAAAAGTCATAGTATAGTATGTAAAAAAAGTCATAGTACAGTATGTCCAAACATTTGATAAAAAGTCATAGTATAGCAAAAAGTCCAGAATTAAAAGTCATAGTATAGTATGTCAAAAAAGTCATAGTATAGCAAAAAGTCCAGATTAAAAAGTTCTAGTATAGTATGCTGAAAAAAGTCATAGTATAGCAAAAAGTCCTGATCAAACGTGATAGTGTAGTATGTTGAAAAAGTCATAGTGTGGCATGTCGAAATATTCAATTAAAAAGTCATAGTATAGCAAAAAGTCCTGATCAAACGTCATAGTGTAGTATGTTGAAAAAGTCATAGTGTGGCATGTCGAAATATTCGATTAAAAAGTCATAGTATAGCATGTCAAAAGAAGTATACCGTAATATTGTGTGACAAAAAATTCATTTTAGAGCAAAAAGTCCTGATTAAAAAGTCATAGTATAATATGCTGAAAAAAGTCATAGTATAGTGTCTGGAAAAGGTCATAGTATAATATGTGGTAAAGTTTGATAAAAAGTCATAGTATAGCATGTCGAAAGAAGTATAATCTAGTATGTCGAAAAAAGGGAAAGTGATAGTATAATATGTTGAAAACAGTCATTATATAGCATCTTAAAAAAGCTGTTCAAGCATTGAAAATAGTCTTAGTAAAGTGTGTTAAAAAAAGTGATGAAGTCATGGTATAATATGATCCAAAAAGTTTAAAAAACTCATAGAATAGTATTTTGAAAAAAGGCATAGTATAGTATGTCAAAAAAGTCATAGTACAGTATGTCAAAAAAGTCATAGTATAGCGAAAAGTCCAGATTCAAAAGTCATAGTATAGTATGTTAAAAAAGTCATAGTTTAACATGTCGAAAAGTTTGATAAAAAGTAAAAGTATAGCATGTTGAAAGAAGTATAATTTAGTATGTTGAAAAAAGGGAAAGTGATAGTATAATATGTTGAAACAGTCATTGTATAGCATCTTAAAAAAGTCGGTCAAGCATTGAAAAAAGTCTTAGTAAAGTATGTTAAAAAAGTGATTAAGCCATGGTATAATATGATCCAAAAAGTTTAAAAAACTCTTAGAATAGTATTTTGAAAAAAGTCATAGTATAGTTTGTCAAGAAAGTCATAGTATAGTTTGTCAAAAAAGTCATAGTATTGTATGTCGAAAAAGTTGATAAAAAGTCGTAGTATAGCATGTCGAAAGAAGTACTCTATGATATAGTATGTCAAAAAAGTCGTAGTATAGTATCTTGAAAAATCAGTCAGTACAGCATTGAAAAAATCCTTTGCATGTTAAAAGAAGTATAACATAGAATGTTAAAAAGTGATTAAAACGTCACAGTATAGTACGCTGAAAAAGTCATAGTATAGTATCTCGAAAAAGTCATAGTTTACCCTGCAAAGATCTCAGGAGCGGTTAACCATTCCTCTCATAAGTCAACATTTAAAACTCAAACACAAAGAAAGCAGAAAGTAACGGACGTCTGGCCGCAAAGAGAGTCAAATCCGGAAGAATTTCTGACGGCAACGGAGCAATCCCAGAAGTGGAACGTCGTGGACAAGGACTACGCTCTAAAACCAAACATCCAACCCACCCAACTGTACATTCAGCAGCTTTATAATAGAATTAGTTTAGTAGAACAAGTATCTATCATGTCAAAATCTTGGCACATTGTTAAACACATTAAATAACAATAATCAACTAACATTAAATAACTACCTCATTGACTAACATGCTAACTGACCATTAACTAACGCATTAGTGATCACAAATTCATGCAGAAATTAAATGGACTATTTACAGACGGAAATGTGTCTAGATTTAAACCAGCCCATTTAAGTCGGAAGATGCTATACTTTATATCTTTATCCGTCAGGAGTCAGATCATGACCCATGGGACTAATTTAACATTCAGCGGGCTGCTTTATGATTCGGAACCATTTCATCCCAAATGTGACCTCCAACCTGCAGCTGTTTCTTCTTCTTCTTTCTTCATGTATCCACTTCCTTCCAGCTGTCAGCATGCACACATACCGGATAAGGAAGTGTCTCATCAGATCACCCAGCACTGAAACACATAGGCAGCACATGCAGCAACAGCAACTGTCTAACTATACATTGGCACATACTTATTAATTTATACTACACTATTGTAATTTCATCCTTTATGTGACTCTGTGAGTGTTATGACTTGCTCGGTAACCCTAACCTTTGGAAAAAAAACAAGTTAAACTCCAAGAAAAGACAAAACATAATTGTCCTCGCAATAAAAACCCTTTGTGATATATTAACTCGCACTATGTTTTTTATAATCATAGATGTCATTCACACACAATGCCAGTGTTTGGTAGTAAACAGAAACTGCTAGGGCTCACTGCTGTCTGAGATGACTAAAAGAAGGGATTAAACCTAACCCATAAGGTTCAGGAAATAATGAGGTGACTCATTTTCTCCAAGAATAGGAAAAGTATCCCCTGCTTTGCTTTATCAACCCATTCCAAATATTACTCCTGTATCAAATGAAACTTAAAAATAGTTGCATTTTGCAATCAGTTGTTGTGCATGTGGGTCCCTTTGCACCAAATTTGCAACATTTAAACTGTGATTTGTTACATAGGGTGATTTACACGTTCATTCAATTTGACACATTTCACTATAACAAATGAATCAGAACTTGCGTTTCTTGCATGAGCACGCAAGAAGACCCCTGTAGGACAAATTGAAATGTAATTTGCAAGCCACGATCATTTATGAAGCATGATGGCGCCATCTGTGTGAAGGCAGTGCTCAAAATCACTTTCGTGAAACAGGCCTTTGAGCTTTAGATATCTTTTTTTAGGAACCTTCCCCAATTTTAAAATATGAAGCTATCACATAGTAATGTGTAAATTCACCAGTCAATCCGTGTGAACTGAGGGTTAGTTGTGACTTCACGACTAGTTAACCATATTTAAAGGAAATCTAAATTATGCATCAGGTCTGTTAATTATCTACTGTAGAAATAAGTTATGTTACTTCTCTGAACTTGAGTTCTTACTTTGTTACTCAGTACTTTTTATTTATCAGTCAGCTATAATAGATTCCTTATGAGGTGGCAATAGTTTCTAATGCAATGTAGGATGTGTACACAGCCAATATTTATTGATTATTGACCTTTGGTACAAAAATACATACATCTTTTACAGCATTTCCCTTTTAAAGCATACTTAATAGTCTGCAAAATATGTTAGTACACTGCCATCTAAAGGTCAGCATGTGTCACCACAAGACTTGCAGTAATAAATGTTAAAAGTAGCCTTTACAAGGCATCCTGGTGATCCAAAGTAAAGGTTAAAGGTGCTGTCCGTGAACTCTGTCTTTAGTTTGACTTGATTATTCTCCTCCTATTGTCCCTTATTTCCTGTCACATCTCTACTGTCATTTCTCAAACAAAGGCATTAAAAAGCACGTTTGCAATGCATAGTGACACAGAGTGGCAGCCATTTGGTGAGCATTGGAAAAAGGGATTTTTAAGTTTGTTTTTAATGCTTTTTTTACATGTAGTTACAGAGAGACAGTTTTATGTGGTCCTCACATCATTTTGATCATGTATTTCTTTGCCTCCTCACTGTATCAGGAAATAATTATTTTATTGTGAAACAGACACTAATAAAGGTTATAGAAGTAGAATGTAGAACACACAGTATATCATTTGAGCAAAAATTCAAAACAATCTACAGGAAATGTATTTGATGCTCTGCTTGAAAAACGTTTCCAACAACGAAGCTGATTTGTGAGGGAGCTGTGAGGGTTCTTGTTTGAGTCATCCAGTCCTTCTGTGTGAGGAAATGATCCAGACAACCACTAATAATGGGTAACAAGCTGTGAAAGATCAAAGTCACTTATGTGGGCAGGAACGAGCTGACAGTGGAACACTTGGTTAAATACATGACAGTGGAGTTTCAGAGGTGTGTCACAACTCTGCTTGGACTTTTTACATCCTATTGTGTTGCAGCATTTAAATATTGTTTTTGCTTGGTGTTCTCCATTTTTCCCTTTGCTAAGCTTTGTGTGTACATAAATAGTTTGGTCAAATAGTGTTCCTCTATTTTGTGGCTGGTTATCTGAACTTCAAGGTGTTTAATTGTGAATATTCATTCAAATTGAAAAGATTATTGTACTCCTGTTGTTCAAAAATGACAAGTGTATGTTAGTAAATTTAAAAAAAGGTCATTATAAAGTTAAAACATTAAACATGTACTTCAATTGTGTTTTCTGGAAGAGAAAATGTAATATAACTCCTGAAACTGATAACATTTTCCAATGTCACTCATTAAAATCTCCTTGCTCAGAAGTTTTAAATAATACTCTTGACATAGTGTTCAAATGAGATGGAAGACGAAAGTCAGTAGCATTACTACTGACTTTCCAGCCGGTAAAATTTAGACTCACCAGGGATGGATGTAATCATTTAATTACTCTCCTTTTGAACTAAATGTTAGATTACTGAGACCTTTAAATTCAGTAATGATAAAAAAAATCAATACTAGTGTACGCTCAACAAAAGATAAAATGTATGTTATGCTGCCATCTAGTGAGATATGTACAGATGTATATATATATATATATATATATATATATATATATGTATATATAATTTATATAAAATAATTTTTTAGGAATATTTATATGTGAAGCAGATATTTAGCTTATTTACAATCTCTGCAGTATTTGTGGACTCGTCATGCAGGGGCTCCACATTGTAATTTTCTTTTGCTGAGTTATGAAAAACAATACTGAAACAGAAAATAAGGCATGCCTTACCTCACAATGTTAATGCAGTGTTAAACTTTGCACTCAGTGACTATTTTGTTTCCAATTCTTTTGACACAACATGGATGCAGCACAAACACCAACATCTTGCAATGTTGGTGTAAACGAAGAAAAAAAAATTGTGTATCCATCTCGTGATTTGAATCCGCTCCAAAGTGTAATGGGTTCTTCCTTTGCCTATGCATCACCCTTCATGACATTTGTGCCAGTAGTTTTTCCATAATCCTGCTGACAGACAAACAAACTAACTAACTATCAAATGGACAAACCACGCCGAAAACATAACCTACCTGGTGGAGGTCCTGTAAATATACATTTCCATGTTGCTGACAGGAGGGAAAAGAAAGACAACACTCGGTTGTTGTGGCAGATTTTAATGTTCATCTGACACTTCATAGCTGTTATAACAAACAAACTGACATAATACTGTAAACACAGCAAACAGACAGAAAAGCTCAGTTCAAAAGGATAAAAAGATAGGAACAACACAAACAGCAATGCCAAGACTTTTAAAAAAGTGATCTCCACAATGCCTTTTAAAGTCCATCATATAATGACAACAAGGAATCATCACACAGTGTTAGCAGTTCTCTCAGTTGTTGAAGCATGGTGATGATCTAGGACACTGCAAAAGCCCTAATGTGTAGATACTGTGTCAACCAAGGTCGGAGTTATGAACACCACAATGGAACGGACACTTGTTATTTTTGCAGTAAGGAGAAATGATCTAAAGGGTTTGCTAATTATTATAATTTTTTTTTTTATATATAGCAGCATAAAGAGTACCACTACTTTGATCTTACACAGGCTGGAAAAGTGACCCTTTTGGCACAAATACGTTCACCTCGGTTTCAAAAACGTGATAAAATACAGAATGCAACACAAAGTATACAGATACAGGCAAAACAATTTCACTTGGTGCTTCATGATTGAAAACACATGACTTGTATTCATAGTTTCCACTTTAGCAAAACAATGGAGACAAATAAACACAATGCTTATTTTATACAGATAACCACCATAACATAGTAACACACTTTTCCAAACAACAGGCATCTATCAACTTCAAATGAACAATGTGCAGCAGGTAGGTATATAAACAATTTTAATGTTGGAGATAAGGACAAAAATCTATTTTTATTTATTTTGCTTCAATGATAGAATGAATTTTTGAGATCATCATGATTCAGCTGCTTATTATTCGCCTATCCTTATGCTTCAAAGATTTTAACTGACCTCAAAATAGTTTGACAGAACTCAGCTCAAGGTCCTCTTCGGGCCTTTTGATGATGCTTTCAACCATCACACGGTCTTCATGAGCGGATGGAGTTTGCTCAGTTGTCATAGAGATTGATGGCATTCTGTAGCGGTTATTTCATCCACAGAACTTGTCTTTTAGGACTTATTGTCCATGCTGTTTTAGCAAATTGTATGCATGTCAACATTTCTGTCTCCATGACAACTAAGCAAAAACTGATCTGCTGATGAAAAAACACTTGATTCAAAGTGGACCTTGGGATTACTCTGTCAAACAAACTAGCTTATTCCTGTGTATTATCATTTATTGTCTTTCTTTTAAAGTACATTTAAAATTTAGAAATAATTACTTAAAAAGGGAAATGAACACACTGTAGTCCAACTGTAAAATAATATCTTTTGATTGATTGTTTAACTCGAGACACAATGTGAAAGCAACTTGGGCTTTGTTAGAAGTTACTGAAAGGAAAAAAAGACAGAAGATTTCAAAATAAGATTTCCAGCCAAAACAAGAGTGACTAGATCCCCCAAAAAAACAATTTGGGTATTTGCATATTTTACCCTTTTTCTCTTGATTTTAGTTGTCTAAAAATAATACTCACGTAGCTTTTAAGTTTCAGTTTTAGCTTAAAAAAGCTGGATTGAACATGAATTGGCTGTCTTCCTGTAATGTTCTGGGGTGTTTGTTCAACATGACAATTGTGAGCAACCTTTTTGGCATTCAATACCTAAAATGCCCACTCACAGTCATGTACAATGCACAGATTGTCTGTTTTTTCCATCTCCCTTTCAGCCTCCGACACTCTCCGAGTAGAGGCAGCATAACAGCTGCAGCTTTTACTTATTCCTCAGAACAAAAGCCTCACATGTACAGTATATACACAGGATCACATACTAGACATATGTCATTACTCACGGAGGGGTTAAGGCTGGAAACATTCTCTCATTTTCCCAACAGATCTAATGACCAAAATCAACAATGATTCGATCCTCCTAACAAACATTGCCTGTGTAGACCAACGCCTGAAATAAACCTTCATAAAAACACATCAGTAGATGACAAGATCTTTCAAAATACTCCCAAAGAACTGAAATGTTGGAGCAGCATTTGGTTGCCACTGCAGAGAGTGTCAAAAGGTGAGACAGTTGTGAGAGACAAGTTGAAATAGTGCTGTGATCTTTTCATGTGCTTTGTTGACAATAAGGAAAACTAGAAAATAAAGCTGGCCTTATTAGTTAATCAAAAAAATAATAAAACCTTTACTTGTAAGTTATTTTGTGGTCAGGTGGAGGGTTATCAGGTTGAGAACTACTACTTTGTCTCACCTCAGTATTAAAACCTATAAGTCATGAAGACAGTGTCAGTCAGACTCACTCCCTGTAGTCCAACTCCAGTCAGAAATTTTAACAGGAAGCAAACAAAAAACACAGTTTGGTTTGAGTGTTTGATATGATGAATAGATACAGTCAAAAACAAAAGCGATATTAGCAGCATCGTAGGTACTGTGACTTTTCAAATGATGCTGAAAGAGAATTTTTTTTTTTTTATCTTCAAAATATTTAAGACAAACAACACATAACACAAGCGAGACCCATCAAGTTCAAGTAAACCGATTAACACTTTTCTCCACCTTTCTTCAAACGTGAACAAAATATCCTTTTCATTATTTCACTGCAAATTCACTTTAAATTTACTGTGAATTTCTGGTATGTTGAACAGCATCTGCTGATGTACGGATATGCTAATTGCACAATGTCTTTCAATCTTTTCCATGGTACTTGCTGTAAAACATCTGTACTGCTGTTAGAAACTATTAGAAATGCAGTGGCTCTGTCCGTATCTATAGTACATACACGACATGACGAGTGCGTGATTCTCGGTTCACATATCTACAATCGTCTACCTCCACATCATCTCTGGAGAACAGCGCTCTTCCTGTTGACCCTGTGAGACGAGACATGGTGCGTCCTCTTCTTCTTCTTCCTAGTTTCTCTACTCCTTACTCCGGTAGCCAAAGAGTCACAGTGCAGAGACTTTGATGATGTTGGTGCCAGCTGAGCTTGATGTGGTCTGGATGCTCAGAGCTGCAGGGTGACCTGGGGGTGGGAGTTGGGGTGGCCTCCTCTGTGGGGGCCCGCGGAGGCCATCGCCATCAGGGGTCAAAGCGGGGGGTGATGGGAGGCTGATGATAGCTGTGGTGATCCGTCCGCTTTTGCAGTTGATTCTGCTGCTTTCATTGGTTTTCAGGTTGAGGTTCGAACGACTAGAGGAGGAGAAAAATAAAGTAAGAGAGACCACATACTTCATAATGTGCATCTACACAGACTTTGTGCAGTCAGTGAATGAAGCATGTAATCTTGAACACTGTCTACAAAATGAAGTACATAACAGGCATATTTTTCCCCAAGACTTCTCCATTGAACAAAAATCACGTATTTTACAATTGATTTCATTCATCTTTCCCTCAATTAAAGGAGGTTGGACAGACAAAATCCTCTGTTTATTGTAAATTCACTATTCCATAGAAGCCACCTAATGGGATTTTTCTCATTTCAACATTTCTAACCAAAGAAATACAGTTGAATAACCAGAGTCAGGATGTCATTTCTGAAAAGGACACACTACTAATTAGGTTTTCAAATGTGACTTTTATGTTTCATATTCTCAAAACCTTGGCACATAATAACCTTCTGCAAGCTTTACAGCCTTCGGCGCAAATTTAAAAATATGTATTTTTGTTATTTTGGGTAAACTGACCCTTTTAAAATGGAAATATTGTGAGCAGCTAAATTGCAAACTATTTCCCCATCACATAGTTGGCAGAATTCAGCAAACAACCGGGATACGTCTTCTCTCTGATGCTGCTGTGTGTTTCTGCTGTGCTTTACCTGGCAGTGTGTGGGTCGCCACACTGTATGTGCATGGCACTAAGCTCCTGCAGGGGGCACTGGTTTGACGGGACGGTGTAGGTGGAGGGCAGGCTGGCGTTGGGCAGAGGACTGTTTTTCTTTACCCTGCGGCCACAGCAGGTACCCGCAGAACTGTCGTGGCTGGATATGGAGGGGCTGGGAGACGGGTAGGTCTGTAGCACTGTCTCCAAGCAGTTCTGCTCGAACATCTGCTCGTCCACAAACTCATGAGCCTGGAGAGTACAAACAAGATGGTGGTCAACAGAATAAAGACTGACTCATGGGAATTAGAATATCCAAATCACTGTGCAGACAAATTATAATTAATTCATTAAATGATCAACCTCTACCTCTTGTATGGAATGTCTAGTGAATACTATATAAACGTTTTGAGGCTTTTTTTTTTTACCAAGAAGTTGTTTCTGTTTTAGATATGCTCTGGAGGACTTTGGAGCTACAGTGTAAGTCAGTGTCAAGTATAATTTTCTGACAAGGTAACTTTTGAGAGAGATTATAAAATGTTACTCGAACCTGCAAAAATACAAAGAAGAGCAACACGCATTCTTGAAGCAGCACAAAAGTTTATATAGTAATTAATAATGGGTGTGTAAACTCGACCACGCCAGACAATCAATATAGGTCCAAATGTCATATAATTATATATATAATACCATGGAGCAATACACATAGGAAAGTAATACAAATGCTTATTACATGTTGTGGGTTGAGTATATGGTTTCCAGTAGGGGAATGTAAGTACATTAAAGTACTGTATTTAAGTAGAAATTTGAGGTACTTTACTTGAGTATTTTTTTCTCATGCCACTTTATACTTTCACTCCACAACATGTATTTCGCAGCTTTAGTTACTTGTTACTTTACAAATTAAGATTTTTTGACACAAAGCATACAAAAATACAAGAACAGTTGAAAGGATTTGTCGATTAATCATTTGACATAAAATGAATTGCCAACTTTTCCAAACTATTACAACAAAAACATTTCAAGGTTCCAGCTTCACAATTGTGAAAATGTTCTGCCTTTGCTTTTTAATTATATGAGTACTTACATTTATTTTTAATAATTTGGAGGTTTTGGAATGTTTGCTGGACAAAACAAAGCACTGTGTGAAGAAGTCGCTCTGGATAATTGTGATGGGCGTTTATCAAATTTTAACATACCAAACCAAATTACTCAATTAATGGAGAAATTACTCCATAATGAAAATAGTCTTTAATAGTAGTCCTACACAAAATATTGAATGATTAGTTGCACCTCAACCAATTACAAATCAAGTCTTTTTCACTGGTGAAACCTTAATTTCACCATGATTCAATCTTTAAATAATGATTTAGATGTGTTTACAATATCCTATTTGTAGGTGGTGTGGTAGATCTTTAATGCTAAAAGTGGAATCAAAGATAGAGAAGTGTTTGAGTGTACTACCCACAGTGGTTTTCTCCAGACAGTGCAGTAGGTGGTGATGTTGGCTCTGTAACAGAGAGGTGGACTTAGTCCGCTTCTGATCATCCTCTTCTGTGTCCTTAGTAAGCCACACACACACACACACATACACACACACACACACACACACACACATACATACACATACACATACACATACACACACACACAAAGTTTTTTATTAAAGTTGATGAATGTTGACAAATAATATTGTTGCGGTATCCTGTTCACTCATTAAAGCCCCTCACTCTGTGTGCACAAAAAGACTCATGGATATGAATTTCTTTGTCATCTGTAATGAAAAGTCAGACGTGGCTCTTTTATTCTGCCTTGTGTCTACCAATTTAAACTGGACTATCTTGGTTTGTGCTTGTTGATTTCATCCTCATTTCCATTATGAGCCGATAGCTAACAACGCCTTCTGTTTGCTTTCCAATAACTTACCAGCCAATTAGTTACAAAGTGCACCACATATCTGCTTGGTGTGAATTGATGCCTAAACGTTGGCAAGTGGTTTATTTATAATTAATTCTCTTCATTGTGCATCCTTTGTACCATTACTTAATAGCGTATTAGCCTTTAGTTTGGTTCCTAATGCAAGCAGGCTGCAAAACAACTTCCCCTTTAAGTTGAATGAACTAAAACAATTCTAAAAACAGTGTTTGTTGTATGCTCTTTTACTTAATTATCTAAGTAGATACCATTGAGCATCATGTGATGCTCCAGGCAGCTGAACCGTTTTTGATGTATGAAGCTTCAGAAAGAGGAAAAAAAAGAACAGTTGAGAAAAACAAAAACTTATGGAACCATTTTTGGTGTGTATCCAAACAGGACTTGGTTTCAAAGCTCCAGCTCTAATAAAGCTTAGTCTCAAAGTCATCACAAATGCCAAAAAACATGAAAACTGAAAACAAATTAATTCCCTGCCCACAGCGCACATTGTTACTCAAAGGATTTGGGTGGGTGGCGATCCAGCCCAAGGACTCTCATTCAGATTCCAGACACATGAACAATATTGCGATGAGGGCAAGAGAAAACTACATCTTCTGGTGGTTCAACGTGTTAATCGGCCTTGTGGCACAGGCCATATCAAATACATTGTATCACTAGAGACTGAAATGTGTGTCAAGTTTATTTTCATGTGACAAAAGAAGGTGATTTGAGAGAACCCATTGGATATGTGACCCTGATAGTTTTAACCTCACTGAGGACATTTTTCTTATCTTGTTATTGTATCTGAAGTAAAGAAAGGAAGTCAGTTTAGTCAACTGCTGATGGAGAATGACTGGCTCTTTAATTTTACCTAATAATGTAAGTTGGAGCAGCTGATATGGATAAAATGTATCATGGTTAATGAAATTTACTGCAGAATTAAGTCCGCCAAGTAGGCTATTTCTTTGGCTCGGTTTGTCTGTTGGTTTGTTTTTCTGTCGGGCAGGATTACGAAAAAACTACTCGTCCAATTTTCATGAATTTTCCAACTTGTTGGAACTGTAAAGCATGGGCAAAGGAAAAAAAACGTTACATTTTGGAGAGGATCCGAATCACGGGGCAGATACAATTCATTAACCGGCTTTCCCCAGTTTTAAGAAGAGTACCATCCAGTGAGTTTGTATTTTCTAAAAGCCAATTTTATGAGTAGATCTGTAACTGACTGTTCAGTTGTGATACATAGCACATGGTCCCTAGATCAGTGTTATTTATCAGATATGTTGTAAATATAAAATGAAAGCCCATATTGCCATGAGATACTGAATGCTCATTAATTTGTAGCACTACCCACTATGAGAAATAGAGACCTTGTTATAGAAAATGGCTGAAATTTCTATTGTCTCATGACACGTCGTGAGGTTCTTTTCCAATTCAAAAGCTGTTTCTGTGAGTGAACTTACAACGGTCCAACAGGTGTGGGTGATAAGACAATATATTATGTGAGTTGACATAAATGTGGTCATACAGGGCTTTGTCATACTGTGGTACTGTAGGTCAATCTCTAGGTGTATTTAGACCCTTGTGGCAACAGTATGCAGATCTGCTACATAGTTGTATTGGATTTGTATATGGTTCCTGCATGAATGTGTATTTGTCAAAAGCAGACATTCACATCAGCTTCTCAATTGATTTTCTAGAAAATGCGTTCATGATATACATTGATAAGTCAGTATGACAAAGGTTCTGATTTGTTTTGTTGTCAATGAAAAAAATTCCACACTTGTTTAAACCGCTGTGGAAAAAATTGGATGTGGACAGTGATTGGGCATTAACCGCGAGGGCATGTCACAACAAATCCTGTCACTCCTGTCAAGTGACAATTTAGTTAACAGTACCTAAAGGGATAAAGCTGTAAGGTCTTTCTATGCAAGGTTATCATACAACTTGACAGAATTATCAATAAATCACCCTCTATGATGGAAATAGTCTTTTTGTCATATAAATCGCCACTCACTCCCACACCAGACCCAAGCAGCGCTACCGACTGACTGACAGCAGTGACACCACCGTAATTTGATGCGGCAGGACTCTGGCAGCCTCATCACACACATGCAGAGAATGCAGAGGGATGTGGGTCGCTCAGTACTCACAGATGGCATTTATATGATAATTCTAACCAGTTCCAGACACCCATGTGCTTTCACACCGGACTTGATTAGATCCAAATGCATTTTAGCATCCATCTGCAAGGAGGGGAGTGTGTCACTGAAAACAAGAGTGATGGACTGGATGGGAAGGATATAGGCAATTTGCTCATGCATTACCGTACGCATTTTTCCATGATAGCGATGAGTTGAAAAAAAGGGACGAGTAAAAAGTGGAGAAGATTATATGGGCGGTTTCTTACTTTAAAAAGTAGAAAGTTAGTTATAGACAGGGGGTAATTAGCTTAGCTTAGCATAAAAACATAAAGCAGGGGAAAACAGAGCCTGGCTCTGTCCAGAGTAAAACAAAACACCAAAAGTTAACCTCTGAAATCTACTAATATTGTATCACTGTTGTTCAATTCATACAACAGATATACGGTATTTTAAAAACAACATATTATCACTCCTATCTTGTAAAACACGGACGCTTTGTCAAGTGCCTTTGTTTTTGTTATTGATGCGTCATATGACACGCGCTTGGTCGTCTCCTTTAGCGTTATAAAACACGTGATACTGTTAGGTTAAGGAAAGGCTCGTGGGTGGGCTTACGGTTCTGTGACACGCAGGAATAACAGACCAGTTAAAGAAGAAAGCGGCTTAGATGCTGCTCTCCCCAGTACGTTTAATCTACACACACGCCAAAGGGTGCCTTTATCGTCGCATCAAACACGGACAGCAACTGTCCAAACGACTGTATTTTACGTATTCTAACTGAGAATGGGTTGTAAAAAGGTTTTGGTCTTACTCTATTTGCTGTGTAATTTGTGCAAATTTATTGATTGCTTAGCAACATAATGGTCCTGGACAAACTAGCTGTAAAACTACAACTTAAAAAAAAATTGTGTTTATGTAGAAAACAAAAAGCGTGTTAGTGAGCTAGTGAAGGCTGCTTGTATAGGCTTATTTTGGAACAAGGTTAGCGGTATCACTTGTTTATAATAATCTGTACGCTAAACCAAGTAAATTGCCAAATTGCCTAGCTAAGGTTCTATATACAGATATGAGAGTGGGATTGCTCTGATTTAATTCTAAGCAAGAAAGCAAATAAGCATGCTATTCAAAATGTTGAACAATTTCTCTAAAGCGACTTTAATGTATGTAGCCTACAATACCTGCTTAGAACCAATTAGCAGATAGACAAAGTTAGAAAGCATTTAGCAGCTAAAACATTTAGCAGCTTTAAAGCCAGATATTTCCATCAGGAGAAGGTACGGACCAAAAACAGAGCTAAAAGGAGAGTGAATGTACATTACATTTGCCAGGTGGTCAGAAACATGACTTAAAATAAATGCCAATGTTGGTTTGTGTCTGCTGGATGTGTGCATATTCAACTGTTTGCTACTGTAACAAGTTTACGCTACATTATCCCTCACATAATATGTAAGTGTTGTTTTTACAACTTTAACAAATTACAAATTATTGCAGGTTCAAGGTATGGTCGTGTAAAGACAAGAACATAACAACACTGCAGTTGTCTATGATCAAAGAGAGGAGGAAAGAAAGACTGAAACATTTTGTAACTTTTGTAGGAACAGGAGTCTGTTAGTGTGGGATTTAAGTGCCTCATTGTTCACTGCTGCAGCTTTCAAGCCTCCTTTTTAATGTGCTAACCATCTAATCATCACCAAGTGTGACACAACACACAACAAGCAAGCAAAGTAAAAAAACACCTCTGTTGTCTGACTTTTCCAGTTGTACAGACGTGGATTAAATCAAGTCTAGGACTGAAATACAACTAAGAAAAGTCAATTGTGTAATTACACTGAAAGCCTGCATGGGGGATTATTGGCATAACTCCTCTGCTACCACCTCTGTCCTGTATACAACCAGGCTGTAATGACTCCAACTTCTGCCTCTAAATGACTTCAAATTGTCCTTCGCTTTATTATAGCAGTAATTGTTTGTCATGTTTGTGTGTGTGTGTGTGTGTGTGTGTGTGTGTGTGTGTGTGTATTTATGTGAAGTTGCTGATTCCAAGCTATTGAGTTGCAGTAAACTAACATAATTAGCAGAAGGGTGTTTGACAAGGAACAAATGATTAATCTCTAATATCACGAATTACAATCTGCTGTCATTTCACGTCATTTTAATAAACACATTTGAAATTACTTCCCAGTAATCATCGCGCCCACTTTACTGTTGGTGGTTCTGCGTGGTCAGAGGATCAGGGGTTTTTCTCACCGTCAGCTCCAGCAGTTCATTGAGCAGTCCGTTGCGTTTGTTGTGGAGGAAGGTGTTGGTGCTGCCAGACTTGGATATCCTTATCCTAGCCAGTCTGGCTTTCTGGGCGTGAGAAGAAGAAGAGGGCACAGCATCAGACAGGGGTGGCGGGGGGGTTACAGAAGATGACTAATGCAGTATTTATTGGTTGGAATCTACCAACTCATCCCCTAAGCTCTGCAGATTTTCCCAGCTACTACAGTAATTCTTAAACAATCACAATTTAAAATTTATTTTATAAAGACTTGAAGAGAACTATAGATACTACTCCCCATTTACATTACATGGCCAACAGTGTGTGGACAGACAGGACAGTGCAGAACCTATCCCACACCGTGTTTGTAAGCGTGAGCTTTGCCATGTTGGAACAGCAAAGGGCCCAAACCTTTTCGAGGAAGATGGAAACAAACTATTTTCTAAAATATCTATATTTTAGTATTTTGCTTATTTGTGACGGCCTAGCCCAACCCATGACAAAGAGCCCCTGACCAAAAGGTAAACAAGAAAATGGAAACAGCTAGTCTATTAATCAATTAGTCGATCAACAGAAAATTCACTGGCAACTAGTTTAATTAAATTATATTTTCAAGCAAAAGCACAATATACCAACATTCTCTGGTACGGTTCCAACTTTTCCAATGCGAAGCTTTTCTGCTTTCTGTTGTCTTGGGTTTTAGAAAACTGGTTATCTTTGGATTATGGACTGTTGCTTGCACAAAACAAGTTGTTTAGAGATTCCACCATGGGACTTATACACCATAAAAGTTATACACTATTTTCTCACATTTTATATATAAAACTCATTGATTATTTGTCAATCAGATTAATTGATCATGAAAGTAATTGTGAGTTGGGGGGGGGGGGGGGTCCACATACTTTTGAGCAGATATAGTGCGGAATCAGATCAAAAGCTGACTTTTCCTTCACAAACTTCCTGAAACAAAACACGATTAATCTCACATAGATGTAATCAGATGTGATTTAAGATTTCAGCTTTTTCTTGTTTCATTGATACCGTAGATAACATTAATCCATTTCTGTTTATTTCTATAAACTCCGGTAAGGGAAACCTCCATTTTGTTGTTGCTGTTGAGGATCCAAATAAACAATAAAAAAATAAATTATCTTTGAGTCCACAGTCTAAATTGTTTTACTTTGATTATTTCAAAATAGGCTAACCTAAACCATAAACTATCAGCAAAACACAATTAGAGAACACCACTGCTATAACTTAAAAACATAACTGAGAAATGAAGCAAATTCAACCTATGGATTCTGCCCATAAGAGGCTGAGGAGTTTACAACAATGCACAAGTCTGCTAATTCAAAAATGTGTTAAATTTCAAAGCCTGCTTTCCAGCTCCTCTTTATCTACAATGAGCTGAAGCAAAAAGATAAATGAGATAACGGAACAGAGCAAGGCAGACAGGAAATGAGAAAGAAATTGCATTGGGAATTTCTTAAATGAAGAGACATATTAGGACAACTCTACGATATACCTCTGCCTCAAGTGCTTCTGAACAAGGTGGGATAATTCTTTAACCTTGTCCTGCTATCTCTATCACCCTGATAAATGCATTTCAGAAACAGGAGACAGGGAGAGCAATATCTGCTTCCCAGAACCAAATCAAATGTAACGCAATTAGTTTGGATGCTTCAGAAATGATCTGTCAGACTGTAGATACATTTGAAGGTGTGAGGAATGCTGGAGACTGCAATGTAATAGTAATGATTGTGTATGTACGTGCACAGTATGTGAAATGGAGAGGAAGAGGGGAAATAAAGACAACCATTGACTACCTCTTTCTACGTAGCTTCAGCTAGAGTGTGAATGAACTTTTGTTATTGATCAAAAGCTCGACTTGACCCAAGAAAAGAAAGTTTGTTGTCTTCTCTGATGGTCCATTGAGCCCAAATAGTTGTCTAAGGAATCTTTACTCCCAGCTGATGAAATTCTGCATTTGTTTAGAGTCCAGAGGTATGAGCAAGACAGAAGTTTGGTAGAGCCTTGAGACACAAGATACAAGTCTAATGAAGACTGTCCTGTGTCGAAAAACAACTCCATAGGTGTTTCGTACATGTGGTAATTATGACACATATTTACATTTTATTATTAGGCAGAGCCCTCTAATGGCTGTATGTAATTATGATGGAAGCAAAGTAGGAAGTAAGGTACCAAAGTAACAGCTGGGTAATTGTTACCTAGCAGACATGAACTGCAGTTGTTGGGGACTATTTTTAGCTGTGTAGTAACATAAATGTGTTGCTCTACCAAGTATTCACAGCAGGCGAATGGTCTCTATGGGATTGACTAAAATAAACTCAAGTGCACATGCTCATAGTGGGAACATGTCACCAAGTGCAAATCTGTGTCATTGATGTTTTTTTTTCTGGCCAACAATTGAGGGTGATGAGGAAGTTTTTCATGGCTGGAGAAAGGGAAAATTACTCAAAAAATTCTGTATGTTCAGAGACAGGCCTAATGGGCCTCCTGGACACTCTGTCCAAAGCCCTGTGATCGTGGATTCTTTTTATTTTTTTTAAAGATATTTCTGCGGTCTTGGTTGACCAAGTAAATGAAGCCAATATGCTCCAACATTACCACTGACAGTCAGACAGCCAGACTGCAGCAGTACAGGGAAAAAGGCATGGCCTGTTCACCACCTTTACCTTCACCTTTTCTCTTTCAGACTTTCTGCTTTATTGTTCTCTTTCTGTCCTTCCCCGATTCACTCATTTCCGACCTCCTTCTCTTTTTACTCTTTTGCTCCTGTCATGTTGTTTTGCCCTCACGTCTTCGGCCTTTTTTTCCTCGACAACCTGCCATCTCTCAGCGCGGCTCCACTTGACTTTGCTGTCCCATTACCGGTGTGACCTGAGTCCATTTATTGCCTTGACACTCACCGCTTTTTTTCCATCAGAAATAAAAAGAAACCTGTCTTCTTCTAGCTAGTTTTCTTTTTCAACTTATCACATTCGTATCAGGGGTTGTTTCTCCTGTGGGTCTGTGGGTGACTGAACATAAGGTCCTCCCCCCCCCCCACACACACACACACTATGCAGTTAGTAGAGAACGACTATCATTAAATCCAATTTAGATTCTCTACCTTCTTCTGACTGTGAAGCTACAATGAGTACATGAGAAGACCTTATTGTTAAGTCAAATCCCCAGATGACTACATAATTGCAATGGGAGCCAGGAGCAAACTGTTGGTAGAGAAGAATGAAGATGAATAAGACCTAAAGAGAAAGGGAAGTTTAGTCATGATGGACAACAGACAAAGAACAAATGATGAGCAGAGTAAATAAATAAATAAATAAAACAAATCTTTTCTTCTTTTCTTCCTGTTCTCAAACTAATAAGGTAGTCGGAAAACAAGGGGCACATTTAGCTATGATAGGTGTTTTTTGTGCATTAATAAAAACAACTCAAAAGGTGCACAGTGAATGGGTTGGTGACTTGCGTACCTATTACAGTTGTTGGCATTGATGCAAGGTAAGTACAGATAATTAGACCAATCCAGCAAAGCAGCTCCTGCACCCTGAGCTCTCCAATTCAAAAACAGCGTACAATAAGTTGTACTTTCCTGGCCTGGGAAAGCAGTCCCACTCTGGGTTAAGATTACAAAGATATTATATCTATCTTAATGAATGCTAAAACAATTCTAGTAGCTGGGTTCAAAGCCAATCATCAACTTTGGACACAGCAAGTTGAGAAAACCCATTTCAGAACAAGGTCTATTCATTAACTGTTCAGCGGCTTTCAATCATAGGTGTTAAAATTGTTACTGCTGCTCTACCTGTCGTTTCTGAGTTCAAGAATGGTTCATTTATGGCCTTCTCATAAAACTGGTTTGTCTAAGGAGTAGAAAGACTTTGAAATTAGTGCTACATGACCAGAAAACAGAAAAAGGGCTGTGGCATTTGCTTTAGCTCACAAGGTAGAAAACTAAAACTACCACAATGCACACCACTCATCATATATGCATACTACCCACATTGTTATGTTACAACTTAACATGTAGCATTGCTGTAGCCGCCAGCAACACAATAGAAAAATTTGAAGTTACTGGATATAAAACATCTAACCACATCTTACCCATCTATGAGAGACAAGAGGCCACCTCTCCAACTACTTTATGCCTACTGGTCAAATTAAGCCAAACTAGACCACATGAAGGCACAAATAAGTTCATTCCATTGAGTTAAAACTTAATAAAACTCTCTGCTGATTTAAAGCAATATATTAATGAGGAAAGCCGCCACCTAGGATTGTTATATCACTAAGGATTCAAACCAGACTTTTCCCTCCTCAATTAGCTATGAGCAGCTGCTCTCTAACTTAATAGCACTCTTATCTAGCCTGGCAGAAAGGTCAAGCCCACTGGGTTACTGTAGTGAGTGGATAGCTAGAATTTAGTACTTGAATGTGAAGGGTATGTATATGTGTGTGTGTGTGTGTATGTGGCTGTGTGTGAGTAAGAAAGAGAGAAAGGGCGTGTGCATGTGTAGAAGGATTTTGAATAATGTGAGTGTGAAGGGCAAAACACTTCCTTTGTGTAATTAGGGTCAGTCCTTTTTAACATCACCTGTAGTTTAATTTGAAAAATGTCATCTGTGCTTCTGATAAAAAAAGAAATGTATCAGTCATCAAGATCTTATTACCCTCTTTCATCATGTTAAGGATCTAAAAATATAATATATATATATATATATATATATATAAAAAGACATTCTAAAAGTTTCTCAAGCATAACCATTAGTATCCACCAGCCCAGCGTTTTACTCAACACATACAGCCTCCCATTTATTCTCATTAATGTAATAACAGCTATTAATCCTGTGGTACTTTAGCCTTTTAGAAAAGCGTGCACTCCTAATGGTCCGGTAATATGTATGTGCACACGCCTCAACAAAAACAAGCTTATTTATCCCACACATCACTCTTGAATCTCCCTGTTGGGATGAAACAAAGAAACTGACTTTTACCTTCTGAGCACGGCGTTTATCTGCTCTTTGGTTCTGGTGGTAGATGCGACTGAAGTTAGAGACGATAACAGGGACGGGCAGAGCGATCACCAGCACGCCGCTCAGGGAGCAGATAGAGCCGAAGATCTTCCCGGCGATTGTCTTTGGCACCATGTCTCCATACCTAGAAATGAGATAGATGAGAAAAGGTTAGACAAAATACTGAGATATATGGTGTTGACTTAGGATACAGTACGTATGTATCCATCCACCTGTTTGTTAGGCAATTTGTGCATGAAAAATACCTTTGGAGAGGATAGAGTATTTGAATACACTTTGACATTTTGGGGCCTGCTACTGTAGACAAAGCATTGATTTTAATACTGCCTGCCACTCATCAGAAACGTCCAAAAATAAAGAATCAAAAGAGCGGCGGAAGCCCCCATTTCAAGTCAAGACAGGGATTCTGGTTGCATATGAATGTAGTGGCAGATGAAAAAAAAACACCTCAGGGTCAACATGGATCAGCAGGGACGAAGTGATTGCCATCATGTATCAAAGCATCAAAGCTTCTGGTGCTCAACAAATTAGGTACTTTGTAATCTGTAAGGACATGATAACAAATTTGTTTATTTTAAAAGAAGTCAGAAGAAGTTCCCCTGATTTGACTTAGGCTGTGTTTGAAAGCACCATAATTTACTTTTGTGATTTTATTTGAATTTGTTTTTGCAAAAAATCCAACCAATATTGCATTAGCTAAATGCAAAAATCCCCTTTATGAGCTGTACACACACATCACTGACATCACCTTTTGTTAATATAAAAATATTAACTGGAACTATGACTATTATGTATTTGTTATACAAATAAAACAAGGGAATGATTACAGACTAGGGCTGCAAAACTAGTTTTATCAAGATCGCAATATGGAGGACTGCAATATCCAAATCGCGATGGGGGGTGCAATATCACAGGTGGTTCCCCCATTTTTTGTCAGAGGCAAAATATGTGTCAAACCATTCTGAATGGAGTATTGTGGTGCTGCAGAGACGTTCCGGCCTACAAATTGCATCTGTACAAATCTTTGTTTTGCACAGATCCTCGTAAAATCACACTATAACTGATTTTCACTTTTTAGATTTGAATATTTTTCAGTGAAAATAATGATGCACAAATTCCCTCCAATATTGTGACTCATATCGCAATCGCAATATCAGTCAAAATAATTGCAATTAGATAATTTCCTCATATTGTGCAGCCCTATTACACTGGCCGAGACTGTGGGCCATGATGGCGTGTAGTAAAACAAATGGATTTTAAAATACAGACTTCGAGAATGAGCTGGTAAGCAGGTGGAAAAAGACACTTGAGAGGCCACTGACAGGATCAAGGAGTGGTATGCAGTGATGGTCTGGCAATCTGGAATTCGGGCAAATGACAGAAGGGCTGCCCCCTTAAGGACCCCTATGGGCCGCTACTGATAATTTTTCTTTGGTTAATTTTGATAAGTTATTTCATGCATGCAGCCACAAATATTCAAGAGTATACTGCAGCGAGGTACGTGGAAAGATTCACTCGGAAGGCAGAGTTCCCAATTTCCAAGCTAGGTTGTTGACAAAAATAGGGCCGGTATGTTGCAAATGCCAGGGCCGTTTTTTGATCCCAGTCCATCATTGGTAGAATGTGAAGCAATGTTGCTGGCGCATGATTGCTACCATTTTGAGAGAAAAACAGAATAATCAGAAAATTATGAAGACTGCAAGAAAGAGGAAGTGGATATTCTGCATAAGAGACAGTTCTCGTGACCAAGTCCTTGACACACTAATTTCCTCAAGGGCCACTTTTAAAAAACAGATAAAGTATGGGTTTTGACTTTGATCATCAAAGTTCCAAAGTTAACACTTGCACTTCTGAAAAAGCCAATTTTTCTCTTCTCTCTGTCCTCTTTGGATCCTCTGAGTTTCCTCTCCACTGCGTTCTCGACATAAGACTCTTGACAGGTAAGCACCATGCATTGTTGACCACCACTGAGGGCCGCTCTCTGCCCAGACGTGGAGGCTGGTTTATTTGTTGTTGTTTTTTTTGGCCCAAAGCTCCCACTCTCTATGGTGAAAAGCGCCATAATCCGAGATTACCTCCTGTTTACTACACACAAATTGTAGAGCTGGGGGATTATCACAAACCCAGCCTTCTGCTCTGCCTGAACAACTTACAAGAGGGAAGAACGTGATGTTGTTCAAATCCTCTTTTGAAAATTACTTTTTCCTGCAAACGAAAGAGGAGCTCAGATGATGCAGACTGCAATTAATGTTATACTTCTTTCTCCTAGTTCTGGCATACACAGGATTGACCTGCATCAACTGATCCTAGTCAAAAAATCTGGTCTAAATCTAGCAAAAGCAATCTAGCAAAAAGTACAAGGAATATATTGAAAATGTCTTATGTTGTTTAAAAACTCATAGCAGGCAGGCTGATGTGAACTGCAAGCAAAGTAGGCAGAGAGTCAGAAATATGAGGGCTTATTAACAAGCAAAGGAGATTTGACCACAGGGATTGTTGTTATTGTTACTGAGTCCTGCTCCCGGCTGCCAGACAATCAGACAAATCATTTCACAGTTCGTTCCACTCACAGTCTGTCAGCTGAGGAGAGATGACATCTTTTTGGCTGTGTCACTGACTGCTTTGTTGTAATAATGTTTGACACCCAATACCCATACATACCCAATGTGATGTGTCAAACATCATTACAACTGCGATTTGGTGGCATATTAAAAATGTTGCTCTTTGCAGTGAGTTAGTTCACATCGGACATGTAAATAAATCCTGTAACATGATGTGTTATTCCTGACAATGTCTCATGTATTTGTATTTGTTTACTGCTGTATTTGGGTTTTGTCAAATAAACTGCACAAAACAAAACAAAAAAATCAGTCAAAATGTCAAGAGTTAGAAACAATCTCTTATTTAAATTTAGGATTAATTAGGGAGAAATATAAATATTTGTGTATTAATACAAAACACTGAAGGTCAGGAAGGTGCTCGTCTCCTAGATAAGCAAATATGGTGAATAGATGGTTTGCCTTTATGGCAGAACAACAGCTGTTAACCTTTTCAAATCAGTATTCAGAAAGGTTCTACCATGAGGCAGGCCAGTATAGAGTAAATTATGTAAACAATGAATTATTCAAGAAAAGCCTGCAAGAGTAGTTAAATGATGCAACAAGGCCATGAAACACAGCAGCACGGCTATTTCTCCGGTAAATGGTCTTCTACAGGGATTCATTACTTTGCTTTTTCCATCTGCCACAGTTTGAAACCGAAGACTAAGCAGGTGGAAAAATCAATTGTGAGGGGATTTATTCAATCATGTGTTTTACCTTTTCCAATCTCTTGCTTGTTTTGCTCATCATTAAAAGAAAGTCTGCGGTTGCTTTCACAAGACATGGAAGAAACGGGGTGCTGCTCATAGATCTGTGATGAGCATCAAGTAAAACAGAATTGGATTGGACGTACTGCATCAAAAAAGGCCCATTGAAACCAGAGCAATCAATCCGGCTGAATGATTTTTGTTCATGGGAGGAAGAATTAAAAGTGGCAGAGTCAAACCAAGTCAAACGCTGATAAAGCTGTGATCAAGAACATTACAAACTGTTATAATGAGAGCAGCTAAAAGACAAAACTAGTTTTTTTAATCATTAGGGAGGGGGATGGAGGGGTGGGCTGTGTTACTCTTGCTCAGGTGTACAGGGCTTACACTGGAATTTGTAATTTTTACTTAATTCTTGAAGATGTGTCACCTGTACGTCCTGAAAATGCTCAGAAAACCTGTAACCGGACATTTAAGTAATCTATCAACAACCCACACAGAAAATCCACACAAGGTGTCAAGAGCTGGTAGGATTTTGTCCGACCAACTTGAGACCGTTCTGAATATAAACTCCAATTACAAAGGTCATTTTCAGAATGCCAAGAAAATGATCAAAATGTCTTCCAATAAAGACCGCTGGCTGCAGTCATAGGCGTAGCCACGAGGATGGATTTCAGGTTTAAACCCTCTGCCGTGTCATATTCTTGTGCATGAATTTACAGCAGTACAACGCATTAGACAGTCAAACCACATTAGTGTCGTTTTGTGCAGTCCATGCGGTGACTTTAGCATTACTTAACTTTGTGTAAACATGTTTTAATTTGTCCTACCAGCTGGTACTTGAAATGCACAACAACCATTGGAATTATTGCTGCAGCAATGATAAGTGGGGTCAATAATAGTTCTAAAGCGTTAATTATGGATGAATCCAGAACACACAACACATTTTTGTTGGGGTCTACTTGAAAAAAAATAAACAGCTGGATAAAATCAACAGATAACATATGAAGTGGTGGAGAACGCAGCCCAGCAGGTGCTTTGATTGAAGATGGAGGGTCAATGTAGGCTGATAATGCTACAGCTGAAATGGGTCCCAGAGCTGATTTAATGGACTATAGAACCATTCTTAAGAAACACTTCATAAGTTCATGAAATCATTAATAAGTGCAGTGCCATTTGGAAATGTGCCTGTTTGGAACTGGCCAATTGCTTAGCCTGTGGTATTGTTTTTTGTAGAATTCTTCTACAATTCTTCAAAACCAAATTGTACCCCAAAATGGCTTACAGAAGGACCCCAAACCTCTTAATTTGCACCTCCACTGTATAGCCTACTACTGACTTACAGTGTAGGCTAGTTCTACATCAGAGAAGACATTGTACTACTGTATTTATGTGACAGAAAATGTGGGATTCAGAATGTAGACTAATCACAAAATATGACAATGACAATGTGGAGTAATCAGACACAGCCTCATGGACTCATGGCACTCAAATGGCCCATTATGAGAGCTAATCAGCACATATCTGCGTTCATCAACCACAAGAACCAGACCGTGTGTGTGCCCACAGAGAGAGAGGGAGAGAGAGAGAGAGAGAGAGAGAGAGAGAGAAACAGAGACAGACAGACAACGGTTAACGGTGAAGTAGGAGATTTGATTTGAGGGGATATTTTGGCGACAGTAATGTTATTAGTGTTGTAAATTAGCAGAAGACTTAATTAAGGGGGAGTCTGATGAAAATTGATGTGTCTGCGCAGTTCAAATCTGAGATTTTCTTGCCTTGCACAGAACTCTGAAGGAGAGATTACGTTATGTTCTGCAAACTCCATTTAAAAGGACAATTCCAGTCAATTCCAAGACATAGCTCTGTTGTTTGTAAATTTGGAGTGCTGTCAGTAGAGAAAAATGAAAACAATTGGTGCTGCCTACACCGTGTTATCCTCCTGCTAGAGTTAGCACCCAACAGGCTTAACCAGGGCAAGTTTTAAATGTGTTTTTATCCTCTAAACATGTTCAAAATGTCATTACCAATGCCTAGCCATGTGCAGTGATTCCTTCCAAGTGACCATGCCAAATTTGACTGCAGTAGATGTGACAGAAAGGCATAAAAGTTGTGTTAATCCATACCTCTGTTTATTTCCTGTTTGCTGGTAAAGTCCACACTAGTCGAAACAAGCCTTTCTGTCACATCTACTGCAATCAAATTCACAGTGTTCAGTCAGAAGCAATCACTTCACATGAATTAGCACTTTTAAAGACATTTTGAACATGTTTAGAGGCTAAAAACACATTTAAAACTTGCCCTGTTCAAGCCTGTTTGTTGCTTAATCTAGCAGGAGGATAACTCGGTGTAGGCAGCACCGACTATTTTCCTTGTTCTTGCTACTGGCAGCACTCCAAATTTACAAACAACAGAGATACGTGTTGAAATTGTCCAGGAATTCTCCTTTAATACAATAGCAGGAAAAGAGTCCCCCTGCTGTTCTAAAGCATTCTGCATGTGGCGTCCGCATGTGATGTGCAGGTTACCGTCACACCAAAAACGGACACACCTACAGATACGTCTCGCTTTACAAGATGGACAGCCTGTATCATGCTCTGTCTACCCGTTGTCTGTAGCTGGTTGTGCTTTGCATGTGTGGGATTTTGAAACATCCTTAAATTTGGGAGTTGTCTTTTTTTTAAACAAAGTCAAAGACAGTCCAAAGTAGTGCAACTTTGCACATTTTTGTGGGTCTGAGGTGTATATCACATTTTAGCGGCCAAAGCTCCGCTGCTCTCTGTCTCTGTTCTACTCAGTCAGTAGCTGAGTTTCCATTCACTTGTCAATCAAATTATCTGAAGTTCGGGAATAAAAACTCATGCAAATAAAGCTGGTGAAAGAGTGTTTCCATCCAACGGCTTTAAAGCAAATAAAAACCTGTGCGTAATGACGTCACATGCTTTTTGCCTTCAAATTGGTATATTGAATTGATTTGAGACATCTTAAGGTGTTTCCATTCATTTTCGCACTGAAATGTACAACATTCAAGCAAACATTTGTGATAAAAGTTTTTCTAGACAAATTGGATCGCGTCGTCTACCAACAAATGATCAATATTGCACATGTTGTAATAGTGCTTATGTGCCGCTGCGAGACAACTCTCTTTTTCGAGACATGTATTGTTGTTTGAGGCCCTTCCATTTACTCCGGAGGAAATGGGCAACAAAGGTTACGACGCTTCTCATAACCTTTGTTGGCCATTTCTTCAATCTAAAATAGCCATTATACTTTACTAGTAAATTAAATTCAAAAAGTCTCTTCTCTCCTTGTTCGTCCACTTCCATCGGTCTTTGTTGACACCCGTCATGTGTGCAAACCGAGCGGAAATACTGGGTGTAAATACCTAAAACTATTTCTTTGTTTTGTGGCGGGTTGCAAATAATGTTTCCATCAGCATTTATTGCATAAGCCGTATATCGATCAAGATAAAATCCGATGAGACCAAACGTATTTCGTTTGAATCGATTTTCATGAAACTACCATACTTGCAGAGCCTTTGTGCTTCATGCAAAATGATGTCATTTTGGCTTGTGCACCTACTGCGAGCATAAACCTAGCTTAAGTTTCCAATGTTTTAACTTTTGATTTTCACTTTTCTACAAAAGTGAATATGCCGCTGCTGCAGTGCGAGGTAAGAGTTACGGGAATAATGTAAATGGCAAACCCATTAATCTCATGTTCACTTTGTACCAAGTTTGAGGTCATTAGTCCTCTTCAATTACACTTTTTCTACAATCAAACGCTTCTCTGGGACAATTGATTCAAAGTTGGCAAACTAATTATGGATTTATTGTTTCAAGTCATCAATGATTCTACCAACTCATGGATGGTTTTTCAGATGGATTTCGCTGACTGAAGAGAACCTGCTTAGTCCAAATGTCCTTATTGTACTGGTGCAAAGAAAATTCCCCCTCATAAGGTTAAATTGATCTGAAAAAGCACAATTTAATTGGATATTTATTCATCCAAGTTATTAACATCAAAGGCAAGAAAACAGTTGTAAATGTAGGTGAGTGCTTTGCACATGGAAAGTTTGACAATTTAAAATCCTTTTATGTCTTTAAAGGATTAACTATAACACATTCATATAAAACTACTGAATATGTGGTAAACTGCCA
Organism: Etheostoma cragini; assembly: GCF_013103735.1. Classification (NCBI taxonomy): domain Eukaryota; kingdom Metazoa; phylum Chordata; class Actinopteri; order Perciformes; family Percidae; genus Etheostoma; species Etheostoma cragini. The sequence goes on from NC_048410.1 coordinate 19,657,940, forward strand.
AATCCTAATGGCTTTTTGTCACAAACACACATTTGCTGTGTGACAGCAAGATCTCTTTGCATGATGTTTACATAATCTGCCCTTGAATTGGAATGGCTCTGCTAGTATGCCACTAGACTCAGTGTTAGATAATCCCATTGTAGATACAAGTGCAGATTTTGGAGAATGTCAATCCACTTTGCCGGGTACTCAAACAATCCCCCAAACAAAGAGGCAACGAGAGGGCATTGTAATTAAAGTATCCACCTTAGTCTACTCGTTATGCAGAATGGCTCCTTTCAAAATGTTATATTATTATAGAACATGGATTATTTAGTTTTCATCACAAACAAATAATTCTTGAAGTCAGTGCAGAGCCATTTTTAGATACTTTGTATACTACTAGGTAAATTAGTAGTATAGTACTGCATCATGTCATTGAAGCATAACAAAAGAACTATGTGTCAAATGTGTCAAATAAATGGAGTGGAGTAAAAAGTACAATATTTCCATCTGACATGTAATTGAGTAGAATTAGAAAGTAGCAAACAAATTGGTAAATAAGCACCTTAAAAAGAAAAAAAAAATCTAAAACTAATTTCTAAACCCTTTGCTACAGCCCTGCGAGGAATGTGAGATATTAGTTTGTGTGACCTGCTGCCACTGAGAAGAAAGCCCCATCCATCATGACCTATGTGAGCTCCTGTTTAAATTAGAGGCTGGTCTATCTCAACAGGGAGAGTTAACATCCAGAGCAAACTAACCTGCCACAGAGGGCAGTTTAAAACATGACCCTAACAGCGGTGGGTTTATTTAAAAGCATGAATAAAGCTGGTGTATCTGAGGATGATGTATGAGAGACCAACAGCTGCACAAAAGCAGAAAATAAAAACAGTGAATAAAGGCAGTTCTTCTTAACCTTTATGTACCCAGGGAAGGTTTCCCAAGCAAGCACTGTCCTTTTCAACTCCCTGCTTAATATTCATACAGCTATGCTGCCATGTAAAGCCACTGTCCTCCTCCGGGGGGATAATTTTGTCCCCCATTATGTCCCCCCGTTTTTTTCTGCTGGTCTTAAAATTTTAAACAAATTGTCCTTTAATATAACGTGGTCTGGGGATCAGGTCTGTACTGTGAGTCATTTACAAATAGGTCTGCTAGGGGGAAATTACTTGTTTGACTTAATGCCTTAATCTGAATTAATTTGAAGTTTACATTTTTTTAATAGATCTTAGTTGCATGAGTGTTTTTTTGAGGCATGACAACTATTTAGAAGTGGCCTCAGGGCCTTTACGCATTCTTAATTGCACCAACAGTATAACATCATGGAAAATTAATGTAACTATTTCTTGTCTATCACCCGCCTCCCATTTAATGCATGTACCATTTTGTTTTAGCACCACATTTTTGGCATCTTACTTTAAATGAAGCTATTCTGTCTTTATCTCTGTCAGCGTACGGGACTATGGAACACAGCGCAGACAGCTGTAGCATTGTTTTTCCCTGACACTTAATATGACTGCTGACACTGCTAAATCTGTTAAGTTTGTTCAGCAGCAGGCCTTTCAGCTCTGAACATTTTTATATTTGGGGTGACCATGAATGTTGCCCACAAATGGAACTTGAAGGCCGACATAGTACTTTTATGCGTATTGTTGATCATTTGCATAAATGATCAAATGTCATGTGTGCCAGCTGCTCATGAACTAGTGGTATTCCCAGTGGTGGAAAAAGTACGTAGATCATTACTAATAGTTAAATTGTATACTTAAATATCAAAAGTAAAAACTTTGCACGCCTATGTGACTTTAATCCAATCGTTCCCAACCAACGGGTCGGGCCCCTGTAAAGAGCAAAGGGTCAAATTAATTAGGAGGGTCCTGAGATGATTAACAGGAAGAAAAGAAGAAAAACCAATGATCTGCTACACAGAATTAAAAAGTATCCCACACTTCACAAAAAAATATTGAAAGAAGTTGAGAAGCTTGAAAAGTTGAGAGAATAAAGGTCTCTGAGGTGAAATGGCTAACAACTCGAATATCTAAAACGAGACAAAGGGCTCCAAGTAGACACATTTTATTGTAAGGGGTTACAAGCTAAAATGGTTGGCAACTACCGGTTTAACTTTTCACAATGTGCTTTCTTCTATGCGCTTACATTTTTATGTAAAATCCCAATCTGGAAATGAACTATTAACTTATTATTTTCTTTTTTGTCTGTCCTTTCTATGTAAAAAGAAAACTGTAAAGCGTCTTTGAGTGTTTAGAAAAGCGCTATAAAAAATAAAATGTGTTATTATTATTGTTATTAACTTTATATGTCAAATAAATATAGTGGAGTAAAAAGCAAGTTTGTGCCGTTACTTTCAGGCTTTGCTAAATCCGACAGAAGTACAATAAGAGAAAACCTGACAGAAAAAGAATCTATTGGAAAAGTATACAAAACATATCCGTTAATAAAATTATCAAAAGTTATTCTGCCAACTTTTAATCAGTATAATGCTGCACGTATTTTCCTTCCCCCTCCCCACCATGGAAGATTGCTCTAAATCCCTGCTCACGGTTCTCTGCTTCGGTTTGTCGAGGCAGCCCGGGCTTCTTCATGGAGTATCTCTCTATGCTGTCGGACAGGTTTCATTGACAATTTCAGCTATGCAATCATCAGAAGTAATGAAGCATAGCGTCCCGAGGATGTGACAGGAAATTCACATTTGTCTTTGTGTTTCACTCGTCTGCAGAGATGTAGCAGCGTTTGCAGCTCAGAGAAGTGCTGGAGCAGCAGAACGTTCAGAGACAATTGTGTATCAGTGCTGAGCCATGCAACAGAATTGGTATCAACTTCTTTTTATTGAGCTAAAAAGACTACAATAAAACATTAAGCCGGCTAAACCTTGCATTTCAAACCTTGCATTTCAGTGGATAAGGACAATAACAATTATTGCCGGAGTCAATTACAAACACAGCTATAAAATACAGCATTGAGCATTAGGCTTTGTTCTAAATCGCATTCCTCCACCTGGTGAACAGAGGATTTACGGTGTTGTACTATATGACTGCAGTGAACGGCAGACGGACTTATACGGGCTGAATAATTAACATTTCTGCGTGCTTGGAATGTTTCAGAATGATGAAATACTGAGAAATAAACGAACAAATGTTTGCAAAGACTAAGTTAGTGTATTAATCAGGAACTGATTACATGATACATACTGCAGCATCCACCTCTTAAGAATTAACCCGACTGTTTGGCTCAATAGTTGGGCACTTTTTTAGCCTATATTTGGCATGAGTACTAAACCCAGATTATTATTAGTGTAAAGGATATCATTTCATTTGGCTTCAGTATAAACATGTTTGAGCCACTGCAAAAACTGTCCTGTTTCAAGGTCTCACAAATTTTTCTACAATAAATATATCATAAAACTAAAGTATGAAATCATGTTCCCGGTTACAATTCTTGTATATAGTGCAGTTAAACAGAAAACAATTCTACCTTAAATGTCACTACAGTCAAGTATTCCAACTGCTACGTTGTTTTGTTCACTGTTAACTTTCCAACACCAGAATATGTGACATCTGGTGAGTCTAATGTTGGACAAGAGAAGTCATCATATGAGCCAAGGATTTAACCCACAACCAATTAGTTTCTCATCTCTGCTTGAATTCTCCTTCTCTTCCTCCTGGCTATAATCTCTGTCAGCAGGGGTGGATCCAGTGGAGCTCTTGATCAGTGGTTGTAAAATGTCTTCAACCATGATGTGATCTGGTGAACTTGCCTCCTGTGTTGTATTGGGTGCAAGGAAATGAAAATGTGGCAATTAATGCTGTGGAATTTCTGTCCATTCCCTCCCTAATGGGCCAATCTGGTAATTCTGTGATTGAGCTCCATCACTGGAGCAATAATAAGCTCTGCACACACTGTGCACTAACCAAATTAAATTGACATAATATCAAAGGGCAGCTGGATATGACATGCCAACCCACTGTCCTACAAATTGCTTTGATATGCAAGCATTTTGAATTAGCAATTGCATTTTGAGGACTAACCTACGGTCAATGTGTGACAGAGCTCAAACAACTCTGTCTATTTGTTTGCATGGATCATTTGTCATATTAAGAGCCATCCCAAACCAGCTGTGTGGAGTCGATATGGAAAATAAAACCCTCCAAAACGTGGCACTGGCGATGCTGACTTAGTTATCCTCCACTGCCCATAATCAGAAGCATGAAGCCTGGATACTTGAGAAAACGTGATGTACATTTTAAGTTCAGCCTCACAAATAATTTGGGTCATGCAGAACACAAAAATATTTTCTACACTTTCCTTGCACGGCTTTTTCCTACTGATTTTACAATTGTACTGAACCCTGATTGTTCATGCATCAGTCAATTAAAATACATGTCTGGGAGTCTGCAGCCATGTTAGTAGCTCTGTGTGGCACTAGATAGGCAGAGTTGCACTTTTTAGTTAAATGCTGATAACAGCATGCTAACATGCTCACAATGGCAAAGCTAACATGCTGATGTTTAGCAGGTTTGATGTTTACCATGTTCAAAATCTTACTCGAGAATATTAGCATGGTCACATTTGCTAATTAGCATTGAACAGAACTACAGGTGAAGCTGATCCAAACAAACCAAAATATTGATCAAATAAAAAGCTTGATATTTCATTAAAGTTATTTCTTTTCGCCCTAAGGGTGGACATTTCACTAAAAACTAAAAATGTCAACCTTATGGTGCTGACAGGGAAATGTCAGGGGATCACCTCCATCCTGTGAGTGTCATCCATATTTATACCAAGTCATGGTAATCAATCCAATAGTTGTTGAGAGAAAGACTGAGGCACCTATTACATAGTAACAAATGTTTCCTTGTTATGGCGAAGAGTAGCAAGTGTATCCAACTTTTTCTGTTTTATTTATTTGGGTATATAAAATGTTTGTCTTGCGCACATCTAGGAATGTTTGGAGGTAAGTTGCTCCTGTTCTGTTGGCCATGATTCACCACAGGACAGCTGTGGGTTCAGTGCCTTGTTGTGGATGAGTTATTTATTAAACTCACCCTTTTCAAAGCCAATTTAAAGTGTTAAACCAACAACATTCTACTTTTCTCTAAAAACAAGTTGCAGTGACACTCTTCTAAAGGAGATTCCATTATCTACCCTCTGTTGGTCTTTGAGTGAAACGTTGCTATGGCGTTTCTGCAGACTCAATTTTCAATTATCAATCTTCTCTTTTAAAAATACTATTCTTGTGCCACTGCCACACTACTGCCAGACAGCCACTGCAGCTGCATTAATACAAGATACACACAACTCAAACAACTCATGGGATAGAGAAGTATTGGCAGGAAAAACTAAAAAAGAAATGGCTATGAGAGTCAGCCAGTAGGGACCTGTAATCTGCCACAGAATGTCAAAAAGATGCATTTGGTCACTAGGCATGGGCCGGTTATCGGTTTCAAGGTATACCGCGGCTTGAAAAAGTCAGTTTCAAAATCACTGAAATCTTCTGTCATACCGATCCTAATCCTGCTTAAGGACATTTCTTCTTCAAATGATAGGATTCTGAACATAATCTAGGATGGTAAGGGCCGTTTCAACAAACCTAAAAAGCATTTGTCTATTGTGATAGTATACAGTTGTAAGGTAATAAAAGGAGCAAAAGAATCACTCTAAGACTTGAACAAGACTGTTACCTTATCAAAACCCACAATGTTGCAAAAGCCCCAAGATATAACAATAGAAAGTGGCTTTACAGAAGATGAGACATCTGGTTTAGAGAGTTTGTCGAAGCCTTGTTGCAGAGATGCGAATTAGTGCTACTATTACTGATAGCAACCTGAGGCAGCATCTGCACAATGCTTTGGTTTAATAAATAACAATAAACACACAGTGAGACATAATAAGACAAACACTTTTTATTTCCCACCTCATTTGACTTCCAGTTGGTTGACAGATTCCTAGACACCTCCACTAACAACCTTCCCACATGTCTACCTTCTCTTATGGAATATCCCTGCTCATGTCCAACCACCAATCAGCCGTCTCTCCATCCGGCTCCATTAGAGAGCTTGAGATGAGAACAGAAATTAAAAAGCTTTCTTTGGGATCTGTCAAAAAAGCCTCCTAAGTAGGTTACAGAAGAAAGTAGGCTGCCAGAAAGGCTCGGGAGACCCAAGGAGCTACTGCTGTATCACTCAAGAGGAGTGGCATCCCACTTCAGGAGTCCGCATGAAGAGACGGATACAAATGTGGTATTTGTGATGAAGCAAGTGGAAACTAATTTGCATCAAATATGTCCTGGAGAACAGGGATCATTCACAGTGGGGAGATGGCAAAAGCAAATGTGGATAGATGAATACAACTGAGGATTTGGAGTGGAATATCTTATATATACACTGCATAGCATGGCCACTTACTAAAGAATGAAATGTTAGGATTCTCTCTTAAGGAAAAGTATATGGGGAAACTCTTAAAAATAAACAATTTTTGGCTCTGTCAGCCTTTACAGCTAAAAGCTAATTTAATATCAATAACAATTTATTATTTAACAAGTGGGAGAAGCACTTGATTATGAATCTCTTATTTCCTCATTTTTGTGTGTTAAAAACAAACAGACACCTTTACATTTGTAGCATTTCATTTCTACTGTGGCATGTTTCAACAAATTATTTTCCTTGTTATGTGAGATGAAGTAGTCTCGCTATCATAGACCTTCCTCGACAGCGCTGTGGCGGAGGGTCTGACTAGTAAACACAGCATTTTGGCATGGGAGAAAAAAGTTCTCTGGTTTATTGGAATTTCTGTAAACCAAATACAATCGTCATCAATAACCTTGGGAAAAGGAACTTGTTTTGGTAGAACCTGTGTATGTTCAAAAGTTGTTTTAGTCGTGTAACAGAATACTTAGATTGGACAGATAGTCTAGTTAGCTGTCTGGATTTACCCTGCAGAGATCTGAGGAGCAGTTAACCGTTATTCTCTTAAATCTACAGGAGTTAAAAATTCCAACACAAAAAAGCAGAAGGAAACGGACATTGGCGAAAAGACATTCATTCAGCGGAATTTCCTGCGGCACCGGAGCAATCCCGGAAGTGGAACATCATTAATAGACTACACTATAGACTAAAGAGGAAGTAATCCTCACAAACAAAATATTAACTAAGCATGACATTTTTAATAATTAGATTTCTGTGTGGGGCAGCAGATGCATGCTATCATGTAATAATGTATTAAAAAAATACAGTAACTCATACTGTAGCTTTATTCATAGACATCTCAATATTTGATTAGCATCCACCCAGGATGGAAGTAATACATGTGTCCTGTATTACTTCAATATGATATGCCTTGTGATATAGAAACTGCCCGTTGACAGAAATTCAGAATTTAAAAATAAAGAGCTGTTGTTGTTGTGGTTTTTTGCAGATGTTGAGTTTGCATAATAATGTCTCATTGCCGTAGTAACACTCACTTCCTCAAAAATTATGGGTAATGGTGCTAAAAACTATGACTCAGCCAAACAAATACAAATTCATTTTGATCAATTCCTGTTCCTGAAACTACACGTCTTGTCACAAGCTAAAGTACGATCACTGCTCTGGCTTTCTACTATCTATCTCTATGCATCCATATGTGGGGAGAGGTATGGAACCATCTTTTGTAACCAACCAACCATAAACTAAGCCTAAGGTACACATTTAAGAGAAAAGTTTAAAAAGCCGAGAGGAGAGACGACAGTCTGGACTTAACAGGATTGTTTAGAATCCCTCTGTTTCACTTCACAAAGCACCCAGACAGAATCCAGCAAAACAGATAACAAGATATCTTAATTAAAGTCTAGCGACAAAGATAGAATCTAATTAAATGATAACAGTACAAGGGGTTTAGTTGTTTTTTTCATGAGAGACAAAACTAACGAGAGAACAGAACTACAAGTCCACAAAACGAGAATATCACGTTTGAATATTACAAACAATGGTGGCTTTATAAAAAAGAACAAAACAGTGCAATTTGTACTTATTAAAACCCTTGTTCAAACAAGGTTCCAATAGAGTTTAATAAAACCAAAAGGCAACAAAATAACATGAAAGATCTGTTGTTAAAAAATACATCTGGCCTTTGGGTCCACTAATGCAGTGAGAAAAGGGAAGAAATTGGAAATACTATTCTTAATGAATACAAATTCTCAGTAAGTGAGTTTCTTTTTCAAAAGTTGTCAAAAAAGTGTTGCGGGAAATTTTATTAGAAAAACATCCTCAAGCATACTTTAGTATTTCAGTCCTTTTTCATTTGATATTAGAAAACAGATTTGCATCAAACCCCACAAAAAAGGTAATATAAAAAAAACAGGTGGTTGAAAGATATTCAGATATCGGTATCTTTTAATGCTTAATGAGATACATGTATAATTATCCAGAGTATGAACAAAATATTTTATGATGTGTGTGGAACAAGTTGTTTTTTCATCACTGGCTTAATAAAGAACCATACCCCACCCACAGGCATCCATTCAGCTCATTCACATCAGCAATGCCTTTCTCTCTTCTGTTGTTCCTAATTAAGGCATCTTTGTTTTCCCTTGTTGGTTCAGTAAATCGTGCCCTCAGGCTGATTGAATTCATACAGTACCAAGATGACAAAAACAGGGCCTCCACTCCTTTGCATAGTTATTTGGAACAAGAACACAAAAGTGGTAGCAGATTCACTTCCAGCAAACAAAAAAGATATTGCCTCTCTGACACACGGAATATAATACTCATTTCACTTCTGTGGTGTGTAATAGAGATTTGTCTTCTTTTCTTATAAGATATTGTAGTCTATGAGATGCCCGGCGCAACAAAGCCTTTATTCACTGACCTTCAATCTGGAGAACCAAATATAAAAGAAACGTATTCATGCCTTTCAGCTTCGCAACTTGCTTTTTCACCATTATATTTATCATATTATTAATCTGCATATATTTATGTTTGTACTCGTGGGGTTGCATGATATGCGGAAAATATTTGATACGCGATAAATTTTGCGATAACTATCCAACTTGCGATAAATATACAAACCTTAAAGTGTCCTCAGTTCTTCCTTCTACTGCTTTCAGTGTACTGTTAAAATACAACAAACCACTCGTTGAAATAATACGATTTTCCAACATTCTTTTATTGAACAAACTGAAGCAAGCTTGTGGCCAGAAAGTTGTCGGTTCAATCGCCCAGACCAGCAGGATCAATCTGGGTGGGGAAAGTGAAAAGCAGTGCTTACCCCGCCCAAAATGACCATAAAAATGAGATGCTTTTGAGCAAGGCCGGTAAGGCCAAAGGCTCCAGCGGAGCTGCTCAGTGGCCAACACGTCAGACGAACCATTGGTGAAGGTGTTACTATGTGATAAAGTTTTTGAAAAAGAGAGCATTGCTCTCAGTTAAACCCCCCCCCTGAATGAATAAAGGTGAAAAAACATCAAACTCAACACAAAAGGCACTAGTAAAAAATAATGATAGTTACATTTTAAAGTGCAGTTTTCTACCGATACTCTAAACAGTCTTTTGAATTATGTTCATCTCACAAGTTGACATTGCGATGACGATGAAAAATACTATACTGTGCAGCCCTATACTCATTTACTATTTTTTGTATGTAATATTATATATGTTGATATATAGACATTTATTTATATAATTATACTTACCTACATGCTTGTACTTTGCGTGTAATATATTGGAGACATTTTTCCCGTTTAAAAAAATGTAATGGAAATATTTACAAATTTTAGAACATTTACACCCCTTCACAAGGGCATCATTTCCATTGATTGATTGTGGGGGAGATATTGTCAACATCTTATTTTTGTCCCCCACACTAAAACCTCTCTAAACGTCCTCTGATCCCATCTTTACTGGGATTACAGATTTACTTTACACTACTTTGAATAATTGTTGACAAAACTGACAAAACATAATTGTTATAAGTTCTCTTCTATTGCTTACTTCTTTGTATTATCTCATTATTTTATTGACACTACTCTACTCTTTTGACTAATACATTTTTTCTACTGTTCTAATTTTCACTATTCTTGATATAATCCATGTAATCTACCCCACAGACAACAATGAAGTCCAAATTTTTCTTAGAAAAGTAGATTAGATAGTAGCTCCATGAAGCTCTAAAAAACTAAATTGTTGGATTGAAAATATTCTAGTGCTACTTTACAAATATAAATTGTTGTACAGGACATTTAACATTTCATATGAATTATTTGGACATGTAGCGTCAACTGAGTCTTATGTTTGTACGTGAGGATAAAAGAGAATGAGATGTAGATGTCTGGGTTCTCCTGGACCCTCTCAGGATTTTGTCTCTTTGAACTGGTGTTTGCTATGACATCTTGGGGTGTCAGCACTTTGGCTTTAAGCTGATCTATATGCCAGGGCACCGATGGGAGTGGCTAACTTCCTCTCATGCTTGGAGTACGAGGGTGAATGTGATGATGGATGGTCTGGCTAATGTCTATCAATGGGGGCATGCTGCAGTCAAGCAGAAAACTATAAGCACCAGCCAGGGTTGCCAATTTATTACCCAGCAAAAACAATGAGACATGCAGTCTAGGACAACGTGCTATAAATCCTACTTTGATGAAGGTTATAATGTTTACTTTTTTGTTTCAGAGAGGTGTCAATGTGCAAAGGTTTAATGTTGTGGCCAATTTGTAGGCTTTATTTTGTGGTTCTGTTGAATTGTAGTAGTAGAAAGTAGTAAAAAGTAGAAATCCATCTGTCCAGCAGTGACGTACACAAGATCACATTGGATTCTTTTATAGTGTGTTTCTAATATTTTTTCCATGTCCATGTTATGTACCATTTTGAAGTTATTAATAGTGTTCAAATGAATAGTTTGGAGTAACTAAAATCTAACAAAACTAGCTGCTGAAGTATTTGTTTGACAGAATTTGGGTGCATGTAATGCAATGCTTTGAACTTTTGTGTGAATATTTTAATGATGTCAGTTCGAGCAGTGTAGTACTTCATAGATTACTCAGCTGAACCTGCACTATCAGATGAGGTCAGTTGGCAGAGTTAGCAGCAGACATTTCAAATCAATAACAAAAGCATTAGCAGCCAAATGTGAGGCAGAGAAACTGCACCCCAGACAAGGATTTTGTTATGTCAGTTTTAGGAATACGGTTAGGTAATTCCAAGACTATTACCATTTGTTTGCTTGTCTCTCCGTGTACTAGGCCTTTAAACAAACAATATTTACTATGCCTTTTCCCTGGGCAAACATCTGCTCAGATGCGATAGGTTTTAAATATTAGGCATCAAAGCTTCCCCGAGCTATACCTGGAAGTGGCAGAATAAATTATATTTGACATTTTCCGTGGGGGTGATAACACAGGGGTTCTGCGCCAGCAGAAAACATTGTTTTTTTCTAGCGTTATTTGCATGCTGGTTGATTCCCTTTTTTGCTCAGCTATATGCAATGCATGCATCTTACAACTCAACTGTAGATGAATCAACACAGACTTGTGGGTTTCCTGTTAGTGTCCCAGTGATTTTCACCGTAACTGTTAACATAATCTCCCACCTTGCATTTCATTTCATAACCTCTCTTTCCCTATGAGTCCCTCCAACTGTGAGCAGAAGTGTGAGCAATGTGTAATAGTATAGAAATGTGAGACAGAAAAGAAGATATTAATTTGATCTTGTACATGTGTAGAATAAAGATGTCTTCCTGTCTCTGGTATGGTATGTATATCTTTCTATTTATGTAGGCCACATATATTAAGGGCAGCTTCAAGATTGATAATTTGGTAATGTGCTAATATGCTTTTACTGCTAACATGCTAACCATCTGTAGCAACATGTTACCTTTTAGCATGTTACTGTGCTAATATAGTAATATTATTTAGTGTGTTGTTTAGCATGTTGTCATAGACTACATACAGTGCATGCTGACATAATAAAAGTAATATGTTAACGATAATAATAATAATAATAACAATAATAATAATAAATGATGAAAGCAAGCTAAAAGTGAAAGGTTTGGAAATAAAGTATGGATAATTGTCAAAGTTGCTTGATTTGACTGACAAACTAAAAAACACCATATGTACTGTAAATAT
>NC_048410.1:19670133-19678463 GCF_013103735.1 Etheostoma cragini
TGTGTGTGTGTGTGTGTGTGCGCGCACCTGTCCAAGTGTGGGTAAGGCTTGCACAGGTGCACACTGATTACATCCAATAATGTCATCATGTAGAGGTCACACATTATGATGTGTTTTGCAGGCTGCTGTTAAGGTCTGGTCGCCTGAAGGAACACAGGCAAGGAGAGGTGGATACAAACAGGATGATGGGTGAATCTTAAAAGGAGATCAGTGAACAATAAAAGGGCATTACCATGTTAGCAAGCAAAACTTAGCTAATTAGCTATAGCCACAAAGTACAACTGAGGCTCGTCGGAATATCTTTAGTTTTACAGGTATAAGGTCAATCAAAATGTTGGACAGATTGAAAGTTTGATCAGATGATGATGATGATAATGATGATGATGATGATGATGATGAAATTTGAGGGATTACCAAAGTTATTACCATTCATCCTGAGAGTAACATGAGTATCTGTACTCAATTGCATGGCGAATCGTCCAATAACTGCTGAGTCATTTCCCAAATAAACGCAAAGTGATCCCAATGGAAGCACAGAGGAAAAGTCAAATGATCACCAAAGTCATTAAGGTTAATTCTCTTGGCACCATTGATACCTGTCCGAGATTTGACATCCAGTTGTCAGGATGTTTAACAAACAAACCTCATAGTTGTGCTTAAGGAAAACGCAGAGCATCACTAAAGTGAGTGAGATTCCTCATCCACAGTAGCAAAAGACCCAAAAATATTTTGAGACATTTCAATCTGAACCAAAGTGGTGGTCGAGCGATGTCATCCATAGAGCCTAAAAACGTAACTATTACCCAATTGGTAGTTCAGGTTGAACATCTGGTCAATTCTCCTATCAAATTAAGGCTTTGATACAAATGCAAAAACACAGAGAAAGACCCTTTCCGACACAACGCAAAGTGCAGTAGTATCGTAAAAAAGGCAATTACATCCAATAAAAGCATTTGAACTTTAAGTTTGTTCTCTTGTGCTCTATTGAGAGGCAAGTGGCTACCCCCAAAATCAAATAATGCAATCAACCTTTGCCACCACTCGCAGTTACTGAGTGCAATTCACCTAGAACAAGGCCCTGTAATTTACAAATCACTTTTGTTATGCTGTCTGGGGCGTCTGTGGTGTCCAGCTGTCAGTGACTGAAAGAGGCATTTGTTTACCGCATTCAAAAAGAGCGTGGTGAAGCACCGCAGATTCTACAAATTACATATAGCCACTTAGCTGCACCTCTCTCTCCATCGGGCAGGTGAAAAACTCCGCAACATGCCACACTGAGATCAACACTCTAGTGGATTCAGTGGATGTTAACGTATTTGTTGTTGTATACACAAGGAAACAGAAACTAGTCTCTGGACATTTTTTACAGAGGAGGTAGAAATCATAGGGGAAATCATCTTTCCATCTCCTATCAGAATTCAATTATAAGATATGCCCCAGTGGAATGTGGTGGTCAAAATGATTCATTTTCTGAAACTATTCTTTCTCCAATATCTCTATTTTCCAGTGTATATACAATATGTGGGCCCCTACATTCTACATACTGCGAATACAGACAGCTCTATTATAAAATAATAGAAATACAAGTCCAAGAGATAAAACCCGGTTTATGTATTGTAGAACTACAATATACAGGTAAGAGGTTCAAGTCTGTGGGACTTTGGGCCTAGCCCAACATCACAGTTGGTGATGAAGCCTTTCCACTGCAGGGAATCTTGACCTGTGATGCATTGTAGAACATTGTAGAACCCCTATAGCGGCACAACAACTTTAGCCTGGTTTTAGTTTGGCTGCATTCCGATTGAATTTACGTCCCCCAGAAAAAAATGTAGCCATCGTTCATTTGAACAGGGCCACTCATTTAAAACAGCAGGATTGCCGATGCAGCCCAATCTTCGCAAAAATTGCAGGGTTATTCTAGAAAAAGGTTGAACCTGGCACAACTTTTGCCAGACTGCAAAGTGACGTCCTCCGACGTTGGGCAATCAAATATGTGGAAGCGCACATCCCCGGTGTTATTTCATAACAAGAACACTGCATTTTCACACGAAACATACAATAATTGCCACCATGATAACTTTCCAAAGTTGTACACTTCTGCCTCAGAGCTGTGCAGTGATAATCCTTCAAAGTCTTTGGTCTTTTACTCTAACTGTTATTGCCTCAAGATCATTTAATGTCTCACCAGTACCTGGAATAACATATTAGCTGGGTACTTTCCATAGGAGAAAGCCCTCACATCAAGACTTTCAAAAAAACAGTGTAGTAGTTTATGACCAGATCACACTTGTTAAGAAATCAAACAATGTAAAATCAATATATAAATAAAAATAAATATCATCAAAAGACCCATTTTAGTGCAAACTTTTCTGTTTTGTAGAAGCTAGGGGGTTACTATTCTCCAGGGTTACTCACCAAGTTTTCTTCTTTCTTCCTCAAGTTTTCTCCAAGTATTGATTTGCACTATACTGCTGCAAGGAACTTCAGATTAGATATTGTACAGTATTCGGAAGTTTGTTTGAATGATACAGTAGGTATGCACTCACTGGTCATTTCCAATATTTCTTCTCAGGTCATACCTTATGTACAAATACATTTCCACCCTGACATTTGTCTTTTTGCATATATATGTATAATAATAATAATAATAACAATTACAGAGTAGCCTGCTGTCTGCTCATACATGGTGCAAAAACACAGATTTTTGTTTAGGACTTTACTCTGGCATATTCATTATTCAAAAGCTGGGGATAGCTTTCATGCCGTGCACAATGTATTCTGCATCAGATTACACAGAATATCTGAGACTTTATTGAATCTCTCCTTTTTGGTCAGAAGCCAGGCGCAAATATTTCACAAGTTCAGTTACATTTGTCTTTATTGTCCGAAGCATGTGCAGCTGTACTGTGATTTTAACTACAAGAACACATGACTATACACCAAATGTTTTTTTAAACATAACATTTGGTGTTAGTCACGGGGAGTGTGTGAGGAATGTCAGCAGTCACGGATGACTGCACATTGAAACTCAGAACAGATTGAACCCATATGAATTCAAGTGTTCATGGAGGTCTCTGGAGGAGCACTGAGCAGAGTGATCAGGCACTCATCTGGCTCAGCCTCTGCCTGCAGCCCAGGGGAACCAAGCCTTGTGATGGCATATGTACACTCCACTACCACACAGTTAAAATCACAATAACTGATGGCCTATTTGGGTGCAGCACTTTAATTAACACCAATGAGGCTTTTGGTTTCCATTAAGTTTTATGTTCTATCATCACTCCATTAACTACATTTCAGTAGCGTTTGTTGTCATGTGGAAAGTTGTTTTGCAGCTGCTTATGGCTGATTTCAAATATGGCCCCTGAGTTTGTATATATCTCCGTAACATGGTAGAATTCAAGATGAGGCTGCAACAGCAAAGCCATTTCATAATTATTTAATTTCCTATTGTCGGAAAAAGTAATCACCATATAAGTGCCGTACTATGTACTACAGTGCTTTTGTACAAAAATCCATTGTCAGTTGTACTTACATAAAAATAACACATTATTTTTTTTAAATTGCAGGTTAAACAATTCATGCAGTTCCCCACGATATGCATCTTGTTTTAACAAACATATTATTTAAAGTCAGCCTTTTGCAAATTGCACATATCAAATATTAAAAATGGCAATTTACTGAGATGATTATTTCTGCTGCATATCCATACATCTTTGGAAAACTAATTATAGGGATGGGCCTAAATATTTTAGTTGTTTGGTAAGATTTGTAATAGAGTAAATTATGTATTTCACCTTTCTTCATTCCTCAGACAGTGACTGATTTTACATTTTCTGTTCACAGCATTAAACATTCAAAATTACTGCAGTAAATGAGTTTAATTGCTTCTGTACACTGTATGCTACTGTATATATCAGTGATCTATTATGAGTGGAGTAAGTGGATTGTGAGCGTGAAAAAGCAGTCATATGGGGAGACCCATCGAGCAGTGAGGAGCCTACTTGTACTTTGATGGTACCAGAGACAAAGAGGAGGCTTTCTAACTCCACAACTGCTACATGTGAGTATACTCAAGTATACAATCCAGCTTTCAAAACAACTTCTCCTGCTGTTTATAATCGTCAGCAAAGCAATTACTCTATATACCCCTGTTATTTTATTGGGAAAATTAACTTTAACTAAACTATTAACTAAATTACTTCAAATTGCAGTTGCAGTGTTTATCTGTTTACATATAAGCACTGATGGATCTTTATTTCTTGTTTTATTTTATTAGGTTTAAATGCACTGTTTTTTTAAAGGCACTACATTTTGTGAAATAAAATTCCCAAAAGGTGTTAAGTTTGCCTGTGTGTGGACCTTGATGACTAAGGAGAAATGTGAACCCTGAGAGAATAAACACTTTACACTTTATATCCGAAATTACTAATTATACAAGCCCTTAAATTAAGTATATTCACTCTAAAAATCAAATGGTGCAGCAGTAAACAACACATATTTTTAGCTAAGCCCCGATGGTCTCTGAAACAACGCAAACAAACTGCCTGAAGGTCAACAAATTAATTTCTTCTCTTGACATTGTCAACCGCCGGTGCTCTTCAGGTGGTCCCAATTTTTGTGTTGTGTGGTTGTAATTTCAGTTTTAGGGCTGTACTGTTGATTTATGATGAGGTGTTGTGAACAACTACACAGTATATACATTTATCTAATTTTATAGAAATGGCTTTTTCATAAGACTGCAATGCCAACTGAATATTATGTTATTGATGAGGTTGCAATAGCTAAGCCTGCAGTATGCCACCTGTGTGGATGTGGGTGGACATCCATCATTGACATTCAGAATCATTATCATTCAAGTCCTTCTCTCCCTTCACTGGATCACTGTTTTAATATAATGGCATCAAACATTGTCAAGTTTAACTCTTCCATAAAGTAGAATAACATTAGCATTTCATGACATACAATACATACTCAAGGCTCAAGGGAGTATTGGCTCTGTGCCTGTGCAATGGTCTGGAGTGAATACAAATTCTGTAGCGATCACTTTCAACTGCAACTACAGGAATCCTTCTGAGAGCTGTAGCAACTAACATCACTGCTGTTTGCTTCTTTTAGACTCTGTAGTTTCATGGAAGACTAAATGTCAGATCTAATGAACATCAACTGCTTTTTCTTTTGCAGTCGGAGTGTGTTGCACGGCTGGATCATCGAGGATGATACATTCTTTGAGAGTAACTTTAATTGGGTCTAATTGCAGATTTAGGATTAGGAAGGAGGAAGAAGGAAAGAAAGACTGACTAAGATGTGTGTAGAGTTGGAGTTGGTTGGCTCAGTGAGTTAATTTGAAAGCCTTTAACAGCCGTTTTGCTTGAGTGGTCATCTTGTGGCTTACTTTTAAAAGGGCCAAGCCATGATCATCAACAACTCAACCATTAAGCACCAGATACTAAAGGTAGGGTCTAATGTATCAAATGAGATGGCCCAATAAAGGACATAAAGCATAAGCTGACATGAGGTTATTAAGCTATTCTATTAAATATATCAATCCTTTTGCATGATGAATACATACTGGTTTTAGTTTACAACCAATATTCCAGTTCAGTAGCAGAAACACATTATTTTACCCTCTAGATAAACTACTGCTCATTTAGAGTCTTTCTGAATTATAATAACAATTGCATTGACTAAACTTTGCACCACAGACCCCTAATTTGTATCAGGTCTGCCTAACATCCCCCAGAGTCTCATTGATGGCCATTAACAAAATGGCACAAAGAGAAGCCTTTTATGAGCTCCTGGTGAAAGGAATGGTGGTGAAATGGTGTGTAAAGAAAGAATGGCTAATTTTGGAGCTCACTCTTGATGAGTTCTGAACTGTCAACATGGCTATGGCTTGATACACAGACAGGAGTCTGTGTATCAACAACAAGCAGTTTCTGAAACTGTGATACAGTCTTATAGCTGACCGTATTTATATAGTAAAATATAGATATAACATGTTGGGCTGAATCACTTGCTGTCATAGTTTTTCCAGATAATTGCCAATCTTTTGTTAAAAATGTATGTCTAGACGAGCATTTCTTATGGCAATGGTGATACTGTATCTGAGCCAAAGATTCCAAAACTATAAGGTTTTCAGGACGCGCACCAAACAAGACAGCCTGTCTATTGTGTTGAGGACAGTAGACAAACACATGCTGACAGCATTGTGCTGCCGCTTTGTCTGGGGAGACAATGACAGAAGAGCAATGGCCCTGACACACTAACCCGATGGCTGACGGCCTCCCCGAGGTGGCCAAGAAAAGTGCCACGGAACACACCAAAGCGATGCCGACTGCGGATGGCAGTTGATTGGACAAACGCGTCACGTGGGTCTGGTTTTTCCGGAGACTGTCATGGCTGCTTCTTCAGGATACAATCTCATATTTCACTAAAATAGTTCACCAAAACGTGTGTCTGAAAACAATTTAAGCGAGAAATAGGCAGAGCCATTGCTGAATCTACCTATATTTCAGATCGACAAAGGTCAGTTTAAAAGATTTTCGTCAGATTTTGAGAGACTCTAGTCATGCTCGTCCTGCTCATCATTTCCGGGTTAGCACTCCACCAATCAGATTGATCATTTGAGTCTGCCGGCAGTGCCCGCCTTTCAATCGAGCATTTCAGGTCAGCCAAAATGAACAGGGGACGGCACGGAACCCACCAAACAGACTTGCGTCACTGACCTCACCAAACTGTCCGACGGCTGATTATTGGGTTAGTGCGTCAGGGCCTTAAAGGCCACAGGATACAATCTAGACTGAGTCGGCTGGTTTGTCCCCATGGTGACTTCTCACTTTAAAGAGCTGCCCTGGTTCTCCCAGTCTGACTCGGTGCAAACAAGATATTTTCAATAACACATAACAATGATGAGGACTTATTGGGTCAACCATGAGTTACTGCTTTTAAATCATGGGCAATTACACTTACATTCCTTAGACCTTTCTCCTCAGAGCGCTGTGGACATGAACAGGGCTTGTTTGATATCTCCCTATTATCTTTCTGAAGGCTCGCTCCCTCCCAAACAGACACGTACACGGACAGCTGTGGCTACCACATTCGCGCAGTATTTCTGTTTACTATCTGCTTTGAGGACATGTTTTACACATGCACAGTAGATCGCTAAGCTACCACTTGAAGCGGAGTAGCTGCGCTGAATTTCCCATCAAAGTCTGTACTTTCACATCAAGTTGGGAGTATGCGGGTGACAGCCCAGAGCTTTCGCGTACACCTTCTGAAGATGTCATTAAAGCCAGGTGGACCCTAGAGCCCTCACACATGGAAAGTACAATTTTGGCTTAAGCCTGCCAAGTTTACCAATCTGGCAGTGCACATAACCTGATTTACCGCTCAAAGTTTGTGATCATTTATGCCATAGGTTGTTGATTTCAGATTGTCAGACAAAAGCGACTCGTTGGCAACATTTTTTAGAGGCAGCTCAACCTTTGAAAATAAAAATGTGAGAGAGGATTGTAAAATAAAGCAGTAGTCATATTCTTTAAAATGTTTAAAGTTATTGTTTTCTCTAGGACTACGAGATGGCAGTTCTGACAAACAACACCATCAGCTGTCGTACAGTTTGTCACAGCAACTGAGGATGACAAAGACCTTACAAAGACCTTTTCATGATTCAACCCTATTTATAAGTATTTGCAACAGATTTTGCGATTTTGGACAAAGATGTGTGGCATTGGGAGGAATACATTATCACAGAATTAATCATGAGCGTTCCTGTGACATCTCCCAATGTGGAAGTAATGTTTTTGTGCAGTAAGTCTTTTTGCCTCATGTACAACACCTTGAAGGAAATGACCTTAGGAAGAAATAACAAAAAAAAATGATTACCTTGTTACTGTGGTCTTCAAAAAGCGATTGCCCAGTTAAAGAAATGGTTTAATGGTATATAAAGAGAGCCTTCCCCTATTGTGCGCACTCCGCTCTACTGTTTGGTCATGTGTGATTAGTTTTCCTATATTCTATTGACTCTTTAAATCCTATGTCATCTCCGTCCAAAATATGTACAAGTCTGTCCTCAAAGAAGTTTTTTAACCATGTTAGCAATGTCTCCCTGTGGATGGCAATGGCAATCTTTTTGGGACACATATTAATGTTTTACAATACAAATAAGTTGGGAGATGACCGCACTTTGCACAATTATCAGGTGAAAGTTTTGGTTTATGACAAAATACCTGCCATACCATCAGCGGCATAAAGAAAACACATTGAATGAGAAGGTGGTTCCAAACTTTATAAAAACTATATATACATACATATATACATACATACAT
>NC_048410.1:19678563-19796663 GCF_013103735.1 Etheostoma cragini
ATATATATAGAGTGGCTAGCATGTTAATGTCTATATATACTCTCAGCCTTGTTTTCTGGATCTTTGTTCTGTTTAACAGCATGAAACAATTCTTGATCAAGACACATTTCTGGTGGCTACAAGCTTTTAAAGATTACCGGACATGTTGGTTCCTCTTTTCTATGGACGCACTGCAGTCAGCACACTCTCTGCCCAATGGGTAAGGTTTCCAGTACCAGTCAGCTTGTGGACTAGCGAGTGAATCTGGCTCAGGGAGACAACTTCACTTGTGCATAGTCCTACTAGTGCCAGGATAATGCAAACAGCAATAAGATGTGTTAAATTATTTGGTACATTTATTTTACTACTGCATGCCCCATTTAATTGAACATTTTAGACTTTAGTAAGAATGAAACAGATGTAGGGAATGGTTTGAAAGTTGTTGTCTCTCTGAGGACAATGGGCGCACATAAGTTAGCATGCTTCAAGGTGAGGACCATATGAAATAAACTCCTGCCACAATAGAATTTTAATCCTTAGAGTCATTATTTATCAGAACTAAGAGCTTTTTTGTCCCCACAGCTGGAAAATAAACTCTGGAGATTATAGTGCTTTTGAAAATGCTGTTTATGTAATTGAATTCTGTCAGTCCAACAATCTTGTCATAATAGCATCAGCTAAATATATAGGTGAGTGAAGCTCTCAAGTAACCTCATAAAAAGGATGTCAAGGATTTCCAGGATGAACGAGCAAAGCCACTGAGGAGAACAGGATGAGGAAAAAAGGTATTTTCAGAAACAATATTAAGACATTTTCACAGGTCACTGTTTCAACAGGTGGTGCCCTGTAAATGATGCGTATAATCTAGACGTTCTTCTATGACATGCTCTATATTGAGCAGATTGCTTAAATGACATACGTATTCATTAAGAATATCTTAAGTCTTATCTAAGCAATGTTTATTGGTTGATGACACCTCAAAATGATATGTCGTAGAATATGTTATTTTATATTTTAGAGCATAGCATCCTATACTCTCTAAAGGTGTCCGTAGTTTTACCATCATTTACCCAATAAAGGCCAATTTGACTAAGTTGTGAGGGCATTGTTTTAGATGTGTTCTACCCCATCTGTGTGTGTCATTTATCAAACAGACACTTAGTGTGCTATCAGTGAAGTGCATAGATATTCCTTTTTGCATAAGCACTCCAGAGAAGGTTGTACAAATTACAGGAGAGTATATCATGATTGCAGTTAATTACACATTCCAATAGATTTATTAGTGTACACACAGTAAGCAAAGTTCAGTTTCGCATTAAAGATCCTCCACCTCTTTAAAGAAAGCATGTTGTGGAAAAGACATTTATTTAATCTATATTTCTATCATAAAAAATACAGTATATGTATTCTATAGAATTAAGTAAGTATGTGTGTATGTATTAATGTGTGTTTGTGTGTATGTGTGTGTGTGTGTGTGTCTTCTGAGTGATTCTGAGTGAAAGTCCTGTGTTGGTTGACACATCCACTACCCTAAACTTCCTCATTACATAGATTTTTTGGCCTTTAATATTATTGTTACTGCTCTTCATACTACGTAATTTTACAGCATCATGATTGAGCTGCTGCTCTGGTCGGTGCCTCCCCTACAGATGCTAAATGGTGCCTTTTGCGTCGGTATCACATGTTGACAGCCACTGACTGAAGTACAGCACTGGTGGCACTGGAGGAAAAGTCAGGCGATCACCCATATCATTAGTATTTCATCCATTGCATAGCAATCCATCCAACAGATGTTAACATATCGCAGTAAAAATGAAAATGTCAACTTGCTTAGTGGCACACAGGCAAAGTCAGGGGATCACCAACGTCAGTAAGATTCATCGTGTCTGTACAAAATGTCATGGCTATCCATCTGTAGAGATGTTGAGATATTTCAGTCTGGACCAGAGTGGTGGAGCGACTGACATTGCCAAAAAAAAAACATCAGAATAATTTAACTGTTACTATGTGTTTTGAACATACATTTCTGATTAATTCCACAATTATTAGCCCATTAATTATTTACATGTACTTATGAGTGAGTCATTGAATAACATGACATAGCATGTGGAACACCTTTTGTCTACAGAAGATCTACATTTGCTATAGCCATTCAGTGTAATTAAGACTGAGGTTTTTAACTTTCAAAATGAAGGATCACAAAAACAATCAAACTTTTTAAACTCATGACCTATTTGATGCTCTTTCATAAGACTGAGTGACATCTTTCAGAGACTATGATTATTACTCCTCAGTTAACCGCAGCTCTATCTTTGAAGCCCTGTCTTACATTATTAAAACAAAAAAAAGGTTGAGATAAGCCTACAACAAGAAGAGATGAGCTCACCTGAGGATGGGAAAACTCAAATCAATATAGGCAATCACTGTTAGATTTGACAACTATGTGGAAAACAAATCTATGCACTCTCCTGAAGAGTTTTATGAAGACTTGACAATCAGTAATTTTGTCTGTGCCAAATAAATGTAAGTAAAACCGGCTTGCACACACACAGCGTCATAAGCAGCGGCGTGGCACTCTGTGAGCTCTTTATATTTGACCCTTTGCCACGAAGAACTGCCATTATATCAAGCCAAAAGTGCAACTGACATTGGTGCCTCGTTATTGGCCACTTAGCAAAATTCAGGAAGCATAGAGGTGTCCCAACAAACAAATTAAGAATACACAATAATATAATGAGACCAATAATAAGTGTAATGGCCCTGAAAGCAAAAGTCTGACACTAATACAGAAGTTGTACCATCTTCTCCAGGCTATTTACCAGTATATACTTTTGCATTCAAATGAGACAGAAATGTACAGCTGTGGCAAGAATACAGCTGAAACAGTACACAATGCAAGTTGGTTTACTGAAAACATTCAATGATGTTATCGGTATGTATGCCAAATCGTACACCGTTTGGTAAATATTAAGATATTGTAAGGGGAAAACATGGAATTAGCAGCTAGCCATTTTTATTCTGACCTCAATAATATGGTCTATTTTTCTATTGCTGGATGTTCGAAGAAAAAAAAAAAAGTATTTGGCATTTATACTGTCAAAAGTATAAATCATTGGCACAGCAAATAATCTGTTTAAAGTGTTGGGTGTAATAAAGAGCCAATGATGAAACCTAAAGAAACTCCATTGCCAGTGTGTGATAGGAAGATTATAGATGCACTCCACAGAAAACTGAAAACAAGCCAGTTGAGGGAAATGATAGAAGAGAGGAAAGATACTTTGAAAATGTCAACCTCTTAAGATGAACGACTGACCGGACGTCATCATCAGCATCTAAAACAGCTCAATCATTGACATTGAAACTAAATAGGAACTTACTTTGGAACGACTAACAATTGCTCATGAAATGTACTAATCCAAAGAATGCAATATAGGAACTTTATGTGTAAAAGTGTTGAAGAGTCCATCAGAAAGAAGGACTTTCTAAACTACTGCAGCTGAAACCTTATTTTAAAATGTGATGCCTATATCCGAGAGCACCTTAAAGGGGCATTCAGGAAAAAAAAGTTGTCTAGGAACTTCTCCGCAGGTCTCTCACAGACTACTCCCCATTTCGTAAAATACCAACACGTCAGTTACCGACTCACACGCACTCACAGCCGGACCTGCTAGCAGAACAAAAAAACGAACAGAGAAGCTTTCAGAAGGAAAACTACACACAGAGAGTATGACTTCATTTTATGTTCAGAATGCCATTACTCCATATATATTTACATAGCAAATATTTATTTACTGCTATATTAATGTTCAGAATATCAAATGTTCAAATATATGTTCTTAAAATTCTTTATATTTGCTTTCTCAGTTACACAACACAACAGTTGTGTCATGAAATAATAGTGTATGGTTAGTTTATGTTTTACAATTTTATTTTTGTATTGTTTATAAGGTTGTAATGTGTATTTATTATTTGCATTGCCACACTTTTATGTGAGTTGTGATGACCTCAGGAAGAATAGCACCTGCAAGGCAGGAGGTAACAAGGATCCTAAATAAACAAACACAACCTCACTTAAGGTCTGTATAAACACATCTCAATATTGCAACGAATACGATTTATTATTGGAAAGTTAACATAAAAATTGGTTGTCATATTTTTGGGATAAATCATTTTTAATTTGTTTTTTCTCTATTGCTGCGATGTAATTCTGTCTATTTCCTTATTTATAAAAAATAACAAGGAATTGTTATGTCACTGCTCCAACATAGAGTAAGGTTAAGCTAAAATGAAGAAAAAAAAATCAAGTAGCTAATGGCAAAATAAAGTATATTATTATAAAGCATAACGCGTATATATAAAATAATGATATCAGACCTTAACACAGGATCCTTTTATTGTGTAATAATCGATTATCATGCAACGTTTCAGACATTCTGTTTCATGTCCATCTCGATGCAGCTCTCTGCAGCCAAATAGAAGTCCATCAGTGTCATGAGATGTGTGAAAACCTGGGGTATTATAGTTGGCTTCTGATATTGGAATTAATGCACTGGACAGTCATTGCACATGAATATTCTGTTGCTCACAAGAGAACCAATCTGCCGGCCCAAGCTGCTATTTATTATGAGCTGCTCAGAAATGGAGGCAGCTCTTTTAAATCCAAAGTTGATATGCACTTCACTTGGTCAATTTACTCCTCCAGTTGGTTTGTCATTATGTCCTGTCAACCGCACAATTATATTTTAATGGCTTTGAAAGGGTTGTCAAATTTCTTTTTTTTCAAAATGTATCTCTACATAAGTGGAGCCAAGTTATTGAGATTGAAAACGTAAGCTCACACCTATTGAAACGGACACAAAAAAAATGTCTTGATTGGCAACCTGAATAAACGCTGCAGGGCAAACAACAACAGAAGAGACAGCAAGAAAGATGAAACGCATGAGAACATGGAAGTGAACAGCATTCAGGGACTCTCATTTCCACAAGTAAACCCAAGTTCAACCTAGTTGTAAGAATTCAGCACAGACGAGTAATGAATGTGGCTCACAGTGCAGCATAAAACATTTTTCTGCTGTAAAGATGTGCCATTTGGTTTCCTCCGTGCTATGTGCTGGGAGAGGACTGCCTTTGGGAAATTTAATATCCCTCTTGCTACCTTTTTTTAGTTTTACAGCTTGACATTCAAACTATCCAAATTGATTTAATAAAGTTGCCAGGCTAAATTCAATAGATACAATTTATTACTTGTCAAAGGTTTGGTCATCAGAGAAATTTAAGCATGTGTGCACCGCTATCCATCCCCTCCTGAGAAGAGTGATTCATTTTTTCTGATATCTCTAGACATCGTAAGGGCCAACAACAAACTCAAGTCATCTGTAGTGCTTCAAAACCCCCTCCCAACACACATCTGTCCAACATCAGAAGTACTTTTCTGTTCCAGCGTTACGTGGCCCATAGAACCTTTGAAGATTGTGCTTGCCTAAGGTAGAGGCTGGTGTTCAAACAGATTACACAAATGAGTTCAAACGGCTTTAAACACATCTTTTATCACAACGTTATATTTTTATATTACAGTATGAGGCTACTGTATAAGGGAGAAGTATAGGGGTAATACATCAGCAACAAGCATCTTAAGGCGTGAGTTCAAAACTCTAAAAAGTGTATTCTTGCCACAGCTGCATCTGATTGAGGCTGAACAACAAAATGGCACCTAAGCATATGATTGTTTAGATATAATGTCACTCTATGTCAAAGGCCCTGGTCATAAGAATCTTTTGACAATTAGCAACTGACGCTGGATTTAAGTTAGTACTGTCAGTTAAACGCGTTATTAAAGACATTAACGTAAACCCATTTTAACGGCTATTCTTTTTTGCCTAGCAAACGTTGTCGTTTTTTCACATGCTGTCGCAACAACTTGTACTGTTAGAAAAACGACAACATCACACCGGATCTAGCTAGACCGGAAACAAAACAACAGTTGTTTCCTTACTTACATAACCATAATCTCCGCCAAAATGGCCGGAGGGAGGTCTGTAGCGGCTTAAACAACTAGCAGTTGCCGCTCTGTTACTGCAAAGGAGATTGCTACAGGTACGCTATATTCAAGAGGCCATGGGATGTTACATTACTGTACATTACTCGGCAACAGGTGAAAATAGGGGCAAGGTTGCACAGTAAGGTTAAAATGATTTGAACTTTTAGCGAGGAACAAGTAAATTACCTTTATTTGTGAAAACAGCTTTATCTCCTGCATCCATTTTGTTGTTGAATATGTACCATTCTATTTAGAATAGATCAAAATGTGTGATTAATTGCAATTAATTGTAAGTTAACTATGACATTAGTGTGATTAATAAATATTTTAATCGTTTGACAGCACTAATTTAAATAAAATCAATGTTTATAATTAGAAAAAAGATTAAGGGCAGTTCTGTTCAACAAGCATCCATTATAAGCAGAGAATAACCAAAAATGCAATGAAAATTATATATCTGAGTTCTGACATAATTACTTTGTGAGAGCCATCGCCTTCTCAACAAATAAGTGGTCACCCGTTGTATTGAGTGTCCTTGATAGGGGGTTTACAGCCTTGACTCCCACTACCCGGAGCTGTGATTTTTCTATTCCAGTTTGACTATAAATTAACTATTTTTAGAGCATGCTGTCCAGGTAAAAATAAAACACCTTCAAATGAGTACAGCCTCCAAAAAACTGCACAACAAACCCATTAAAAAACATTTTAGGACATGAGAAATTTAAATAAAAATCCAATAAAAGGACTTTCAGATGTTGAGCAACCAGTAATGAGGTTATTTAAATACTGCTACATTGAAGGAAAATATCCTAATATCCTACTAAATGCATTTTATTTTTTTAAATAATGTCAAAATAGCAGCTTGTCACCATTACAAGTTTACAGTATTTTCTGGGCAGCCTGGTCTCACAGAATTCCGTGAAATGGTCACAAACTGTTAACATTGCAAGTACATGTGGCCATCAAGGAAAACAATGCCAATGTAAAGTCAATGAGAAGACGACGTAGCATTAGGAGTGATTATGGTAGCAAGTAGTACAAAAGGCCGAAAAACCGTAAGCTCAGCCACGACCCAACCGTCCTGTTCATCCCACGGGTCACGGAACCGTAAGCCCCCCCATGACTTTTTCCTAAACCCAACCCTCCCGTTCTTGGTGTGTGTCATCAACCCTAAGCGCACCCATGACCTTTTCCTTAACTTAAGGGGCCGTGTTTATTTCACGGAATTCTTCCCTCGGCCCATCACAGACCTTTTTGCGATTCCGTGAAACTGCCACACATTTTGAGTTAAGTGGCCTTGTTCTTTTCATGGAATTCTGTGAGATCAAGTTGTTTATGGGTTAGGGTTAAAGTGTGTGTGATCTGTGTAGATTTCCACCTACAGTACTGTAAAATATACATTTCGGCATCTTAATTTTCACAGTCGAGCGGCTGTGGCTCAGTCGAAAAGTTGGTGGTTCAATCCCTGGCCATGCAGTCCCGTGTCGAAGTGTCCTTGGGCAAGACGCTGAACCCCGAGTTGACCCTAATGCTGTTTATCGGAGTGTGAATGTGTGTGAGTTTTTAGCAGGAGGCATCTTATACGGCAGCCTTGTCCACAGTGTATGAATGTGGGTGAATAGTGAATGTTACCTGTACTATGTAAAAGCGCTTTGATTAGTCGTTAACACTAGAAAAGTGCTATATAAATTTAGAACATTTAATTTTGATGAATGTATCATGAAAAATCTAGGCAAAGACCTAAACCCTCACTTATCAATATTTTATCTGCGCAGTGTGCACCAAATATTAACCCTTTACTTTAGCAGACTATATCTTTCTGCATCTGCGTCTTTATGGTGAACAAAATGTAAAAAGAAATAACAACTTCAAGTCCAACAGCGGCTAAAGAGCGACAGCGACAGCTTCTCTCACTGTTTTACTATTCAGTAACAATGGTTGTGCACCTGCTTTCACCAGAGCCAAAGTAAATCTGAAGAACGTGACTTGGCTCATGTGAAGATTTTGGGAATACACAAAGAGGTCATCCTATCCCTGAGATGTCAAAATATTTGGCATCCACAACTGTTGATTTACTTCAAGAGAGATTTATCATGTTGACATGGGGCTGCAAGCCTGTTTGAAGGTGAATAACAATTCTGAATGGAGCTTTTCAGGAAGACATTGAATTATAATTCAGGGGGCTGCCTTCGGAGGTTAATTTGAGATTTGATTTCTTGCCTAAAATATTCCCAGAAGTGAATTTAATGATAAAATAGCAGACAAATTGTGTAAAAAAAAAAGAAAAAAAAAAAAACTACAGTGGTTGGCCTTTTTCTTTGCTGCTTTCCTCTTTAAAATTTTTAACAACACACACCCTCTTTTCATGAGATTAAAGGCTGTATGGGACTAAAGAACTTTCATCTGTATTGTGATCCTGTTCAGAGGTACAGTACGTGCCAACCTTGACCAAATACTCAGCTGCACACAAAGAACATGACAATGGCTTATTGCTACACTCACACTACTTCAACTTTGAATTTGAACTTTGAATTTCATCAAACAATCTGTATTTCAATCCATGTACTGGTCCACATTTAAGGTAACAAAGTGTTTTGTAGTCATCACATTCAGCAGCAACACATCAAGAGACACATCTGTTTCATTCTTCAGTACGTTTTCACCTGTCAGTGCTTTTCACATTGAAAGGCAGCGTCATTGTACGGTCCAATCTGGCAAACAGAGTGTTGTACCTTTTCTGTTTGTTTTTTTAAACAGCACAGCTGGAGGCATCAAACCTCAAATTCAGGTCAGGCAGTCATCTTACATATTTCTATGGCAACTAATGAGTGCAGCTTGTGTGTCAAAAAGCTTGTTCATGACGTAAATTGTTACATGAGCACAGTTCGGCTTCCAAAACTGTGTGTTTGAACAGTACAATCTGTCATATATATATATATATATATTCATGATTACATTTATTAAAGAGTTTGCAGTAATATGTTGTTGTTTTTTGTCTGAGAGCTGTCAACATTTACATATTCTGATGACTTAAATATTATATCAGTTTACCTTGGGATGTTTCCCAGGTAACTAATACACTGTGTTGTGATACACGATGCATGAAGAACACATCCATGTGTATGCTTTTCACACAACTTTAAAGGTATAATATGAAGGTGGGTGGATTTGCTTACTGTTTCTTACCTTTCAAATAACTGCTGTTCTTGTAATAGCTATACAAACAAAACACAACACTTCATTAATAAATATGAAAGTTGCCAATCTATGAATAAGATATTTTTATAATATTATAGTTTGTAGTTACTTCAAAGCTGGGCTTTTGTAATTCCTCATCAGGATGCTCAAATAAGTCCCTTAGGACTCTCCAATTGATCCAGCGGGCTGCAGCGTGTGACTGACAAGAACTAGGAAGAGAGATCATATTTCTCCTGTATTAGCTTTCCTGCATTGGCTTCTTACAAAATCCAGAATTGAATTTAAATCCTTCTCCTGACTGACAAAGCTCTTAATGGTCAGTCCCCATCATATCTTAAAGAGCTAATGACACCCTGAATGCAGAGCCACTTGTGGTTCATAGTCTCGTAAAGCAGAATGGGAGCCTTCAGCTATCAGGCTCCCAGTTTCAGTTCGGGAGGCTGACACCATCTCCACATTTGAGAATAAGCTTAAAACTCCTCTTTGATAACGTTTGTACTTCGGGCTGGCTCAGGTTTGCCTTGGAACATAAATTAGTTATGCTACTATAGTTTTAGACTGCTCGGGGACTTCCTATCACAGAACTTCTCTCTCCTCTCTCTGAGATAACTCCTATTATGATTTATATTTACTATAAATAAAATATAATTGAATTTAACTATTTCATATACTAATACTAATATAATATATTTTATAGACTAAGTTATAAACAAATTACTCTATTTGCAAGGCTGGGGAAGAGAGAAATACTGCTCTCTGCAGTACACACTGCATAAATTAGGATATGGTATCAAGATGAACACGGATACTGAACACACTTTGGTTCCCTGCTGAACTCCACACACCAATTCCCCCCCCATTCATCAAACCAAACACTGATAATAAGTTTTACCTGTCCCTGTTTTTTTATTCAGATTCTTATTATGATATGACAACATCAGAACATTGTTGTGTTTTATGATATCAGTGTAATGCAGAAATTCCACTAATAACGATAAGAACGTTATCGCTCCAAATGGCTGCTGAAGTCAGTCAAACAGTCACTTTGTCTGTTGTGTGTTGACACAATATCAATATCAATGTAAAACCCTCCGTAAATGTGATTTCATTAGTGCCTTTATTAATCCACACTTACAATTGTTGATTGATATCGCCGTCTAATCAGGAGCTCATTTTGCGTGAGGGATTTTATCTCTTGCTTCATGAATGTTTAAAGGAATTATAGCCACATCCTCATTTTCAGTTGTGATATTGGAGGGAAATAAAATACTCGATTCAAATATTTGTAAGAAACCCTACACTTTACATTTAAAATCTGAGGAACTCTGGCTGCATATACATTGATATTTATAGGTGTGGTGAAGAAGAAAGCACAATGCTATTTCCCCGAGCTGCATTTGAGACCCTAATGGAAAACATAAACATGCTAGGTATTTATAATGCCAGGTATAGGCATATGCACCCCTAAGGACTAATACACAGGCATTGAAACGGGCACTCACATGTACATTTTACATTAATTTGGAATTTGTTTGGACAAAACAGCAGAATCCAAGGTTTCTTTGTTTCTCTTTTCTGTTTTATGCACTTAATTTCATTTTCACTATACGGTCATATACGGTCACTATATAATTAACCTTGACTGTCCGCTCTTCCTCTCTTCGTCTGTATCCTCCTTCACAGCACATTGAAGGTTATTAGTGGTGTTTCTTTACCTTTCTCTAAGCTAAACCCTTGCCAGCTGTGTAGTGAGATAAGGGCCAAGGATCTAAAAATAACCTGCTCCTTCGGGGTACCGAGCACTCCGTGTCATTCATGGTCCTCCTTTGTGCCCCGATACAAACATCTTGAGATAGCATTTTGGAAACTGCATAAGATAGCATTATATCTTCTGTCAAACTTTTCTTATTAATTTAACACTCACTTCCTTTTTGCCTTCCTCCTATTACTCACTTGTGTTTTTTTATTCACCTCTATCTATTTCCATTTCCTCCATTTATCATATTACATTAATTTTATTTCATATGTCATGCTCTTCTTCTATGCTTTTGTTCTTTTTGACTTTTTTCACACAACATTTCACATCATCTCCTTTCACTCCTTTGTCGACCTCACTTTGTCGACCTTACTGTCTTACACACACACACACACACACACACACACAAACACACACCTAAGACTCTGTGCTTTGCTCCAAGGCCACTCTGCTTGCAGCTCGCTACAACTTTGAAGGGCGATGTCAAACAATAGACTGATACATTTCTTGAACAACTTTAGATACTGTATCTGTAAAGCAGGCTACCAAACAGCTTTTACTTTGTTACCAAACAACATGTGACATGAAAAGCAGCATGTTAATATAAATGTTTTCATTAGTGCAGCTTTAAAACTAAATGTGTAAAAATGTGTACATTTCTGGTTTCTTGAAATACAATTTCTTGTTGTATCCTTTCATTCCCTGCTGAACACACAATGACAGATTTGTCTCTGTGTTTGATGTGGAAAGCAAGGAGAAAGATGAAAGTCACTAACAGCTCTTGATTACAGCAGAAAGTCTTCAGCAGGTAAGCAAACAGACATGAAACAAAATCCAACCCATTTGCAAAAAGCGTTGAGGCTGCTAGTCTTGTCGCCATTAGTTTTGTTTATGTGACAGAATATGAATTTAATAGGACCACTAAGTAATTTGTTAGAGTAAAAAAAAGAAAAGATACTTTTACAGGTTTATTATAAATTATAGACTTTATTTTTTTTTTAAAGCACAGATCCACTGCCTGACAGCCGCCATTTCTGACTATGTAAAGAGCACATACTAAAGTGGTTTAAGCTGCTGGTGTTTATCAGTGTTGTGCACTGTTATCAGTGTTTTGTTATCACAAGTCAGGTATGAAAAACAATTATCATACCTTACTGGCAAAGGAAGAGTCCTAACAATTAGGGCTAGAAAGCAAAAAAGAGATGAAAGAAAAAATAATTGGAGTCAAGTGACAGCAGAAAACAAGTGAACAGTTCGGTCTTTTTAAGCTGGATTGCTCTGAAGATGGATAAAGGATTGTTCAGTGATGCAGGAATCGTTTTTTGGGAATGGGAACATAAAAGCATTCACTAAATGAAATAAAAACTTCCTAAGTTATTAAACCGATGGTGTGATACATCAACCTTCAGAGAAGATCTACTGGCAAATCAGTTAGTGCAACTTAAGTAAAACAGTAGTTTTAAAGCTGCACTAATAAATATATAAAAAGGTGTCACTGGTAGTGACGAAGCCCTTAAAACAAATTTTCATCCAAGTCTACGGTTCCATTAGTGTAAGGAAACTTTTTTAGCCTTTCCAGCTCATTGTTTAGGTTTTATGGCCCACAACTTTATTGTTTTGGTTGAGCTTACGGTGTGCCGTCGCAGAAGGCAACTCTGTTAATCACACGGCTGTTACCTGCCGAGCAACAAACTTCACACCGATAAAGTTAGCGACTAGCTACTGAACATAGTCGGGCGTTCAATAGCTAAAGAGCCAGATGTTTTCCTTAAGGAGTCGGTAGGGATGAAAAAAAGAAGTGAGAGTGAATATTGGACTTGCATCATTCATCAAGTGACCAGAAGCACAATTTCAAATAAATGCTCATGTTGCTTCATGTCTGCTAAATATGCAAATGCAAACATGTCCACTACAACAACTTTAAAAGGTTATAGTGTCAGTTTGGTGTTTAAAGTGTGTTCAGCGGTCCCCAACTGGTGAACAATCAAGAAACACTGCGTTAAAGCTATAGTGCTTAGTTTCGTTCTCCACAATGAGGAATTGTAAGTGATTACAACAAAATTGTTGATGCATCCAAATTAAGGCATGGATACCTGACCCAAGCCGACGGGTTCAGACGGTAGCCGGGGGGGGTACAGACAGATTATTATTATCATTATGGTAAGAAATGATGGTTGGTTTGTTGTAAAATGGTGCTGGGGCTCCTTTAAGATAGCCTAATACGTGTGGGTCTGTGTGTGGGTGGTAAGTGGGCAGAAGAGAGATAGAAAAAGATGAAGCAGAACTGTGTAGATGCGACTGGAGAAGACCTGGTGGAATAAGTTTAATTTCTGTACACAGTGTATGCTGTGCAGCGCCTGAAATTAACACTTGACCACCTGCCAAATGTGGGTGAAATTTGGAACTTGCGTGTAACACTGTCAAACAATGCCAATGAGAATTGAGGGATTCGGATGCATAACTATTGGTGAGCAGGGCATGCAGTTGCTTATGGGCCCGGACCCATTAGGGGCCAGCATCACTGGAAGACATTGATTTACAGCCGGGGTCCCCTATCGCATTTTCCTTACTTGCGACAATCCCTGCAGCGGGAGTGAGAAAAGGTCAAATTCATTTCCTTGTTTCTGATATGAAGACAAGACGTGTGTGACTCGAACATCTGCCATTTACCAAAAAAAACACACAGCAAAAGACTGTGCAAAAAACTTCAGACCGTCCTGCCAACATGTACACATTTTAACATCAATGTATGCTGTAACGTTTTTTCACTATAAAGTCGCTGAGAGCTGCTGCTGTTTCAATCCTGTCCGCTCGCTGCAGTGGGCGGGGCTGCTGCTCAGACTTCTGATCACGATCGGAAACGAAGCAAGTAGGGAAGGTGAACACATTGGATATTTTAAGTTAAACTGCTTATTAACGTGCGCTCGTTGCCCCGTGTGCGCCGATGCGCTCATCTGTTGACATTTCCGAATGCCTTCCTACAGTTGCTTAATAAAAGCAGGCTTTCCATGTGTCATTAGTATGAGAAAAAAAGAGATTTTAACTGTCGGGCTCGGGTCGGACTCAGACAAAAATTTCTTGATACAGTCTCTAATAATCCACATAATACAAGCCATCCATGATTACGCACAGCCCCCACCCCTCCTCCACAGTTGCTAGTAGCCAAGGCGGACGTAGAGGCTAAAAAAAAAAACATGATGGACTCTTCAGAAGAGGTGATTATCTTTATATGATTTTTTGTGAGCAAAAGTCACCGGACAACACAATTTTCTGAACATAGCCATACTGTATTGTACTTATTGTATCAACTTATTTTGCAATGGCTTGATTGTAACGGACATTCATTAATATAAAACGTTACGCACTAAAGCTTAAAGGAAGATTAAAGTTTATTGAAACCTACTGCTGTCAATGATGAAGTTTGATAATGAGACAAGAAAACTGTACAAAAGCTGTTATGAAACGGTTATTTTTATGACAGGTTGTCAGCGACATGCAAAGAGAGTGAACGTCTGATCGTCTGCTTCGG
Source organism: Etheostoma cragini (assembly GCF_013103735.1). Taxonomy (NCBI): domain Eukaryota; kingdom Metazoa; phylum Chordata; class Actinopteri; order Perciformes; family Percidae; genus Etheostoma; species Etheostoma cragini. The sequence continues at coordinate 19,693,063 of NC_048410.1, forward strand.
AGAGTTACAGAAATGTTTGGACACAAAAGCCCTTAATCGGACGTTGGAAAGATGTCGGGGGAGGGATTTCCAAAAGATATTCGACCATCTGACAAGCACTTCTGACCGAGTATTACGGTGCCTCAAGGCATTGATTACACGTCTATATTAGAATACAGAAAATGCTCCATAAGATGAGGGGAACTTATGTTGGAATGCTCTTTAATGTAGCTTTAATGAAATGCGTGTGTGGTGTTGAAAGTGAAAACCTCCCCTCCAAATCAGGGGAAAATTAGTTCATCGCAATAAAAAAAAAAAAAAGAGGATGATTCCACTTTTGTGTTGTTCTAAGGAGGAATTGTTTGCCATAATACATCCGCCTGAGAGGCTGACCTGAAGCCAGAGCATTATGAGAGTTTTTGTGCCCTTTATCTGAGCTACTGCTGGGGTGTGTCAGTGTGACCGCCACTCCTGTGCCTATTTCATGGTTCATGCAGAAGTGTCTGCATTGACAGGGGATTTCTGTGCATGTTGTGCTGCTGCTGCAAAAAAATTACCTGATGTCTCTACGGATGCAGTTGACTGCCTTATCAGTGGATTTATCTTGTTTACTGCCATCAAACTAGAGGTCTGCACGCAGTATGAATGTACATGTGAATATGTTAGAGAAATGTGCATGTGAACATGGTACACTGGGATGAAGCTTTTGTAATTTAACCACACCAGTAATATTGAGAGAGAGAGAGAGAGAGAGAGAGAGAGAGAGAGAGAGAGAGAGAGAGAGAGAGAGAGAGAGAGAGAGAGAGAGAGCAGAGGTTTTTAAGCTTTCAAGACACCACTATCATTTGCAAGTTTAATTCTTTTTAAATGAGTTTAGGTGTTAAATGAACCCGTGTTGGAGCTAAATTAAATTTCACAGCTAACATTAGAAAGGTTTCTATTAAAGAGCCTTGGCTCCAAGAGCATCTTGGCCCGATAAAGGCAGGAATTTTTCTAATTTCCTACACGCTGCACTTGTTTTGACCCCAGGGGTTCAGCAAGGCAGCCAAATAGCCCAATCATTCTATCTGAAAAAAATGGTGCAATAGAAAAACTCCACAATATGCAACCTCTGATGAATTGTATGAAGTTACATTCTTACTTACAAACTGTGCAGCTCTACATCCCAGTTCTGTCTCAGCGTGGTGCAAAGATTCTGAATTATTAACATGTATGTGTAACAATGTCAATCCAGAATTAATTGACATTGAAAGTTTTTACTTCTGTTACCAATTATCCGTTATTATCTGTAATCAAAACGCACCCAGCACACATATCCTAGGAAAATATAAAAGTATCTACATATCAAGGAAGGAAATCAGAAGGCACAACCCAATCAATCAATATTTTCCCTCACACACTGCGGTATATTTCAATCAAAAAAGGTAAAAGTAACTTTAGATATTACATGTACGCTTTAAAAACTAAAAAACTCAAACAGACTTTTGATTTAACTCCTAACATGAGAAGCTTTGTTCTACCCAGTGTTAATTAATCCTTTTACACAGAGCCGGGCGCCGAGCTAAGAATACAGTTAAGAATGGCTTTCATCAAAACCAGACCTGAGATTATAGCTTCCTTTGTTGTCACCGGACTCACTGCTCCAGACTTTCTTATTGTAGTTTCACAGTGCCATGGAGACCAGTGGTCAAGTCAGACAATTAACCTAATTTACTAAAATATTAATGAGAACCACAAACTTCAAGACACAGAACTTAGCTTATCTTTGTTAAAAGAGGCCAGTTGCCAAAGGTTTGAAATAAACAACAAAAACATTGATGCACAAGATTAAATACAATGTCAGTGTGTGTCTATGTGGGTATACTTTTAAATCCCTTAAAGCTCATACATTGTGCTGTAATGGTTTGTCAATTGACATGACCTAAAACCACAATCATGTTTAAAATCAATTTAGGCTAAATGCCAAAAAGTCCCAACTTGACAAATGTAAGGTTCTATAGCTTTTTGTCTGTTGCATATTCAATTCATGATGTAAATCACATTACATTTTGGTTTTGGATGGTTGTTTAAATAAACAACCATATACTGTCTTTTTTCTCTTCATTTCCTTTTTTTACTAGTTCTGAACATTTTGTTGAACATTGATGAAGACTGATTAAAGTGCTCATTTTATGCTCATTTTCAGGTTCATAATTGTATTTAGAGTTTATACCAGAATATGTTTATGTGGTTTAATTTTGAGAAAACCCCATACATTTGTTGTCTTAGCATACTGCTGCAGCTCCTCTTTTCTTGTGTTGAGCTCTCTGTTTTAGCTACAGACTGAGGCATCTCACTTCTGTTCCATCCAGCTTTTTCACTTTGTAAATCTATAACGGGCACAAAAAAGACATAGAACACAATAAAGGAAAGGAAAAAAGCCCAAAAGCCTAATGTGAGCACTTTAAATGACTCCAAAACAGAATTGGACAGTTCTGTTCAAGAGGTTCTACAAATTACATGACATGACACTTCTATGCGTTTTTCTGAACTGACACCTCTATCAGCAGGAACATATCATATATTAGTCCCTTCCAAAATTATAAACAAATTACTACAACATCATCACGGTAATTTCTGCTTTGTCACCTATAGACAAGAGTCAAAAATCACTTAAATATAAAAACATGTCGGTTTTAGGTAATTCTTAAATAACTGATGCCATTTTTTGTCTCTTCTGTTGACGTGTTAAGGTAGAGCTATTTTGCTTTTTTTTGTTTTTAGGACAGAGACGGCCGGAGACCAAAATGGAAATAAAATAAAATGATGAACCTGAAAATGAGGATAATAGGTCTCCTTCAATAAATACAGTAAATGACCCTGGCAGATGACAGAATTTACATAATTTAGACCCTTGTAGCTACACAGACATGGTTAGTATAAATTGAACTTAATGGATTAACTGACAAATTCAATGCTAGATTAATAAATTATTAAAAAAAGGATCATTAGTGGCAGCATGTACATACAGTATGACAGTGTAGTTCATGAATGTGGACACTGTAACAACACTGAAGCAAGAGACAAGTTTTGTTTTGCCTTCTCACTTCACTTCCCCAATTCCTCCTTGTATTGACAAACCCTGCACCACAGAGTTCTTATGAACTTGCACAACTCGTCTGACCTCCCTCTCCTCTCTTCTTTGGCCCATAGGAGCAGTCCACATTGTCTAATAGAGATGTTGAGCAGAGAACGCAGAGGGGAGCAAGCTAAAAGTCTCTCTGAAGAAAGAAGCAGATTATATATAGCCACTGATTAAGGCAGAGATAGGAACATGACCTACATGCATAACAACATTTTCTCTCACTCTCCGCTACAGAACAAGCCTCCGTCCAGGACCAGGACTCTACAACTGGGAGAATCACTCTAATTATAACACCAGAGTCGGATTTCAATGAACACCTCATTAATATTTCTATCATTATTGGGTTAATAATGTTTTTTAAGACCTGGGAGACCTAGTGGCATGCCAGCGAACCTTGGCTTCCAGAGAACCTGTCATGCAGGTAAAAAAACAACGCTCTCATCCATTGTGTCTGTATCGTGTATCAGATTATAGTTAAAACAGATAACTCCCTGTCACACACATGGCCTGTTCTCAAAATAGCCGTTCCCCTGGGAGACTCATGGGGGATGAGTGGAGGAAGGAGGGAGAGAAAGAGAGAGGGCTTTTTCCTTCCTCATCAATCTTTCGGATCCCGTCCCACTGATGCCAATGGCCACGTATCCGGCTGGCTCAGCGGTGGAGTGGGCGAGCAGCAGCAGGCAGTCTCAGGGAGCACACCTTGGTGAGATTTAATACAGATTCTTTCATCAGCCACCTGGGGTTGATTTAACACCCCTGTTCCTGGACAGGGAAAGTGGCTGATTATACAGTCAGCCCCCCCCCCACCCCCTCCTCCCTCCCTCAGCTTCAGCCTATTACCCAGAAGTTCTGCACTGCACTGTCTGGGCTCATGCACACACGGAGAGGACGCAGAGATGCAGGTCATAAAGGCGAGACAAGATCAAAGGCAATAACTCATATTTTTATGTCTTCTGGGTATATAAGAATTTTCTGTTTTCAGGGAGTTATTAATTTGTTTGTTTATGTGTTTGCTTCTGCCAGAGGACGCATTTGGACACAAATAACAGACTACACACCAAATCGACTACAGCTTCTCTAACTACCTAGCTGAGGAGTTGGTGTCACCTTTACCTCTTGATCCAGCTGCTCACAGTGTCCGTTTCATCTTGTTCTATTATAATATTAGGCCCATGTCTTGTTTTGTAAAAGCATTTTTGATAACTGGACCCTGTGACAAATGCATTGCATTTCCTGTGACTGCTTCACAATAAAAGCCACCTTGTGTTTTGCCACCCAAAGGCAGTTTGTAAAGAGTAGAAAAGAATGGGTCTTCATTTCATGAAAATCTTATTTTAACTTTATAACATTAGAAGTCTATATCCACAATGTTCCACTTCCGGGATTGCTCCGTTGTCAACGGAAATTTCAGCAGTCCCACATGCCAGACTTTGTATCAGTATGTGACTCTGAGAGCCAATGCCCAAGCGGGAGTGAGAACGGGTTGACGTCACACGTGCGTGGCCATATCCATTTATTCATTTTTAAAGAACTATACATTGCAATTTTCAATGTGTCCCTCAACTTCATTGCAAACATACAAAAACATTTGTTACAAAAGCTCCCGCAACATCAGGCATTTTGGGCCACAACAATCTAAAAAAAAAATTCAGAAATCCTGGAGGGACTGATTTTGGCTGTTGCACTTAGCGCGGCCCAATAAACCTGTGATTGGTTTAAAGAAATGCCAATTAACCAGAGCACGTTTTTCTCTCATCCCGGAATGCTGTGTGGCCTAGCCAGACCCTCCTCCACAGCACTGTGGAGGAAGGTCTGGCAATACTAGACAAAAACAATAACATGCCCATATGTACATTAACCTGAGGAGTGTTAACAAACACACATCCGTCTAAGAATCAATCGTTGCAAACTGTGAAAAGGCTAGGCACTTTAAAAAAAATACTGGTGATTTGATGAACCATCTGTCTATCTTGTCCGCCACCGTTGTTTTGAATGAACAGTCGCAGCCATCACACATCCCTGAACCGCGCCAGTAGCATTCACACTTTAAATGGAAGCCTGACATGATGGACTTCTGTGTGATATGTGATCCCACAATTCTGTGAAGATTCTGTGATATTGCAAGAATCCAGCTGCCATGCAAGGTAATATGTACATGCGGGTTTTGCCACAATTGTGCTCAAATTGCTTTATGGGAATCTAATGGGTTTTTGTTTAGCTCAAGCTCAACAGAGCCCAACGTAATTAAAGTGTAATCGCCTACTTAATTAGTGGAGTAACCCTTTACTAAGGTAAGACAATGGTTACAGTAGCATATAAGTTTGGGGTTGGAGTTACAATGATGGAAAGACAATGCAAAGTGTTCTACAGTAAGATGTTGTGCAGTGCATGCTGGGGGCCGACGGGGGCAAAAGCCCTGCAACTTCAGAAAACACATACAACTAGACAAAACACGAGCAAATTAAGAAAACTGCACTAATTTGACAACACACAACACAACCAAATCCATAAACGTGACGCAAATAAAAAACAATGCAAAAAGAAAAGCACACAAACCCCCACAACAAATTCAACAACAAAAAACGCTGCATCCAGATTACACAACGGAAGTTTTCTAGGCTTCTAGAGGAAGCAGCTAAGTGGAACAGCTGGATTTTAGACCCCACGGAACGAGAGAGAGAGAGAGAGAGAGAGAGAGAGAGAGAGAGAGAGAGAGAGCAGATGAGAGGTTTGTTTGGAAACGGGACCAAAAGTGAAGATAGGCAATATAACAAGGTCAGTATTCATTTTAACATTTGAGAGAACATGTTAAATTTAAACACTCATAATACGATTTTTAATCTTATGCTATTGAGGATGTGATGTTGTATTAAAAGTCTAAATATTTCTTAGTGTGGCAAGGTTGGGTCAGTGGTAGAGCAGGCGCACAGGAGAGTACTGAGAGATTTATGCCTCAACGCGAAGGTCCAGGGTTCGAGTCCGACATGTGACCATTTCCTGCATGCCTTCCCCCTTTCTCACCTAGCTGTACTATCGATGTTTAAAGGTGGAAAAGCCTGAAAAATAATCTTTAAAGAAATGTTGTTTTTAAAGACAAGTGCCTTGGGTTCTTACTCGATGTCTATTGGACTCACAAAATGATTTTGTGAGCATTGAATTCAATTTATTGTTTTACACAATGCATTTGACTGTCCTTGGGTAGCTATGACGATCACTTCTCTCGGAGCTGCTGCCTATTGTGTACAAACATAATGGCTGCGCTCTTAAACACGTTCAGGGTTCCCACTTTACATTATGCTTTCACCTTGGCATTTCTATCCATTTGTATGTGCAATACAAAAGATCTCCTAATAACTCTTACAAAACACACACACACACACACACACACACACACACAGACACTGTAGCACAGGTAAGGTTGGTAAAGTAGCATTTCAGAGAGACTCATAGAGCTCATCTGGTCCAGATTAGAGCCCGACTGATAAAAGGATTTTTAAGGCAGATACCAATACAAATACTTGGTTATTTAAAAAATCCAATATTTTTTTTTTTCAAAAAAATCCAGAAACATGTTACAAAACATAAACTTATTTCCCTGACATCAGTTATTTGTAGTTATTGATGAGTTCTCGCTAAAATAATATGACGATTATTTGTTTTATTGTCATATCTGTTCATATAACAGAACAGAGGAACATCAACATATAATTAAGTTCTGATAAAAAAAATTATAAAAATAAAAACTTAAGATAGAAAACTTAAAGTAATTTGAACAAAAGAAAAATCAACAAAAAAAATCATTTATTTGTCATAAATGATTCTGATACATGAATATTTTTATTTTTTTAATCGACCATTATAAATGCCGATACCGATAGATCGGGAAATGCCTTATAACGGCCGATAATGTCAGCCCGCCGATATATCGGTCAGGCTCTAGTCCAGAGATCCATGCATGAGTTTTCATTTTTGGTTTCCATTTCTTTATTTGTGAAAATTTGATGTCTTAAAGTTACAATCCCAAAGACTTCATTCCCGGTGAGCAATTCAAATCCACCACTGACAAACAAAAGAATAGAGAGAGGTTTTTACAAAATGTAAATGTCGCAGGTTATCGCAGAAAAAGTGACAGCAATTAATAGTATCAGAAATGGGGCTTGAATTTATAAAAATATTCTTTTTATCTTTTAAACAATACTAAAATGACCATTATATACATAATGGTCCATAGTGGCTGTGATGAGATTTCTTCCTAACACAATATCAATGTGAGTTAGACAAATCAAGTATACACTTTCCAAAGTGAAAAGAAGTTTTTTGTGTTTCTACAGACAGTGTTTCCTACCTCAGCTGCAGTGGTGGGAAAACATATAGAAAAGGTTGTACTAAAAATTCAATAAACCTGTTATTGGATTAATTGATTTGTGGAATGACTTGAGAATTGTTATATATAATTATATTTGATTGATTGAGGTCATTTATCAAGGAAAAAAACCTCATATTCACAGCTTCTCAGACAACAAAAACCAAAACAAAGTGACAGCCTCAGCTCTGGGGAATGGTGATGAGCATATGTGACTATTCTCTAAATGTTATACACTTATTAATTAATCATAAAACCAGTAAATCTAACTGAAGCCCCGTTTGCATTGCAAACCTGAAATTATCTACACATTACCCAGCGGAGCTTTATGTGAGAATTGACATCTAACAACAGAAACCAGCAAGCTCCCCAGTACGAAGTCTGGGCAATCTCTGATTGAGCCCCAAGTGTGAGAATTCAAAGCGAGCGAGTTGGTATGTTGGTCATGTTTCATACGGCTCGCGCAAAGCAGGAAGAAAACAAACAGAGGGTAAAGAAGAAGGCTCATTTACACAAGGACAAAAAGACAAAGACAATAAGATTTAGGTACTTCTGTCAGAAAGGGCCGGCACGGAAATCGTCAGACAAATTCAAGGAATAAGACACTCGGTTGGTAAATTACAACCGGCTCCTTGACCGCGATGCAATGCGCGTCATTTCCTGTCACTCTCTACCCAGGCGCCACCCCTCGTCTATACAAAACAGACTATTTATTAATCTCTGTGAGTTTGTGTGGAAGACGGGAATTGTAACAAAGGTGTCAGAGAAAGGCTTATAGGACACCTTGCCTCCAAGCACACAGCCGAGACTTTCTAATCCAGTCAGGATTCATTCTTCACACAGTTTTTTCACACTGTAGTCATTCAGTGTGAAAAAACTGTTTGAAGAATATATGCCAAAAATATGGTGTTTCTGGTGTGGCCCTAATTATATAAAAAAAAGAATTACAGAAAACAACTAATACTATTATTTTCTCTGTAAAACAATCAAACTGAACCACAGTTATAAAAATTATAAGTAGACGTTGTGCCATTAAATGACACAAGAGCACAGAGGTAGAAAAATGACAAAGATTTGTTAGTTTATTGGACAATTATGAATAACTAACCAATCATAACATGTTTCCAACATCAGTATGATTGTAATTCTAATGGTTCACCCCTGATCTGTGTCTCGGGTCAGGCTACATGTTTTGCATCATTTTCTACAAAAGGCTAAAATTGAAAAGGGATTTGTTTTCTAAGACTAAAATACATAAAAAAAAAAAAAAAAGATCACAAGGTGTGTCCTTAGTGTACCCACACGGATCTGTGTAATATCTGGGCATCTTTTGTATTCAACGCCTGTCCTTATTTGGCGAGCTCTAAGTGAGGCAAACAAAATGACAAGTATTTGTGCTTGTGGGTAGATACACACCCCATTACACACACTAGACACCCCAAATAAGTTGTAGTGTACTGAAATATTTGGGCAGGCTGTCTTAATGCTCATTTGAAATTCAACGTGGTTTTCATAAATTATTTAGATTTTTCAACAACAACAAAAACACAAAAATGCATCTTGTGCATCTATTAACATCAGAAACAATTTTTTTGTGTATTCAACAAATACAAATACAGTGTAACAATAGGAGAAATAGTATATATGTATGTATTATCTGGGTCTGTTTGTGTGCATGAATGTGTGTGTGCTTGTGTGTGTGTGTGTGTGTGCGTGCATATGTCTACTACCTACCCCAACGTTGTCATGGTGACAATAGTGTACCAGAAGGAAGCTGGGATGCTGGTGAACTTGCTGGAGCTGGAGCCCTTCTCTGCGTAGAACATGACCGTGGCGAAGATGATGATGGCCATGGTGAGTGAGAAGAGGAGGAAGCCCAGCTCTGATGCACAACTCTTCAGTGTATAACCCAGGATCCGCAGGCCCTGCGAATGACGGGAGAACTTGAAGATACGAAACACTCGAAACACGCGCAGCGTCACAAAGGCGCCGCTCACGTCCTCGTTGTTGGACATCACCAGGCCGATGTAGTACGGCAAGATGGCCACCACATCGATGATGCTCATCACTGAGCGCATAAAAAGGTAGCGGCTAGGCGCGGCAAACAGGCGCATTAGATACTCCACTGTAAATATCATGACGCAGGCGGTGTCCATGCAAAAGAATGCCACCGTGTAGCGCTCACCACATGGCATGTCTTTCTGGTTGGCTGTGGGACCACAGGGCACCGTCTCCACAACATTTGTGATTACCGAGATGGCGATGAAGAAACCAGTGACATAGTAGAAGACCAGGGCCATGGTGGAGGTGTGGGGGTTCTCAAAGGCCCGCCACATGGTCTCCCTGAAGTTCATGTGGGGCAGCTTCATGTCCTTGTTCTCCTCCTGATCATCTTGCAGCCGCTCTAGATTCTCCCTCTTTCTGTCCTTGTACTCTTCGTAGCAGCAGTCGCCGATGATCTCAGGGATGATGCCAAAGAAGATCAACTCCTCATCGTAGGCTGAGATGCACTGTTGGCGGGGGTAGTGGAGCTTCCCTGTCCGGTAGAAGTTGAGGATGCTCCTGAAGGCATCAGGGTCTCGGTCAAAGAAGTACTCCTTGATGTCCTCATTGTAAAAGAAGTCTTTTTCAGAGCTGCCCAGCAGGGTGTCAGGGTAGCGGTCCAGAGTGGTTCTCCAGGTCTGAAAGCGACGGCCGCTCACGTTGAGAATAATCAGCTCGTCCTGTCTCTTACTGTTGTCCGTCGGTGACACAGGCATGGGGCAGTTGGCAACAGGCATCCAGCCAATGGCTGCTGCCCTGGTGAAAGGGAGCCACGCTGCTGTCGCCATCGTGAAGCAGAGTCTTCCACGTAGTATTCCTCACTTTCAGAGTCAAACTGACATCTGAGGGAGAAATGCCAACAAAACAAAAGGAAACATAAAGCTGAAAACAGCAGCACACTATGATCAACCAAATGATCAGTTTGCCATCATGGCACCAAAAGAGGCCAGCATGAAGATAGTGACATTTTGAGATCCAAATATGTTTCCTCTCTATTCAATTTCCAGTCACTCTCAGTCCAAATCCACCCTAAATGTCATCCAATTTCGAGGACAAAGCTGATATGTGGCACCATCTAAACCACAGCCAGACAGGCTGGTAAAAGTGGAGTCTAGTCAATCAGTTCAGCACACAACCTCAACGTAAAGTTCATACAATGTGTGCGTTTCTACTGATAACTACAGCCTGCAAAGCCTGTTTCAACTGTGACTTATCTATTGAGTTGCATTTGTAAACGAGATGACTTGGCTGAATGACATGAATAACTGTACAGGTAGATGTAGGCTACAGTGATGAGGTGAATCAGTTAAACTAACAAACATCATCAGCATCAGTAAATAAACAAGCACAAACCCATATATCCTGAGCTGAGCATCTTTAACTGACCGACAACGAGAACGCTGACTGTCAGGGACTGAAAACGAACCTGTTGCATCGGAATAAGGAGGTGACTGCTCCGGATAACTATCGCACTCTACGTGGAGATATTCCACCCTTTTTCGGTGGGTTAATTTAAATGTTTAAAACAGCCTGTAAGTGATCTGAAATCGTTTTTTGAAATAACCTACATCACCTCACGAAGAATTAAATTGCCTGTACACATTTCTGAAAACACAAACGTGGCAAAAGCCCTACATTGTGCACACTGAAAGTATTTCCCCGGTCACTAGCTGACTAATTTTTTAACTCAAAATGCATTTGTTCACTTTACACATGCTTCTTTTAAAACGCACCTCAACATGTTCTCAGATGGAAAGTAAGTGAATGGAGGGGAATGGAGCAAACGCATAAAGACACTCACCGATTAAAGTGGAGTGGGGGGAGGGGAGGGGGGACAAAAAACCGAATCAGACTTTCTGTAAAGACCCAGTTCCCTTTTAACAAGTGAGAGAAGAAGAGCTCGGGTCCATTCAGCGGGATGAAGCAGTCGAGCTGCACCTCTCCTCGTCGGTCGGCACTCGGCAGACTCCGGCACCGAGCAGAGCGCCAAAACGCGGCTGATGGAGCAGAATTAACCAGTCTGTTGGACCACAAGATTCAGAAGAAAAAGGTTTGTAGCGGGATCTTTATACGTCTTCTAACGAACTTATTCAGTTAGTTTTTACATCCTGGCTTTCCTTATTTTCCCGTCAGCGTGTGGAAAGGGAAATGTGATGGAGAGGAGCAGCGCGCCTTCTTTTTCTCCAGCACAAAGTACAATGCGCGTCTCTCTCACTGTGCCAGCCCTGTGTCATCAGCCCTCCTTCCCTCTCCTCCCTTTACCATCATACTGTATGTGCTATGTGTCAGACACCCCCCCCCCCCCCCCCCCCCCCCCCAAAAAAAAAAATCACTTTGGCTGCATTATTCAAAACTGTGTTTCTGCATTGCTTACTAAAACAGAAAATGCCACTGTATTGTAATGGTGGGGACAGGAATACAGTACTAGAGATTAAACAAGTCACTGTCTGCAGTATAGTAAACGGCACTATAGTGCACCTGATTATAGTAACTTAAGTACGAAAAGGCCGCTGGGTTACTGCCTTAACTTGTAAATTAACACTTGAATGAATGATAACGATTTTTCCATTTTAAATTGTTTAACATGACCAGATTGAAGTTCTTAAGGGACTCAGGGCAAAAATAAGCTGCAGGGCCCACAATAACCCCCCATTCCTCCGACTCTGTGCAACATGTACAGGTTAGAGTTAGAATGCTATATGGTTAGAATAGGAGAGGCCAGTAATTGTAGCCTGTTATTTAGAGCTCATTTGGCAGAAGGCCCAAAGCAGACCTTCCTTTTTTAAAGTCTTGTTTCTAAAGGCAGACAGTGATGTAATAATGTGAAGTGAGGATTGAGTTGGTGATCAGTATCATTTGTTGTGGTGAGTGCTATGCCACGGTTGCGCTGCTGTTGAGGTCTGAGGGGTCGGTTTAGGGAGGCTAATCATTTCGAAGGCCATTAACAAACAATATCCGCTGTTGTAAAAAATGTGTTGTCCTCGACTATAGTACAACCCTCCCTTTTTTAAATGTAATATCCAGAAAGAGAATATTGTCTTTCATTCATAAAAAGGGAAATATTTATGGCCTTAAAACTAGATTGCAAAACATTGGGGTCATGTTAAGATTCGATAATAATGCAAGAGTCACTTTAAGGCCCTTATAACTTAATTTATCTTAGTTCTTGCAAATTAATGACCCTCTGATCTGGAAGCAAAATGAATCCCTACCAACTTTTTCCTGAGTTTGATCTCATCTGCAACATTGTAATAAGTAAGAGATACTTATACTTTTAAAACGCGTTTTGAATGAACAGCTAGCCAAAAAGAGTCTTATACAAGTGCTTAGTATCATTACTAAACCAGCACTAAAAGGCTCCATCCATCATAATTTTTCTCAAAAAAGCCTTCATCATCAAACTGGAGCAAAGCAGAGAGTGGGTGTCAAAGGAAGCCCTATAGAGCCTCATCATCAGAGAGGAAGATGCAACAAACCCCACTGGATCTCCCTCCTATCTCACACTTTAATCCCGGGCAGCGTGGTCTGTACATAGGCCCCTCAGGGGACTGCTGCGGCTGGATGAGGAAGCTCTTTGAATGGATGGCCTTGTGTGTGGCCGTTAGAGAGGGGAGACAGAAGCAGAGTGAGAGACAGAAAGCAAAATGAGAGACAGAAAGGCAAAGTGAGAGACAGAAAGGCAAAGAGAGAGTGAAACTGCGGGGCCTGGGTTTAAGACAGATAAGCTATTGATGGACTCCAGTTCATTCAGATATTCAGATGAAGTTCTGGAACATTGTGTGAAATATTCATGAATTGAGTCTTTGAACATTTTTTAAGAAGCAGGGAGTCTTACACAAAGAGGCTTGCTTTTGTTTCATCTGTGGTCTTTCAGCACTGTGAAGTCTAAGAATGAAATATTTTGAGGTATGTTTTCCTCTTTTTTTCCCCCCTGTGTATTTTTTTCCTGCTGTGTACCACTTCTTTTTCAGTAAACATTTAATACACTTGATGCATGGACCCCACTGACACCATATCGTTAATGAAGAAATCTGAAGACACAACGTACAATTACAGAGGAGATCTTCAGTTACGTCACTGCCTTCCCTGCATGCAGATTTAATATAAATAATAATGTATACAGATAAAAGTAAGATGAAATTATTCAGTTTAGATTTTTGACATTTCCGTCATTGTCTTCATTCATTGTCTTGTGATTTTAACATATCACCTAAATCTGCCAAACGCTCATATAATACTTTCTTTGCTGTGGATCATTTTCCCCACTCTTACTCACCCCATGTTCAAACCTTTGGGGTGGCAGTTTAACTTTAGAGAAGAACACTTACGGGCAATTTTAACAATCTCACACTTGGGATAGTGGCAGTGAAAAAAAGGAGGATATCTTTAGAGAATAAATATGGGGAAAATAGAGAGACAGACTAAAATGCTTCCCAGAGAGGGAAACTGATGTTCAAACGCAATGTCTTTTGTGGTAACGGACTAAAATGAGGATGTGACGATAGGTCACGGACATAGGTCCCTAAAATTGGAAATTTTTCAAATGACAGTTCACTTTTGGGTCAAACACAGGACTTTCACCCAGGAGAAAGTTGTTTTTTTTACTTTGCAAACATCACGTTTAGCATCACGTGTGTAACCGGAAGTAAAGTACATCTGATTTAAGCCAAACCACAAACCTTTCTAAACTAAGCAGCTTTTGTGGTAAATATAATCAAACCGTTAAAGAAATGTTTAAAATCACAATCTTTACATTAAAAACCATTGCCAACGTTCTCTCATGGAAATGCTCCTGTGGGTTCTATTAAAGGACAGGAACAAACAAACCTTATTGGAGGACATGTTGTTTCTTAAGTACTTGCTAAACCATCAGCTTGCCAACTTTATCTCAAGCTATATTTCCTCAAGTGTGAAAAAAAACAAGATGTTGGTTGGTGCTCATTTACAATAAATTATTCTGCGTATGGTAAGTGTTATTTAGCTAAATGAGCTATATAATGTTCTATCGTACATCATCCAAATGTGCACTGATAAGGCCAAATGTAATCTTTGCAGGGCGTTGGCATTTCGATCACTGTTTATTATGTGTTTAAGTCTTACACAGCAATTGGGATAAGTTCTGTAATAATCCATCATCCAATTTCTGTTGACCAGAGCTGAAGCAACTGCTGAGATTTGAAGATGTTTTCATCTGGCTGTCCTGCACCTGGGGTCGCTGCATGCTGATTGGATGAAAGCCAACTTTGATGGATTATAGCCCCCTACGCACAGACCAACTCCATTAGAGTACAGAACCTGATACAGTCTTCATCTGCTGCCATTTATGTGAGCTGTTTGTCATTTTGACTGAGGCATTTGAATTAGATTAGATTTCTACATCTAGGTCTTGTATCTTTTAGTTTGATCATCATTGTGTTATTAGCATAACGCTAAGAAGAATGGGAGGCTGCCTCAGGTTTTCATGGTCTTATAAACAAACGTCTTTCCTCTGCACTTCAGTTATGGCTGTTCAGTCACAGAGAAACTACTCAGCAAAGACTTAAAAGCATAAAGAGATGGTGTACCGGTATGTGCAGAAATATAAATCAATGGGAAACCTTAATTTTCTTTCAAACTGTCACCCTCAGAGCCCGAATAAATCTTCTGGAAATGGGTAACAACATTTCTTGGTCTGTGCTGCATGATATCTTTTTCTGTAACTGTGAATTGTCAGCGTTCCTAGCTGACATTGACATTCTTTTATTTTTCAGCAAGAAACACATTAGGCTACTGTACAGCGGACTAATGTTGTGTTTAAATCAAAAGAAACTGAAGTTTTTAAAGCTGCACTAATCAATACCTTTTATAACAAAGGATGAAATGACTTTGTGTATTGTGAACACGCCAGAACCTCAAAGTGAAATGTTGGATGGGGAGTTGCATTGTGGGTAAAGTAGGCACCAAGGAAGGCCCACAAGGAAGAAAAGAATGCATGGAGTGAAAATCGTATGATATATCTGGTTCTTTGGTTTTTACACTCGCCCAATGTGAGTCCAACAATATCAAAGAAGTGCAATGGTAAATCAGTGTTTTACTCTTTTAACATATTGGAACCCATATTTTTTCTCTACTAAGCTGACCCTTCTCACATTTCAAATCATTTTTCATGCTAAAATGAAAATCCAAAACCTTCAATAACTTCAAACAAAGTTTCATACATTACACTGCATTATCTCACACTGCATAACTTTTATATAAACCAGCCCCCATTATGTGACCCATGATGATTGCAAATGGTTTAGTATCCTGAAATCTTTTTGCCAATCCCCGTCTAGTGACCATTTACCATGAGCAGGAATGTTTTAACGATAGAGGGTTTGAAGTCCTCTCTCATCTGAGTCTTTCTAATCTCATGTAAGAATCATTTTACAGGCATTATCCATTACCCATCAGTAAAACATGCTTTAATATTGCAATTCAAGATAGATACAGTGGGGAATGAAGGCAGATGTCACTTCTTTGTTAAATCATAGAATATACTGAATTCCATCTTGACAATCATATAGATAGATAGATAGAGAGAGAAATAGATAGATAATATAGAGAGAGAAAGGAAAGAACATAGTAGTCAAGAAAAAGAAGTAAAGGTAGTCAAGTGGACATGGGCCACATGTGTCCTCCTCTGAACAATTACAGAGCATGAATAGCTGGTGAAGCAGTGGGCCTGTGAGGCTAAAAGAAAAACAACAAAAGAAAAAGCTAATAGAAAGACAGTGATGTCTGAATCAATGGGATTATGAAAAAACAGCAAAAATCAAGTCAGCCCATCAGTCTGACAGACTATAGACCCAGAGAGATAGCGTGGGCGAGGATAAATGAGTTCAGATGAAAGACAGTAGCATTGATTGTGTTTGAGCAGTCATGACTCACTTCATTATCCTAACCACAAACCCCACCGCAGCTTAGCATGCATGAATCCTGTTAATCCGACCTGTTGTGGCGATGCAGAGAAACTGCACAGAGACGAAAAACAGATCGACTGCAGTGTCGACCCCCCCATCAGGCTGGTTGCTGTGTGAAGCAGCTGATGGAAGCCCTCCGAAAAACCACAGCAGAGAAATTATTTTGACTCTGGGAACCTCTTAAACTTTGAGCTGCAGAGCAAATAAACACCACGCAAAACCCTTTCTTAAATTCATACGCAAACACAGTCAAGTCAGGAGTAGAATGAGGAATTAGCATATATAAACACTGCCATAAGTCTTACTGAAATGATGACTAGAAAGTTTTATGGCAGAGTTTTAAAACTCATTCAACAGAAAATGGATCTAAAAATGCAGGTGCGTTAAACTACCTAATCACGCATTAAAATGGTGATGCTACTGCACTCCAATGTATAGGATTATTTCTGAAAGTTGTTCGTTTAAGGCATCCTTGACATATTTGCTGGTACAATTAGCCTTTAAAGTACATTAACATACAGAAAACATAAATGAGTGATCACCACATTGTCCCTCATTAAAAATACATTTAATTGATCTGTAATATTATACAGGGCTTTAAATAATCCAATTACATCGCTTGAAAGTAGGACGGCACAATACGGAAAAAACTGACATTGCCATATATTGTTTTCCTACTATATATATTCTGATGTTCTTATGTGAAACATTCTTTGTTGAACTTGAATGATTTACAATCACCATAAGAGCTGCCACTACTGATGTGATTTTGGAGATGAAAATTAGGTAATCAAATACACTGGTTGACCGACATGACAGCATTATATTCATATAATACTATCCATCCAGGCAAAAGTCAATGTTATTAATACACATGTCTGTTGCTTCCTCTAAATTTCATGTTGTGCTTGACTAGCGGGGCCAGCTTTGTTTGTTTGATAAATTAATCAACATTGATTGTAATTAGTGGCTGTGCATGCAGATCCTTCATGTCACACACTAGCAACTAACTGGGTGTCAAAGAACACATTTATCATTGTAAATTGCATTATATCAGCCATAGAGTTCTGTTGGAGTGCTACGTTTCCAGCTCCGGGGCTCTGAGCCGAGTTGGGAAAGCAATTGTTTATTAAGGCTAACTATATTAGCTTTAGTCTGGCTGGTAGCAGCTATATGGAAACTCCGTGGTGAAAAATGGATGTGAGATGTCATGATAACTTTGCATTAATCAGGTGATTTATTTTGTCTTTGCAGCTAACATAAAACACTGACTACTGGAGGTTCACTTCCCATGAAAAAACATGTGTGTCATTGTGTCTGCTGCAGCTGCCGCTTACGCAGAGGTGTAGTCTACATTGTACGTAGGTATACGCCGTACACACCCTTTGGAAAGGTAAAGAGTTTCCGTATACCGACTTACAGGGATTGGGGTACGTAACTATGAATGTTTTGTGAAAGAACTTTTACACTTCATAAATTCACCATCAGTGTTGTGAGTCGTGGAAGAACAAGATAGTTGGCGGTCATTCTCTGCGTACATTTTAAATGAACTAATGTGATCACTATAGACTACAAAAGGAAAGCAAAGTCAAACTACACTCTTCAGAGCCGCTGAAGCTATTGCTGCTTCGAGTGACACTGGAGCAGACGTTAAAGGAGAATTTTTTAACCCAATTTTTGCATTCATCTTGATCACTTGAAAAAACACAGATCTGAATCTGTGCTGGCATACTTGTGTTGCTGCAGCTACCTCTACGAGCTTTCACTAAGCTAAAACGGCAATTGTCGGGGCAAGCCTTTGTGCCTTAACAGACACAAAATGCAATTAAAATGTGCGACATGAACAGTGCCCTTACATAACATCAAGATGCGTTTTCAACTCAGACATTGTGTAAATTTCCCTACCCTGTCTCTAACCTGCCAAGAGTTAGCTCGCCCTGTTTGCTGCTAGCTGCTAGCTGCTGTCCGTGATAAACTTGTGTGATGAGCCAGGCTTCTGTCATAATCATCACGCAGCAATTCCATGTGTATTTGTAGCTCATCCATTTTGTGTGTGATCAATCTGATGTTAGTGAGAAGTAGGCTTGGCAGTGTCATCTGTGTGGTAGTAGCAGGCCCAACCGGCATCCTAGCCTCTCGGAGCGATCTGCACACCGTTTACCTTTTACTGCTACACCGCGATTTCAGCGCGGGACTGCAGCTGGCTTTCATTAAGGCCATCACTGTGCCAGCCACAGACATCATTTGGCCCGTTTCCATGTAGGTACATATGATATGTACCTGACATGGTACACTGATATGGTGAAAAGATTTTTTTTCCCTAGCCTCTGTTGCCTAGTGCTTGCTCTTGGTGGGAATTGGGTTTCTGTAAATAACATCACAGAGTACGGTCTAGACTTGCTCTTTTACGAAAAGCGCTGTTGTTGTGATTTGGCGCTGTATAAATAAAATCAAATTGAATTGAACAACCACTACAATGTTCAATTATCAATTTTTGAGGGGGAATACACTTCAAGTTTTCATTGCGAAGGCATGACCTGTCCTCTGGAGGACGTAGCTAGACCCCCGGGCACTCACTGGATTGTTTTTTGGGAGCAGGAGGCAACGAAGGCAGGAACAGAAGCAAGGATGCCAGCCGGGCTAGCCAGCGGAGCTAAGGGAACCACCACACAAATCGACACTGTCAAGCCTTCTACTCACCAACTCCAGATCAATCCCACACAAAATGGATGAGCTGCAAAAACACAGAATTGCTGCGTGACGATGATCACATAGACATGACTGAACACACGGCAGGGTAGGTGAATTTTAATCAATGACTGAGTTGAATACACATGTTGTCACATAAGGGCCCTTTTCATGTTGCACAGACAATTGATTTGCATTTTGTGTCTGTTAAGAGGCACAAAGGCACTATAAAACCTGCAGTTTTAGCTCTGTGGAAGCTCGTAGACACAGTCGCAGATACTCCGTGTTGCCTGCACTGATTCGGCTCGTTTTTTTTTCTATCGACTGTACTCTGCCGGAATTATTCTTTCACGTTACGTTAGTCTCACATTGCCAGACCTTCCTCCACAGCGAGGAAGGTCTGGCGAGGCCCCACATCAATCTGGGATGGGAGAAAAACATACTCTGGTTTATTGGCATTCCTTTAAACCAATCTCGATCGCCGCTGAGCGCTGCACGGAGCAACAGCACCTCTGCTAAATAGTCTAAATAGGAAGGGACTTATTTTGGTGGAACTTGAGCGTTCTCCAGCTAGTCTAGCTAGCTGTCTGGATTTACCCTGCAGAGATATGAGAACTATGGTAAACTGGTCCATCTGCGTTTCAAATTACAACACAAAGAAAGAGGAAGATAATGTTAGAGGAATGAGTAACATGGAGCGGAATTTCAAACGCCACCGGAGCAATCCCGGAAATGGAATGTTGTGGATATAGCCTAAGGTTACCAAAACTACAGAAAATGAGCCAGGTGTGGCTGATGCTATAAGCGTTTAACGTTAGCAAAATACGCATGGGGTAACACTCTGGGAAAAATTAAGGGCTAAATGTGTGAATATGTACACAACATGAAGATGTAGACCTCTAGACCTTACGTTTTGATTTTACTTTATTGTCAAATGTATTGATAACTTAAACTGAACAATGAAAAAAGATACCACTTTTCCTATTTATTGCCAAGTTACTTGCAGCGTTATCACAGTTCAGTGTTTTAATTAAAACTTTAAGGAGCGCAGTGAATGGTCCAAGGACTCCAAGGCTGATTTAGGACAAAGTAATAAATGACATACTGTAATGAATATTCTCAATTATAGAGTTCCTGGCTGACAAAATCCTTCACCTCAACGGGTTCAAATGTGAAAAACGTCATCCTGTAACAGCTCAAGATTAGATTTGATGTGGGAGCCATACCTGTTTTTTTCCCCATTACAGTTGAATGCAAATGAAGGACACCCCCGCACTCCCATACACATGGACACTATGCTGATAGATGGCAATATGACAACAGGAGGATATAAACGCCTAAATGGGTCTGTTATGACCTATTTTCTGTGTAACGGTTTACATCATTGTCTGCATCACACACACACTCTCTCACACACACACACACGTTAAGTATTAAACATACACAAGACTAGATTGTCATTAGAGGAAGGCAGGCTGAACAAGTTCCACAAAAACAGCTAAATAAATTATATTGTGAGTTGATTAACTGATCAGTCAAATTACAGACATTTGATTTGCAACAATTCTAATGAGTCCTGGACAAATAAAAATGTTGAGCCGATGTTGGGGTTAAAGGAAAAGTCGGGGGATTACCTAAGTAATATTCATTTTCTGAGCACCAGAGATATTATAGTATAATATATTTTAATGGACCAAAGTGAGCCTATTGGTCGGACTGACATTTCCATTTTGGAAGATCTGAACCAGATTGGCTTCAAAAGTCAAACAACACAGATACAATTTCAGTCGTCTTCGGTGCCAAGACAGGAACTGATCATTTGGTAAACTCTGACCCGACTGCCATAATCATAGCTTAGCAACACAAGCAAGCCTTAGCAAGCCTGTCAACTTTTGCATTTCTCACCATGCCACAGCATAGGACTGTAGTAAGATCAAAATACGAAGATGAAAAGATGCAAAAATGAAAGAACGGACAAATCAAAGAAACTGGTACAGTAGGTACCTGGGTGTGAACACTGTGACAAATAAGGGTCATTGACCACACACACACAAACAGGAACACACACACACACACAAACACTAGCACACACACACACACACACACGATGATGTAAGGTACGATGTGATGACATTTAGATGATATTTTCCCGGAGAAAGCTTTTTAGGCTTGAAAGCTACACGCATGCCTTGAACCCGATTGGCTTTAAAAGTCACAAACACAACAACAATTTCAATCTTGTTCTTTGATAAGGACAGTGTGGTTTTGGACATCCTCTGTTCAACACATAGCAGAAGCTGTTACAGTTCTGTCACTGCCGAAGGAATTCATTCAGTGGCCTATATTTAAAGTCTTCACTTTGTCAAAGACTCGCAGCCTTAATGGGCATTTATGTGCAGTTATAAGGAAATAAATGTTTTCAGATGTATCTATGAATGTATATAAAACACACACACACACACACGCGCACACACACACACACACACACACACACACACACACACACACACACAAATATTGTACATTAAATTGACATTTCTAACAAAAACTATTACACTCTGTCTAGGGGTATTTTACCTTCCGTATGACTTGGTAATCCTTAAACTGACTTGATCATATCATTACGTCCAATTTTCTTTGGCTATTATTATACCTCATTTATAAAAGCACCGTCACTAATCTTATTCTGGGGCTTTAATTTCCAACTCAATTAGATCAGAGTGTATGACTGAGTACTTAAAATTCTTAAGCAGCAGAATTGAGACATTTTTGGAGGTGTCCAACCTGCTCCCTGGCGAGGAATGTGTGTGAAATGGGGGAAATACCTTATCTAAATAACTACATCTGTTTGGCATTTGCATTTAAGATATTTTTTTTCAAAGCCTCGTCTTTCTTTTCTTAACTGATAAAAATGACAGAATTTGGTCTTTATTTTGAGGATATTTATCACAGTGAGAAATTGTGGCCTTTTCCCCAAGAGTGAAAGAGGGAATTGCACAAATAAAGGCCGAAGCCAGAGAGACGTATAAACAAACAATCTACTTCAACTGGTCCGATTGGGCCTTTGAATCAATCTGTCTGGTGCGTGATGAGGACAAAGCTGGAGGTAAACACTGCACTATATGAGCAGTCACAGCTTTGATTTCACCTCAGGGAGAGAATTATTTCACTTACCTGCAAAGTCAAAAAGGTGTTATTTAAGTGCAGATCAGCTTGATTATGTTCAGCACACTGAGTTTGATTAGTTCAAAACAAGAGTGCAAACTTACTTGGCTCACTAATCATGTTGCTACCTGCTGTTCATCTTCCTCTTGACAGTTACTGAACAAAATAATGTATCACATCATTTTGGAGGATTTTCTCAGATTTTGGTTTTCTTACAGCAATATACCCGCAAATCCCCTCAAGCAGATCTTTGATACAAAGGGTGTGTAGGGGTGCTTTGAAAGTCCTCACCATCTCTGAATCGATAACGCCACCATTTCAACATGAAAGTGAAAACTGCTTGGCTTTCAGAACAACACCAGCTGAATAACACTCTACCATGCTTTGTCCAGTAGGATTATTTCACCTGCTAAAATAGCAATCTATTCTTTGTGTATTGATTATTTACAGCCAAATGTAGAGAAGACTACTGCATGTGTTATATGTTCACTGGGGAGCCAAACACTCACAATCAAGAGAACAACCTAGGGTGACTAATACTGTACAGGTAATTACACTTACTATTATATAGGAACAGCCCATGAATAACATTCATATTGGAAAACTTACACTTAATGTTCAGAGCCAAAACAGGAACTGACCATTCGTCTGACCTTGAACAGTGACCGTCCAAGCTTAGCAACCATAACTAGGCACGGCAGGCCTGTCCACTTTTGTGTATCTCAACAAGCGGTGTGCACAGGACTGTAGTAAGACCAATATACAAAGAATTTGGAGGACACAGTCTTTTGTAACGATAAAAAAGGGTTACTAGCATATACACTTTTCAGTCTTTCCTTACTGCGTGAAAGTCCATCCTGGAAGCTAACAGAGCTACTCTGTCCCTTATTTGATATAGGATTATACTCCAGCAACCCCCATCAGTGTTACCTGAGATAGAGCTGTGTTTGCCAAACACATTAGTTTTTCCTCATCCTAAAAGTCTTTTCTCTTCTAGGACAACATACTTAACAAAAATGTACCAGTACGTAAGCTCAGTAGCCTAACAGGATTATGTTGGACAGTTTGATCTTATTTTTATTATTCTAGGACCTTCTAGCTTTATACTGCAACACAATGCCATTTCTTTATCAACATTCCCTCTACATGGATAATCGAGAATCTCTTAACACAAAATTATGCAACTACCATATTCATATTTAGGACTATTAAAACAAGTTGTTAAAACGTAAAATATTTAAGTCAGTTGAAATGGCACATTCGTTTACTCACTAACTATAGGTAATAAAATATACCATCAGTGTTAATTATTTCTCCGAAATTAATGCTCGCCAGCTAGAAATCACAAAAGCAAATAGCAAACCGTCGAGTACTGTAACCACAGGCTCAGGAGATGGAAATTAAGGGTTTGGAGGTCAGTGCGATGGATGGGTCATGTAACAAGTCTGACTTTTTTTGCAGGACGCTGGATCTCAACTCGTGTCAAAGACCTGCAATACAGGATTTTTCATAGTTGTCACGTGCAAATATTGCAGGACACAAGAATTTGACAATGTTAACATTAGACGTATACACAGGAGTTTTGCAGAATCCAACATTGAGACTTCTTACCTGGCGCTAGAGATGAATGTGAAAGTTTATTTAGTAGTTCTGTGCAGACATTCCATATGAGGAGTGTCGCAGACAGACTTATTAAGCTTTACATCAACAATCAATACTGAAGATTTAGAAGATTTAATGACATGGTTTATGCCTCTACGCAGAGGTCTAGGGTTCAAATCCGACCTGTGACGATTTCCTGCATGTCTTCCCTCACTCTGCCTTTCTCACCTAGTTGTCCTGTCAAAAATCAAAGGCGTAAAACCCTGAAAAATAATCTTTAAAAAAATAAAAAAAATAAAAGAATTTCACAAAATCTTATCATCTGTCTCTTTGCATACACTATAGCTCTGCAGATAAACAGAGGAAATGATAAAGGGCCTCTTTTGAGTTCTTATAGCTTGGATATTTCTTATGAAGTAGATAATCTAATTCAGTTTTATAACAGTGTCCTTTGAGTTTTCATTTTCTATCAGTCAAGAACAGAGTAGTCTAAATTAAACAAAACAATTGTCCTCAATACCCATCATTAACATTCACACTGCATACTTGTTACTGAGGAGCAGACACATGGAATTAGACTTTTGGAGAGTGTAAGAGCCATTATGTGATTAAATTACCATTCATAATTTTGCTATCTGGTGCTTTTAGCCTGGATGGTTTCCTGAATAAACAGGCCGCCTCTGAGAGCTATGCGTGTTCTGTATTGTGCCATATTTATTCAAATAGCGGGTTTTTGGACAGTACTTTGAGTATCATTTTGGAGCAGGACAGATATCTTTAGACTGCCACATTGTCCCTTTATGTACTGTAAATGCATTTGATGATTTTAATAGTTGTCTGCATATGTGGTATTGATCATGTTATATTTCCATTCAGCAAAAGAGAAGAAACTTCTGACCCTTTCTTAGAGTCAGAGAGATTGGGCCAAGTATTGAAGTGAAGGATTGAGTCCAGGAAACTTGTTTTAGTTTAGCCGTTTTTTATGAGGGAAAACAATGATCCTTTTCATTTCTTTTGCCAACATCTTAAAGGACTCAATCAAGATTTTGACGCAACTTAAGTTGAGGAGTTTTTCAGTTTCAGATGGCAGTTTCTTTTTGTAAATGACATATCAAATAGAATCTCAAATGTATTTCTTCCTGTATAATTTACAAAAAAACAACTCACCTTCAGAAAAAATGAGCTGAGGTGTATTAATTTAAGGCTCCTAAAAGTCTTCAAGCCTCGAGCTGATCAATAAATTTGTGGTTTATAACTCACAGGCCCTGATTAGAAAGACTGCGGCAGACATCCAAATTGATGGGGTTGGTCGGTCTAGTTGGGGAGAAAAGACCTTGATTGAAAGTTGATTCAAATGTCACCCATGCAGATAAATCACAACTAACACGCCAAACCTCCAGTTGTCTCTGTTCTCTTATGAGCCAGTGATTGTAGTGGGCTAAATTTTTGTCAGCTCATACCTATGTGGGCTATAGTTTGTCTAAATTCGGAGACGTCTTGTTGTCTCAACTACAGCTTTATGTCTTTTTTAGTTAATCCATCCAGATATCATGTTCATCTTTTGGTGATTGAAATCAAAATACACTCGAATAGCTGAGATAACAGGGAGCTTGTTTAGTGTGCACAGTTTTGAGGGTCCAATCAATGCCCGAAATTGTAACGACATTAAAGCATTGCAGGTAAGAAAATCGCCTACGTGTATAGTGAATACATAAATAACAAAGCTGTTGGTTGATATTAAATTCCACATCCAGCTGCTGCCTCATGATTAGAAACAAATACATTGGTAACCGTGACACAGTCTGCAGCTTTAAGACATATTACTACATAAGAGATATGCAAATTACTAATCAGGAGTGCTTCAAGGTCAGACACTCGAGCAATTTACATTTAACATGGCCACTGGCAAAACAAATCAATTTCTAAACCTTTCACAGCTCCACATCCAATCAGGTGAGCACAGTAGCCATGTGTGTATTACTGACAGATTGACTCACTGGGGGGTATTGAGAGGTTACATCCTCCCACGTTCTTGAATGCATTGTCTGTATGCCGAATCAAATGCAAAAGAAGTGACAGATATGGAGCAAGATGAATAACTAAAACCCCCACAGAAATGGGTGCCAGGCAACAGATGCTGATAACTGCCTCAGATTAGGTCCTAGATTGCCGTCGCCTCGTGCCAAGTCTCTGATGCTATATTTACGGCTCCCTCTTCATCCCTTCCCTGATCGAGTCTGTGCCACCATGGCGTGTTATCTGCATATTATGTCTGGCATCTAGAAGGAAGTGCCAGGTGTGCAACAGAGATGACATATTCATTCCGAATACCAGAATACTTTCACTTAAGCAGGGAATGATAGGGAACAAGTAGGAGAGATTGAAGTTTTGAAGTATATACAATCAAAACTTGCAGTTTTAAACCAAACTTTTGGATCTTTATATTTATGGAACCAGAAACTGCTTTCACACAGCTGAAGAGACACTATCAAAGCGTACCATGACCTTTGGGGGAAATATTCTTCATTAATCAAGCAGCTTTTTTGAAAATCAGAGTGTACTTTTTCATGATGCTCCATCGGTGCTGCGCTAAATGTGATTATTCTGTTCAGGCTTGGATTTAGGAACTTACCGAAAGCCAGGACACCTTTGGAAAAATGAGCTAGGAACTTGACAAAAAACACCCAAGTCAGCATTTTTTGGTGTGAAAAAGTACAAAAGAACAAAAAAAAGTTGTGCTAACATCACAATATTTTGACTAGGTCTTTCTTTTGAACATTATTTTTCAGACTGCAGGGTTTCAGCATTACATTATTTTCTGATCCGTATTAATCATAGAAATTCGTGAGAAATACACAAAGCAGTGGTGCAGTGGTTCCATTACAAGTTAAGTTCCTGCATGACAAACGGCATGTCATGTCAACTATAAATTAGCTATTATTATTATACTAATGCATTAATATGTAAGTAGCATTTTCCTGTTGTAGTAGATGAGGCGGAACCAATTTTCAATTATAAATATTAAATAAATAGTTGAGTAATGTTATCCTCTGAATTTTTAAAGAGTAACATGAGATAGAAATACACTCAAAGTACCACCTATGTGTACGAAAGTACTCAGTATGTTAATAACTTTGCACCACAGTAACAAAACCAAATTTTGATAATCCTTATTATTACAAAGACATTTCTTTGCCAATCCATTCTCCACCAACTTCAAACAATATTCTGTTTTTATGATTTTATCAATTTTAAGCCACTAACCTTTGCACCAACATTTCCCAGGACTAAACCAAAGCAAATGGTAAACTTAAAGGAACACACTAACTTATTGGGACTTGAGCTTATTCACCTTATCCCCCAGAGTGAAAATAAAATAATAATAATAATAATAATAATAATAATAAGAGAGCAATAGATAAGAGAGAGATTCTCAGAAGCTGAAGCACTGCTACTTGGGTGGAGTGATTAGGGTAACACCTGAAAGGCACCATTGTTACTCTCTGCTCCTCACCACGGGGTTTCTCCTGTGCTGCTGATAAATCAATCCGCCCAAGTAACAGAAGTTGCAGTGCCTCTGGGAATATAGTTCCCAGTTTGAATAGGGTTAAAAGAGGGCGATGTCTAGTGACCTTGTTATTTGTACATGCTGTGACTATACAAATCACAAAACGTAAATAGGAACATGTTGTCGTTGTTTAGTCACTAATTGGGAGCAGTGGGCTACATGGAGCTGGTTACCACCAGCATCAGTGGTAAGCTAGGCTAGCGGTGGGTGTGCCAGACAGCATGTATGGAATATCCAACTGTGGAGGATACGGTGAATAAGCTAAAGACCCAATAAATTGTTTGTTTAATGCTGTAAATTGTTGGAAAAAGAAGACGAGAACACATGAGAAAGTCTCTGAGGACAGAGAGCTCCACTGCAGCCAGTCAGCATGCTGAACAGAGCAACTTGATTGTCATACCCTCAAGATAGCAGAAAAAAGGGACACAGTTATCAAATAAGCACAAAGACGCTACATAGCCATAGGTAGGAGGCTCTCTGTTCTACAAAGTTTGCCAATTTAACGCTGACACAAGTTGGGATGTCTTGGACTGTAACTTCAAAAAAAATTGCTGTCCTACACACCAGAGTGTACTCATTTTTTTGCTCTCTTTCAACAGCAAGATTGCGGTGTTGCATTTTAAATCACCATTTCTGGGTATTTGGCTGTAGCTCACATCTAACACGACTTGCAAGTTGCATCAGTAGAATAATCTTTATCGCCAACATTACATACAACCGGTAACCGTGAAAGTGTTGGACTGTCCATTATGCTCATCCATGGAGAAAAGCCTGCATATTCTGTATTATTGTCTGCACGTATGTTGGGTGACAAAACCACTTTGGCGACTGTAACTTTGACTTGCGTTGTGTGAGCATTGCACTCTACTGGCGGCTATTATGTATTACAGGCCTTGACAGCCTTTCATTTTCAGGTCTACAGCACAGTTAATACCTCATCTGAAACTCTGTGCCTCAAGGCTGAAAACAGCAACACAGCTGTGCCCCCCCCCCCCCCCCATTGAATTAGACCTCCACAGTCATCTTTTTCTTTGTGATCAATTTTTATTATTTTTTTTATATTCAGAAATTAACAGATACAAATAACACACTGAGCCAAAAAACACAGAGAGGAATGACGGGAGGGAGAGAGACCACACAACACGTGCAGAAACTGACACACGCAGACACAGACACGCACACACACACACACACACACACACACACACACACACAGCAAGGACTAATCACATGCGCAGGTTGAGGTAAAGGCTGTAGAACAAAGCTACAGGCCGGACCTCCACAGTCAACTTTGTGTTGTTCCTGAGTGCTGCTAAAAGTGAGGTGTGGAAAGTCAGTTTCGGGTTTTACCGTAATACCTCCAACTGTTCTGACAGCTGCTTTTAGTTTCTAGCTGGCTGTTATATTAGCTCCATCTACAGTCCATAAACCTTTTGATTTCCCAGGTGAGCTGAAAGAACTCACTGACATTTCTCCAACAGCACAGCATTCCCATGGCTCTGAAGAGTCACACACTGGCTCATACAGTGACTACGCCACCAGATGGCAGTCAATAATACTGTAATCCCACAACTCTAAGGACCAATGCAAGGCATGCTTCTGCTGGAGTAACTAATAATGTTGGAATAATTCACATAACTGGTCAACAGATGGTTTTTATAGTGACATTTATAACACTGAATACTTATTTGTCTCTGAGATAGAATGACCTATGGAGTTTTGTTGTATTGCTGTGTAATACCTCACTTTTCTGCATACAGTTGGATGTTGTGTATAGTTCATTTTATAGTTTTTTATACATATAGTTTATAGTTTTTTTTAGTTCTTGTTTGTGCATGGCCATGTTCCAAATTTGATTGGTTTGTTTAGTTTGCAAATGTTTGTGCAGGTATGTTGTGTGCATGTTTTAAAACAGAATTACATCAAATGTTCCTGTCAGGGGTGGTAATTAAAGCACTGTGCTGCACAGTAGTATAAACAATTTTTAGATACTTTACATGAGCATTTCAGAGACAAATTAAAACTTTTTTGCACACTAACAGCTGTAAGAGTTCATATTCAGATTAAGACATGTTGCTGTTGTTATAGATTTACCTACTCAATAGTATATGAGATGGTTAAAATTGACCTGTAAACATTAGAATGCTGCTTATACATAATGCATCAATAATATTCAAAGAGAGTAATTCATTAAATGTTAATTTATAGTGTTTTTATTGGTATTTTACTATCAATACTTATGTAAAAGCATTTACAATGACACATTTCCCATTGTGGTATTACTTTCAAGAAGTAAGGTGGGAAAGAAAGTTGTGTAGCCTAAATCTTCCACCGATGCGATACTATACAAACATAACAGTATAACTAAACCATATTGATGGATCAAAGTTTTATGGAAATATAAGCCGTTGGAATATCAGTATACAGGTGATATAGACACATCATTATAAAGTCCCTATTAAGGACACCTTTAGTTTTGTTTTATAATTTCATCCAGTAAAATATCTGCTCATAGGTATATATTTATCAGAAAATATAGCATTCCTTCAAATTACCACAAAAAATGATGGATTCCATAAAATGCTCTTTGCAAATACAATCAACAACTTTCATTGAATTTCAGGTGAAAATTGAAATGGTTTCAAATCAGTATCCTGACCAAACTCATCCACTTAACAAACGTTCCTCTGATCTCGACTATTTGTCAAAATAATTCATAATTTCTGCTTTATTAACTCAAATATTAGGTATAATTCCATACAAATCAATGGCATTGACTATGGATTCCAAAAGGTAGTGTACAACTAGTGGTAGTAAGGTGGTGTTAGTGAAATAAAAAAGATAAAGTTGTGTTGAAAATGTCAAATGTTGAAAAAAAGGTAAAAGAAAAAAAATGTGTTAATCTTTTTGATCCGGGAGGACTAAAGAAGGGTTAAGACGAAGCTGGCACCCAACAAATACTAAACAAAGAAGTCCAACCAAAATCCAAGAGGTGGGACGTCCCTGCTCTGGCCCAGTTTCCCAGAAGCTCCTCTTTGATTGGTCAGCGCCTAGTGCTCTGCCTTGTCTATTGGCTGGCTTGGCCGTCACTTAAAACACTGCCTGGCCGCTAACTGTTTCGCTACGTCGGGACCAGAGGACGCAAATCAAGTGAAACAAATCTCCTGACAGGAGAAAAGTTCATGCTGGAGTTTCCAAAGACCTTCGAGGGCCTTATGAAGGTAAGAAGACCCGCAGAAAACCGTTTTTTGTCTCAGTGGTGTGACGCTGGAGTGGATAATCCACCGTGTCTGACCGTGTTTAGCCACTTTTGGTTCAAAAAGAAAAGATGTAGCAAAAGTAGTCGAGGCTAGAGGCCGAACCATTTGGACTGCATCTTCTCAGGATTAAAAGTCCCGAAGAAGCGTTTTGTTCGTGTAGCTAGAAATGCATTAAAGCTGTATCCTTAAAACATCTTTTCAGCGAAGAAGAGAGGCGAGTGACTGGCCGACCGCTGGTGGTGACTGTCTATCCTCATGAGAGTGCTGATTGAATTCATTTACAGTGACTCCAGTTGTTATTTACTCAGCAGTGTCAACACTCGTGTGTGAATACGTTTTATAGACTAGGCTGCAGGAGCCTATAGACAGCAAGCTGATTGAGTAAGTAGTGGCCCACATAAAAAATGAGGTTGGCTACCATGCATGTCTAATTTAGTAAGCCTATCCATTACAATCATCTGGTCAGACATTCTGATGACCAGGATACGGCAATTAAGCAGACTTCCCCTTAGTTGGCCCTCATTGTGTGCGCCAAAGATGTTTCATAGTCTGTGACATGTATTCATTGCACACGTTGTATCCCCCCCCCCCCAATCTTTACCAGTTCAACCAGCTGAAAGATGATCTGACAAAAAAAATCTCTCATAGGCTACTGTAGGTTCACAGACACCTTACACCTTATATAAGCATCTACTGTTGGATTGTATTCTGAAATATTGTCCACATTGTCATGTATAACTTTTGATTTTACTCAAGCAGTGGACACAGAAACTGTCGTCAGACTAAAAAAAAAAAGGGGGATTATTATAGGACTTTGATATGAGTTGATGTGAAGGTAGTTTATTTTCCACTTATAGGAATCTTGAGCAGCTACTCCCAAACCGAGGGCCTGTTTGTAATGGAGCAATGTTGTTACAGTAGGAGCTGCTATGTGTTTTTAATGAGTTTACAGTCTTGCAGACAAAGCACATGACTGACCAGGCTTAAAACAAACACGGGGAAAAAGGATTATGGACACAGGGCTTTTGTCACCGGATGTGGAACAACAATGTGGGAATATTTGGATTTCCCATGCCATCGCTTAGTGTTTGTGTACCCCTATGTTTACCAACTGTAATTCAGGGGGGGATTAGGTGAAAAAATATAAAAAATTGATGAGAATCCAAACAAAACGTGAGGACACATGTAGGCTCCCGCTGGGCCAGACATCTCTCATAACACAGCACACACTCTCCGCTTGGCGATTACAGCTGCCTGTGAAATTAGCGAGCAAGCCTGTAAAAGCAAAACCGAGGGGAGGTGCATATGCTGTAGTTTAATTAGCATTTTACCCCTGTGGTTAAGCCACAGACCATGAGTGCTGGTGAGAGCAGAACTAAAACACTCTTTGAGAAGACGCTGCTGTAGGGATTAGGCTGTAGATGCAGTTCACCATGGCCCTGGCTCATTGCTCTTCTCACTTCTGCATACTGCTCCACATACGTGTAACAGTATATTTGAGTGCTGGAAATATGCTCATTGCTATTCAAGTTTCTCTATTGCTGATGTTATTGAAGATGCCTAGGAAACATTGTAGCTACCATCTCTGATATAGGCCGGTGGCTGCTGTGTCTCACTACCCAACCAGCAAGAGATCAGCCCACCCCCCCTCTGGGTGACTTCATGATGTGGAAAGTTGTGGTGACCACAGAGTGCTCAGAACAGAGCCCGGGTCTGTTGAATAAATGCTAGATAGCTGTGCCGTCTCGTAAACAGCAGCGAGAGAGATTTTTCAGATGCTTCAGCCGCATTTCCGAAGGAATATTGTTGGGATTCAAGCTAGAGTCTGGCAGTGCAGCGTACATCTAGATGTCCCACATGATGATGGGAAAAGGATGCTGCTTAGTGTAATATCATCAACAGCTTTGATCATATTTCAAAGAGGGGGCTGCAGCATACGTTTTCCTAGCCAGAGTGCGGTTGGATGTTTCGAGGTATGGACACCGCAGGGCTTGTCAGCAGAATCACACAGCTGGGAGATTAGAGTGCTGAGACACTACAAAGAGACCACAGCACATTTCCAACACAACATACCTTCCTGCTGTCACATGATCCAATATGATTTAACATGCAGTGGAGAAAAAAACTAAACAAAGTGATGATACTATTTTTCAAGCTGAACTTAAAAGGGAAGTTATTTGCACACTATTTAAGAAAGATTATGTAAGAGTTTGGACGCTGGAAGCTGAATGCCTGTCTGATATGTGATCCACCTGTGCCTGATACACATGTCAGCTTGCATCAGGGGTGGTGAAAAAAAGAAAAAGAAAATTGACTCTTAGATGCATCGCGATTCTCTTTAGAACAATTTGATGCTCTATTCTGGGAAAAAAACTATATATAGTTACTGTCTTCAGACATGAGGAATGGGATAATGGACAACTTAGAGTTTAAAATGGCCAAAAGGAAAAAAAAAAAGTTTTGTATAGATACACACCTGTTCTAATAAGACATACAACAAATAATTAGGCAAAACACATAAAGGCGGTTCATCTACTCTATCACATTGCATCTGAGCACCTCACGTTTCATGTTCAATTGTCCACCTTTAAACACGACTGAGCCTCTGACATGACAGATCACTGAGAGAGAATATGACTTTCACAAGCACGTTTAAGGCTTAAGCATGGAATGACTACAAAATAAAAATCCCAGTAGACAAAACATTTCATAAAAAACTTATGTGGCAAATACTGCATGTCAAAATCTAACAACCTCGCATAGAAATCAATTGTTGCATTGATAATCGGTTTAGAATCAAATCGTTGGTCTCTGAATCGGATCCTGAAGTGGCCAGAGGTACTACTATTGTTGACATATTTGTGCGACCAAATTGTGCTGAAATATCCAAAACCTACTAGGGAAAATGAAATGAGCAACTTTGGAGGAAAGTTTTGCTCCCGTTGTTTAAGATTAAACATCCTCACACTCGCACACCCTGCTTGTTAAATGGGTTTGCACCCAAAATGTGGTTTTCTTGGTGAAAGGAGAAACGTGTAACTACTGTTTTGAACACTGGTTCTGTGCTGGAAAATGACCTCCTCCCAAGATAATACCAACATATCCCCATAAAGCTCATAAATTAGTGGGCTGGATCAGATAGATCAGAGGTCTGTCTGGATGTCTCATTTGGGGAAACACAGGGCTTTGTTTCAAGATGGAATGAAATACCTTGAGAAATGACTGTGGGAAAACCCTTTGCTTTCCTAATTTAGTATATAGTTTCTCAGTGTCTTCTCTTTTGGAGTTGAATAATAATCTAAGTACAAGTTAAGAAGATCTTCATTTGCATCAATAAAAAACAAAAAACTATCCAAATTGAATTCGTCAACCAAGTTCTTTTCTTTCATCTTTTGCCCTCACAGTCCAAGCTGAATATGGAGAATTTGACCAAGTCAGAGGTGCTGATGCTTTTCAGCATCCTGGAAGGAGAGCTGGAGGCCCGGGACCTGGTCATTGATACCCTAAAGGTACCTATCAATGGAGCTACTATCATAACTACAACACTCAAGTAAAAAGCATCAAAGTGCCAAAGAGACGAAACCACTTCAGTAACAGGTTGCAACAACATGGCATGTTCTTATTTTTTTATACATGGAGTGCTTCCTGCGTTGGTCACTTGTGACCCTCATAAGCAAACGTTGTCATGTATGTGATACACAAAAAGGGTGGACAGCAGAGAAACGCATGATGAAGAAATCAGCTAAAACAAAGGTTGAATCTTAGTAACGCTGTTAATGGCACTCTATTCCAATAAAATAAAATAGTTCTCTGCACAAAGATGACTGAGCCACGTAAAGCTAACACCTACCTATCTATCTATCTATCTATCTATCTATCTATGAATGCAGCTCACTTTTTCTGAGTATTTTGAGGCATTGTCCCAGAAGTCATCCTTTTCCTAAGTTCAAATGAGCAGACATAGGGCTGGACAATATTGATATTATATTGAAATTGTGATATGAGACTAAGTATCATCTTACATTTTGGATAGGGTATTATTGTTATATAGCATAAGTGCTGTTTTTTCCTGGTTTTAAACGTATTACAGTGAAGTGATGTAATTTTCTGAACATACCAGACTGTTTTATTATTTGCCTTTACCCACTTAGTCATTAGATCCACATTACGGATGAATATTGATCAAAACTGTAATTTCTGTAAATACTTTGTGAAAGCACCGATAATCTACCCTATAATACGTCACACCATCGATATCGAAGTATTTGGCAAAAGATAATGATTTGAGTTGTTCCATATCGCAGAGGCCCCGAGTAGACACATTCTAGTGAACTTAAACATATACTTAATTAGAAATGGGCACAATGTGTACACACACACACACACACACACACACACACACACTCACACACACACACACACACACACACACACACGGGATGTCTCAATTACAGTAAAAGGATTTGCAGGCTATTTTCCCAGACTAAGTGTTTTGCTGTGTCCCATAGGTCCACCTACTAAAGCTTTCATACTATTTGGAAGGCCTTAAGGACATTTTAAAACCGCTGCAAACTAACTTCAGTCACACTATGTCACTGTGACACTTTAAATAACCATAAACCAAAGATTACTATTGAATAAGCAGTTTGATGATGGAGCATTTTTGCAAAATACCCCCTACCTTTCATACGACACTGCAGACTATTTTTCACCATTAATATTTGCGCTTACGCTCTTGGATTGCAATTCATTTTCCTGGTGTGAAATGCACCACTGAAAGAACAAACTGGAGAGGCAGCTAGCAAACTGGAGAGCAGAAATCTAAGAACCTAATGCTGAATGTTCATGTGTTGTGTCTAGACCACATTCCTACATCTCTCCTGGGATCTGGCCATCTAAGGCAAGAAGAGTTGCTGCACGCTGGGTGTCTGATGACTCAATGTGAGCGAGAGTAGGAGTGAACAAATAAACATTGGCCTTAACTGGAGCTTGAGGGGAATATGGCTGTGCTTCTTTCATAGCTCCACTGGAACAAACTGTTAACCCATTCAGGTCTGGGATTGGATCAATGCTTCAGTGTTAACTGTTACGGCGCTTCGATTAGGGGTATAATCACTGACCCGTAGGGAAGTAATTTCCGGCTGTAAGTTGGAAAAATGCAGCAAAGCATACATGTTTTACCAACGGTAAAACACAACTTCACACAGTTCTGCTGTTCTACTGTTCAGGAATTGGCGATGTGGAATCTCAGGTCCCATCCTCACATGAAAGAAGATTGTTATCAGTGAAACATCACCCTGTATGTCTTTTGTTTTAGCCACCTAGCAGCATGGGTCTATCTGTGACAGCGTTTGTCTGTCGGTCCACCACTTTGGTCCAGACTGAGTTATCTCAACAACTGTTGGCTGGATCACCATGAATCTTTATAAAGACATTGTTGGTTCCCAGAGGATTGATTCTGCTTGATCATGTCACTTTTCATCCACAGTAGCACCACCGGCAGAACAAAGTTTACACCTATTTCGTCAAGTATCTCAGCAGCCACTGGATGGATTGGCCCAACCGTTAGTACACACATTGTCCCCAGAGGATGAATCCTATTGACTTTGGTGATCCCCTGACTTTACCTCTAGCGCCACCATGAGGTTGACCTTTTCTTGGTTTTGAGCAAGTGAAGAAATAGATTACAATACAATTTGAATTACACATTTATGTTCCCTTTAATGATGATCTGTATACCTTTTGGTAATCCCTTTACTTTTCATCTAGCGCCATCCTCAGGTCATATATTTAATTTGTCCAATGGTTTTTAACCGAAATACCTGCAAAACAAATAAATTCCCACTAGCCTGGTGTGCATTAGACTAAGGATAGACAAATGATCGGCCCTGGCATATTATCGGCCAGGTTTTTGGCAGTTTGCATATGATCTGTGTGTTTTATTTGCCGGATGACGATAAAGTCAGTAATTTAAAGAGAGTGCTTCTTTGGCTCCTCTACAGCTCTCTGTCTGCCCCTCCGCTCCCTCTGCACCGAGTCTGACTTAATATCCCACCCACAACACTGACAATTTTTTCACTGTGTATCATGTTGAAAGTTTCTAATTCTTTAAATAATTGCTTAAAGCATTTAAACAAAGTTTGGTGTACGGATTCCCAGAGCTGCTAGGGTCGCTGTAGACTGAGTCATGTTCCAACAATAAGGTTGCACATGGACCAACTTTACAGCAAGTAGAGAAGTAAGTCCAGTCGTGTTGCTCATGTCAGTCTTAACTGAAGTGTCATTGCTGCACAGTGAGTCATGTGAGAAATGTTTAGCTCAACTACAAATCACCATGGTAACAACACCACCGCTCAATTCTTTGGTTTTCATGCCTCATTTGGTTGAAAGTACAGAAGCAGCCAAGTTCCTTTCTAACATTCTTATCATTAATAGGCTATAGGATCTAATGTAAGAACAGGATGTGAAGTTAATGATGCAGCTTTTCTGTGGTACTCTATATTTAATTATGCAGAACTATCGATGGCATTCTAACTATCCACTGCATTTTCCCCTTTGTGACTCACTTCTGCAGCTGCTCACACCGGATTTCAAAAGGAAGTTAGTCTCTGGCAATGCTCGTATTTGGCACACACAGCTCTGCAGTGATCCAGTAGTCCATTTGCTTTGGGAAAGGAATATGAGTCTTTACTTTAAAGTTCAAAGAAGACTCAAATATGAAAATGAGCCTTTTAATTAACTGTCGAGTTCACATGATGTGGTTGACTAGAGCTTCCAAATGGACGTACTTTAAAAAAAGGTTTACCGTGTGTGGTTTTTGGTAATGGGGCAGTACCGAAATAGCCTTATTTATAGCTTTGAGATTCACCAGCTGATTGAATCATCTTCAGTTACTGTAGCATGCACAATCATGTGCTTATGATGGATAGTATTCTTCAGACATCCATTTCCTTTTCATTAAGTACATCGGGAATGAGCATTTCAGGGTATTTAGCAATCTGCCTAAGCAGCTCTGAAATAAATAGAAATCTAATCGCCTTCCCTCGGTGTTATACAGATCTTGTTGCCAAAATTGTACAACGTGAAGAGTCCAGGTTTCATTTTTATCTTTTTCAGCAAAAGAAACTGGATAGGGACCAGTGCAGCCATGCCACAAAGTCTTCCCAAGCAAAAGCACACAAGTTGCCAAGAACTGTAGTCAACAGACAAAAGCATGAATAATGGAGGTAGACTGTGATTCACAGCAGCCATGCACTGAATGTTTGTGAGCTTTGTTAATGTACAGCATGCACTGACTAATCTCTGGTAGATTTGGGTGTTAGGTAGTACGCTTAGTGTTGTTGGAAAGGTGTTTCCTGTAATCCTTCTTTTCACTTCCGCCACCCTTTCTGCAGCAGTGGAGGATTAATGCAGAGAAAAACAGCCTCCCTTTGTGTTGTGGAAGTCTGTCAGGTGCATGGAAGTGCAGGGAAGAGAGCTGAGAGAGACAGTCTGTGTTTACGAGTGAACTCTTGTGTAATAGGGGTCTTGTGAATTAGAATAAAAATGAGCATTTAAAGGCCAGTTATCCAGTTGTGAAAATGTGCACGGACTGAATACATTTAAAATAACAAAACGGAAAACAATGAACTCTCACGCTAATCTACATTAAATCGGTTTTCTGTGTGTTTCAAAACGTTCCCCCTCTTGTATGAGCAATTGCTAACAAAATGACATGTTTTTTTCTGTTAGTATGGCATGCAACTGCAGCGATGAAAGTCAGACTGAGTATACAGTATATCCTTCAGCAACGTTCGGTAGGTGTCAAGAATGGAAACCTGATCAAAGCGTATTTAATCTTTAACCGTACAATGCCACATAAGAGCAGCAGCCATTGACGGGAACAGGGATGAGCTGTCTGCTTAGTCTGCAGACAGATTTCTCTTTGAAGATTTGTTTTGTTTTTTTCAAAACTAGATATTTACAGTGTAAAATCTAAAAATCTTGCTCAGTGTATTCCAGTTTTAAACTTATGCATTCACAAAAGATCTTTGGCAGACAAAGGTCATGGGATTTTCTTAAAGTCAAATAGATGTGAAAACCTGCATTGTATAAACATAGTGAGGACACAGGCTAGATGCCACACACACACACACACACACACACACACACACACACACACACACACACACACACACACACACACACACACACACACACACACACACACACACACACACAACTTGTAGATGTGGTGTGTGGTCACGGGGCTGTAGATAATGCCCATGTTTAAATTCTCCTGGGCAGCCTGTGTTTTCCTGTTTCACCCCTTCATGTTGTTTGATCCGCCTTCACAGTCCTCAGCAGACTGGATCAAATAACAACAGCCTTTTCTTTCTCCAGCTATCAATCGTCACTCCCTGTTTCTTTCATGGCTTAAAGCAACACCATAGAACCTTTCCCGCTTCGGTCCCCCTACAGGTTAGAAGCGGAATTATGCAAGTTTGCCACGTTGGGTAGCAGATCTTTAGTTCGAATAGACTGGACAATGTTATGTAATGTAATGTAATGGACAGATTTGCTTCCAACCTGTAGGGGGACCAAAGCGGGAAAGCTCTCCAGTGTTGCTTTGAGTAACTCCAGTTGCTTAAAATGAATCTGTTTTAGAACGTTAAATGTCAGTCATGTAAGAATGTCTTGATTATCGCAGCAAATGTTTGGCTTTCAAATCAATTATGTGCAGTCTTGGGAAATTATTTCTTGGTAATAATAATGCTGACATTATTAAGCAAGGTGACCAGCGGTCTGTTGCACAAAACCAGGATAAGGGATTAAGCCAGGATATTCAAGCTATCCTGGATGAATTTAGCTTTGACTTGGTTGCACGAAACCAGGTTGAATTAAACCCAGCCAAGTAACCATGGAGATGTACTCTTTGCAGCTAGCCTGGTCCAGAGCAGGCTAACAGCCAGGCTAAGATTAATCCTGGAGTCTCATGTGTTAAATCAGCTGCCGCTCTGATCCAGAAACGTGTTTAACAGTTATTCTGTTGTCTCCTTTATGTGTTCTGCTTTATTTTTATTAACATGCATTATTTGTCACGAGTTTGATTTAAACCCCTACTTTAGCAGTTGTTTAGAGGGTTAGAAATGGTTGCACTGGCACCCAGATGCGGAGTGGCAATCGGTAGAGTGTGGATTTTTCCCAGTGGCCTGGTAGTGTGTCGAGGCTGCCTGGCGTGCGGCCGCTGCCCGGTGGCCGGTGGCCGGTGGCTGCTGCCTGCCTGCCGACCTGTGCATTGCATCAGTGTTTACTCTATCTGTAAAATTAGAGATGAGCAGCGCGGCGTCCGTGGTCTGTGTAGCTTCAGGTTTATAAAGGACGCTCCGGAGCTTAAGTGGGACAATACAGCAATATTCCCAGATGATTTTAATGACAGACTGGTCAGAGACCAATACATTTATGATTTCATTTTCCTGTTGCTTGTCCTTCTCTAGTAAAGGACAGTTTGTGTTACTCCGTAATATGTAGACCTGATGCTTTGTTATTAGAGCTAACTTTGGTTTCATAACCTTCTTAATAAGTCTCACATCCCCGGACCAATAACGTGGCCTATATATGTATAGAGTGTAGTTTACATTCATCCCACCAGGAACACCACAATGCTTCTTAATGTCTTTATTTTGGTGCTGTCACTTGTCAGAAGAACAAAAAACATAAATATTGTTTTACATATGCTCACAGCGTGAATGGAAGTCACTTACGGTACTTTTTCTAGTTGTTGTCCCTTTTTGTGCAATGTTGTAAAACATGTTCTTGCGTTGTAAATAAGGGTTTGAAATTAAGCATATTTCCCGAGGAACATAATTCCATCTGCTCACTTTTAAGGCAAAGTAGGCTAAATAATAATACATTTTATTTATATTATGCTTTACATGGTAGGCTATTCAAAAAGACCCTTTGGGGTAAAACCAGCACATTTATCACATAAAAACAGATACAGCAATAAAACCAACACATGAAACTAGCATTTTTAAAGCAATTAAAACACAGTGTGGCCTACAACTTTGTAAAAAGTGGAGGGACTAGTATGCTAAGTAGATATTTTTAAATCCTCACACATTCAGTTGGTCCGCTATAGTAGTCTTCTCCGTTTCTGCATTAGTCAATCTGTGATTAATACCGTGGTCTATTTCAGAAAGCAGTAAACGTGCACTTATCCCAGCTATCTACACCTGGCTCGACATAGCTTCATCTTCTCATCCTGGCTCGGCTAACGTGCAACTGATTAAGCCGCGATGAGCGGATCACACTAAATCTTGCTGCGCTTTTTCACTTACCCTGGATATCTCCATTCTACTTTAGTGCAACAGGCCCCAGGTATCAGCCACGGTGAATGATCCACATAACATCCAGTTTCAGTTGTCAGTGGCTGTACAAAAATTCAGTTTATGCTGCATAAGTTGCATGGATTCAGTCAGATAGTCGAGTCAGTTTTTTTCAGGTTCAGTCTTTGTTTTTTTTATTGTCATAAAGGAAAATACATTCATATATTTCAAGTTTTTAGGCACATTTCAGTATTGATATCAAACCCTCTTCCTCATCCAGCAGGTTGTTAATATAGACACAAACAGATCATTCCTATCTCAACAGAAGATCTATTAAATTAGATATCAACCTTTCCCATAATACAATTGTATGTGGCAGAGCATCATTTATTCTTGCTGAAGACAATTCTAGGTAAGAAATGTCCAAAAATGACTGAACCCAATGAACCCTAGAGATATCGTAAGGAGATTTTCAGTGCTGGACTAGTATCTTTAGCTGCTGTTAAGCCTGCAGCCAAATCGACTCAGTTTTTAATGCCACAGCAACCCCTTATCTTACATAAAAATGTTTTCAAAAAAGGTCCACACATTAAGGTATACAGATTTTAAATTTGGGAAAAACAAAGTACTGGCATTGAATCAGTACTTGGCATTGACATACTCTTAACTGAGGTATTGGTTGGATGGGTGAACTAAATAAAACGTTTGACTGAGCAAAAAATAATCATAGTTCTATGCCAATAAAGTGCGGTTTGGGAGGGATCAGACAGTGGTTTACATGTGTGCTCAGCTATAACAACCCAGAGTCAGCTGTTAAATGCTCTGAACAGTGACTCAGCTAAATATTGCTCTGCAGCCCCATCCACACTCTTGACTTCCCTTTAAACCTCTTAAGTAATCTTGGTATCAGTCATCAGGAGCTCTGTCCTCACCCTGCCAGAGAAGATACTGCTCTCTCTAATCTTTTGAGCCTCTTCTGTTGGAACCTCACAAAAACACATTGCCAGTTCCGCTGTTAGCCCTCATCCTCTCTCTCACTTCACACGGCAGGCCCAAAGGCATCTGCTGAACCTGACATGTCTCGTTGCTATTATCCCTCCTTTGTCATGAGTTAAACAGAACAGGTCTGCCTTGGCCAATGTCCAGTCCAGAGCAGCTGTCATGCTAAAGATAGACAGACACACACCATCTGTTGCTTTTTCCTCCTGCAAGCACGCTTTCTCTTGCATTTTTTTCCATTCTGCATTTCCTCTCCCTCTCTTCCCCTTCCTTTGTCTACAGACCGTTCACCACTCTAGTATTGAGAGATGCTGATCATGGTGTGTGGAACGCAGCATTCAATTTCCTGATCAAATGTGAGAGAAATGACAGCAGCATGTGTTAAGGTTAATCATAATTGATGATTAATTTATGAATTCCCTGTGCGGCGTCCTTGAGTGCCAAGAAAGGCGTCTTTAAATAAAATGTATTATTATTATTATAATTGGCAGGGATTAGAAATATCCAAATCATATCATAATACATTTTTTACTTAATGATAATGACTGCTAAAATAAACCAAACCATTGTATAGTACCTTGATTGGCACTAAAAACAAAGTACAATTGAGGCTGACAGGGCTGTCATTAGTTTTGCAGGTATTTGTTACCAAATTATTGGACAAATTAAAAATGTGCCTGGACAACGGCACTAGCTGAAATGTCAGAAGGTAACCAAATATTTGAGATATCACTGAAGTTATGGATGAACCCTCTGGGGAACACAAATGTCTGGACCAAATGTTTTTGGCATAACATCTAATGATTTTTGAGATCTTTATTTCAGTTTGCATCAACTGGGCAACAGTCATTGTCATACCTAAAGCAAAACCGCTAACATAGCTAAAAATGTCTCTTCAAAAAACATATACACACACACGCGCACACACGCACGCACGCACGCACACACACACGAGACAGCAGCTAGTACCAGCTGAGACTAGTCTGAGGAGCCAGAAAAGTGATCCAAGAGAAGATTTAGGACCAAGTTACAATCTTTCTGTAAACAAGGACATCCATGCAAGAGCACACATAAGCTGAAAACTTTCACCGAGTAACAATTACTACCTCATAACCTCTAGACAGCAAATCAGCGTTCCTCTCAGTGCTCCATCTAACTCTTGTCCTCTCTTCAGGCTCAGCGTAAAGAGCTGTTTATTCAGGAGCGCTATGGCAGGTATAACCTCAGCGACCCCTTCCTGGCCTTGCAGAGGGACAGTGAGGTTGTCGGGGACCCGA
Organism: Etheostoma cragini; assembly: GCF_013103735.1. Lineage (NCBI taxonomy): Eukaryota > Metazoa > Chordata > Actinopteri > Perciformes > Percidae > Etheostoma > Etheostoma cragini. The sequence goes on from NC_048410.1 coordinate 19,736,379, forward strand.
ACAAGGACCCGGGCTGTTCGTCCCCCACCTCCAACCCTCTGGTGGTTCTCAAACTAGTGGTGAGCCACTGCAGGAGGATGCAGGAGAAGATGCTGGCCCAGCTGGCTGCAGTGGAAAGCAGGCACAGAAGGGTGGGTGTGGACATGTGGTTCTTAATTCAGGGGGGACAGAACTGAGCTGGTGGACTTGTGTGGATTTAAAAAAAAAAAGAAGAAAAAAAATCAACTGGGCAACATAAGAATTAAAAAGCGTGCCTCAGTGGTGGTAAATACTGAAAAACATGAATGGAGAATGCAACCAGCAAAGTGCGATGAGGCTTTCTTTTCTGAAAGTATACTAGTATACAAAACTAAGTTGATTACATCGTCCCTGTTCATTAAAACCTTTTTGTTTCCACAATGTTTTTTTTCTTCCAGGAATCCAGCAGAATAACATTAATAAACAGCACTGTTGTCAGCAAGAGGCACTCACACATTCAAAAGTTCTTCATAGGTGCAGGGCAACAGACACGAACAAAGAAAACAAAATACCTGCACCGTGATGTCATGTTCCCGCTTTTTCCTTTTGTTTCATGTGAACTTAAGGTTAGAGTGTGAACAGACTAATATTTATAGACCGTGATGTAACACAACACTGAGTTCAACAGATAAGCAAGAACAATTTGTCTAATTAGTGTGATCAAAATCCCTGGTGATGTCATATGAATAACAGATTAGTTTGACATTAAACTCAATAACTAGACGCAGATTCTACAACTTTGCTGTGCTTACTGATGGCCTATTGTTTTTGGTAAACATTAAAATGACTGTTGCAAACAATGATTCCCATCGCATCTTTTCGAACCGTACAAACACAGAGCCCTCTGTCATCTTCAGGCTTTGTAAAACCACAGAGTGAAGACTATACTTTTCTCTGCAGGCGGGCGGAACATGGTGCTCATTTAGATGAGCTTAACTATGTAGCTGTTTAGCCTAACTGCCATCAGCGTTTTGCTTACAATGTAGTAATCGTATTGCTTCAGAAGACCTGTTATTGGCCGTAATAACAAGCAGACCAAACTCATGCAAGGTTCTTTCTATCCTGAGTCTCTGTCTCCCCGCTGTGGTTGCTTCAGGTCATTGCCGATCTGGAGGAGGAACGGAGGAGGCACGCTGAGGACACCGCCGAGGGAGATGATGTCACCTACATCCTGGAGAAAGAGAGGGAGCGCCTACAACAACAGGTGCCCACTAATTAGTCGTGACATGGACTGCACTGTAAATATTTGTCCAAAATGTACTGTGTATGTAATGTACTGTAGTCAGTGAGCTTAAAGAACCGGGGTCAAAAGCTTTGAAGACCACTGTAACCATCCACAGAGTCTCAAGCAAACAGCAGTTACTACGTTTTGCACGTTCGTTTCATATGCGCCTCTGTCTTTGTAGCTGGAGTTTGAGCGGAGCCAGGTCCGGCGGTTGGAAAAAGAACAGCGGCGAATTACTGAGCAACTAGAAGAAGAACGGGCTCAGCACAAACAGCTGTCCTGCGCCTTGGCCAAAGAGTGCAAGTGGGCGAGTGCCAGGGCTCTGGAGGAGGGTCACCGTCTGACGGAGCTGAGCCGTACGCTTGACAAGGTACTAACATTTTTAAACCAAGCTGGGCCATTTATTTTCTGTCGTTGTGATGAATGTTGGGCTTTGTTATATTATGCACACTTGGTGAGCACAGACCTTTCCCTCACGCAGGAGGAGCAGGCTTGTCAGGCACTGAGAAACGAGCTGGAGGATGAGAGGAGGCGAGCTCTGAGAATGGAGGCGAGGGTGGAAGAGCAGCTGGCTGAGTTCGACACGGAGCGGGAGCAACTCCGCTCACGTTTGAAGAAGGAGGAAGCTCACTGCTGTCAGCTACAGCAACAGGTAGCTTAAACACATTCAGCAGGCAGGTGGCAGTACATTGCACATGTTGCATACTGTAACTACCTCAAGGAATTTCATCTAATCTCAGTGGGAGAAGAAAACAGGCTTGCTTGGAATTAATCCCTTGTTCCATTTTCTGATCAGGTAGAGGAGCTGAAGAGGACGCTGGAGGAGATGAGTATGATGAGAGATGTTAGGGAGGCAGTTGCAGCTCCAGTTGAGGCAGTAGGAAACGAGTGGGCCATGAAAGTTCCTCCAGCAAAGACAGTAGTAGAGACTATTACGGTGGAGGAGATTGACGAAGACCAAAACCCACGACCTGTGCAGCCGGAAGTCAACTGTCACCATGGTCCAATGGAGACCAACGGGCACCACGGTCCAACCAACGCCTTCCCAGATAACATTATACAGAATGGGAATGAGAATTCTCTAATTCATCAGGGCCAGACATCATTCTCCCCCTGCAGTGTCACCCCCACCACATTCCCTCCTTCCTCCCCATGCGCTTCGCCTGTCCTTGCTAAACGCCCGCCAGGCAGCCCGAGCCCTGGTAGCTACCAGTCTCCCTACCAGGCCGGGATCAACCAGCGCTTCCACGCTGCTCGTCATCGGTTCCAGGGTACCACTGACCAAGAGCCTCCGTCCCAGGCCACACAGCCGGCTCTCCCCCTCTCACCAAAGGATGTCTCCCCTGTGACCAGCGGCTCGTCCCCAGAAACCAGCCCAGTCAAGCAGATGGCCCGAAGCACAGTCACTCAAGTCCTGTCCCGCTTCACCACCGTACAGCAGAGCGCCACACCGAAGCTCGCAACACCAAACAATTCACCGTTCGGTACAGACTACCGCAGCCTGGCAGCGCCTTTGTCTCCGATCATCGGAAAGGCCGCAGGAGTACTTCAGCAGGGGGTCCGATCACCTACTACCCCCAGGGCAGAAAGGGGCAACCCTCCACCCATCCCCCCTAAGAAGCCCGGTCTGACCCAGGCCCCACCCTCCCCGGCAGCAGTGCCCAGGTCTGCCAGCCACTTCTCTGACAGCCCCCTCTCAGCCAGCTGTGGCCTCACCTCCAGCCAGGAGGGAGTCAAAGAACTGGACCTGGTGGTTTCTTCTAATTAACTGGTCATTTGATTGGTCAGTGAATGAGTTAGCTGCTGCTCTGCTTGTAGCACAATGGTTGATTCCACATCTCATAATCATGATTGTTGAGGTATTGTTTTGTACTTGACAGAATTTATATTCTGTGCGTATTTGAACAGAGGTCTCTTCAAAACACTGTCATAATTGTATTTATTACATTTGTTTTGGTATGTGCTGAGCCACTATTTTAGATAGTGGTTATAGAGCTGGTACTAGTGAGCGTTACAACTGACAGGGTTGTGCGAATATTGAAATCCTGCTACTGTCGATCCCTCCAGGATTCTGAGATGTCGCAATCGCGCCAATTCAACCAATCAACGCGACTTTGGTGCTACTTGCAAATTCGAAACGACTTTGGTACGACTCGCAAATTGGACAAATAACCAGAGTTTGCCGCGACTCCAACCAATCCCAACAGTCCCACGTGCCAGACTTTGTATCAGTATGTGACTCTGAGAGCCAATGACCAAGCAGGAGTGGATGCAGAAAAAACCAGAGATGAGAAGTACAGGATTACCCACATTTTGGACAGCTATGCTCGTTATTGTAAGTGCAATGATAAGTTAAAGTCCAACTAGTCCTTTATCATTCAGTATGAATGTGTGTCCCAGGCCAGGAGAGGAAATTACCTAACAATGTAGAGATCAACAAGCCACTGACACATATGATCAAATTTGATTCATTCAATACGTTATATGTTTTATCTTAAATTTCATATTATACCAACATTTGCAACATCCTGAGCCTATTTGAAAAAGTTACTAGTAAACGTTAGCCCAGAGTAGTTTTCTTCTCTCCAAAACAAGTTTACTTTTCATTTTTTAAGAACTATACAAAGAAAAGAAATTACAATTTTTGTGTGCAACTTTCTCTGTCCCACAATTTCCTTGCAACAAACATACAAAAAACATTGCAAGTTTTATCGCAATTATTTTACAAAAGCTGCCGTAACATCAGGCATTTTGGACAGAAACAATCTTAAAAAAGAAATACTGGAATCCTGGGCGTTTAACAACGATAAGAAATGATCATCCCATTAAAAAGATAAAATCACAAATAGATAAAAATATCTATTGACTGGAGACGTACTGTATACAGTGAAATATGTTGCAATACATGGACAATGTATAGTATATATAGTATAGTGAGCTCTTTTTTTACAAAAGGGCATGCAGAGATAAAATCAAATCAATCAACTGCTTATTTTATTATTTCAGTAACGCATTAATCAACAGTGATGTTTGGAATGAGGATAACAGATATAGTTATTGAGCCAATGTATGCCAATATGTTGGGCACACCCTACTGTTATGGTACATTCATTTTTTTATGGTATCATATTTCCAAAGAATACAAATCTGTTTATCACCTGAAGAGGGATCATGTGCCCCTAGTATGTCGCTTGGTATTACAACAAATACTGTAATATTCAGACCAAATGTAACAAGTAGTCCTTGGACCAACGTATGTCTCATTTCATGTTGTGTGTAGCTGTCGTTTTTATAAAAATGTATAGTTTACAAAACGTATCAAAAGAGCACCATGTCATGGGACCTTTAATGTATAATAGTTTTACATGACAGATAATCTGAGTGCTGTTCTGAGTTTTGTTTATGTATCACTTTAATGTTACATTGTTTTGATAATCTTAAAGCTTAGACTATATGCAGGTGCCATTGTACTCTGTTAAGGATGAATGATTCTGATGAACGTCATGTCTTTGTCATTTATAAAAAACACTCCAGTATTTTGAAGTCAACCATGGCTTTGATTAATTTCATAAGAACTTTTGTGTTATCTTTAATTTTGAGGAGATCCTTTAGTGTCATAATAAACGAATCCCAAAGATAATCATGTATTCATGACTTTTTAATACTCATCTACTCTTAAAGCTGCTCACAGCCTGCAACTTGGAAAGAATTAGTGTATGGCTATTTTCATTATTTTCTAGACTTAATCTGCTGATTATTTTCTAAACTAACTGATTCAATGTTTGGTCTATAAAATTAAAAAAAAAGTCAAAAATGCCTGTTCTAATGTCTAACAGTCTGAGTTGATGTATTCTTAGAGCTTGTTTTACTAGACCAAATCCATAGATATTACAGGTTTGGTAGGTCATTTTTAATAATTGTTGTCATCATTGCTGAAATTGTCACTAAACCATAAAACAGGTTGTCTGAAAAAAAGAAAAAAGAAAATCCATGTTCCCCTGCCTCCCCCTAGTGCCTGAAGATAAACCACCAAGAGCGACCGGCCGGAGAGAAAAATGCTCATTTTACAGCTTAACAGTACACTAAGATACATTTCTGAATTTAACAACAGATTAAGATGAGGCATAGACACAGAATCAGATCTTCATATTTGACCAGCACTGCCTATTTTAACAGTTTGATATGAGTTCAGGAGCAGCGTTAGACTCCTCGGCCCTGATTGGTTGTTCTCCTTATCCCATTAGAAGCATCAGGAGCATTAGTCTGGAGGAGGCATGTGATTCATATTTAAGAATATGGTGACAAATGTGACATTGTTTTTATAAAAGTTACCTACTGTGGATTTAAATTGCCATAATTAAAGCATCAAACATTTAAGAATCTGGAACCAGGGAATTGGTTTGTTACTTTTGCTATATTTTTGACGATAACGATTAATCAATTATCAGAATTGAATTAGTTAAATAATTTTCTGTGGAGCGACTGATAAAACTGACTAATTGCTTCAGCCCTAATTTGGTGGAATACAAGTAAATGACTTAAAACTTCAACTAAGATTCCAACAATTTGTTCATGTTTTTGATCAAAAGTACTATAAAACGCCCTACAGTCAACAGACAATGAGAACACTACTTTATTTATTTATTTATTTATTTATTTTAGTTTTTGGCCATGAAAGGATATGAATCTCTTGCACACATACATTTACATATCACCGACACCGATTTTCTTATGATTTCCCAAAATTCAACTAAAGTAGTATTGTATAGTACGGATATGTAGTGTTTAGTGCTGTACAGCCCAATAATGCCCTCTAGAGGTCAGTAGCTTACAGCTGGCTGGGAAATGCAGATCCTTGATTTATACTCATATTTGACATCTACTACCGTTTTCTCTCAAATATACAATAAACTGGATGTCTTTTTTGTAATTCTTAATATTTAGTAGATTGTATCACTTATGTTAGCACACTAAATGATGGTGAAAATGCAGCAATAAGTAATTGTACATAAAACATTGTCTTTTTAAAAATAGTAACAACAGTATTTAAAATTGGAAGAAAGAACATTTTATTAGAAATGCAATGTCAATTATAGACTGCATATATAAAAAGCCTACTTAGTACTGTATTGTTGGGTTTATTCTACTTTGGAAGAAAAGATTCTGCAACACATGCAGGGTGTATGTTCTGTATGTATGTTTCATATTCCTGTATTTGTGTGTGTGGTCTTTGACTAGATATGGATGCTGAAAAGAAGAACTTTTACTCCCATTTGTTTGCAGTTAGATAAGTTAAGAAATCGTTAAGTGGACTGAATGGTATTTTGCGCCCTGTGTTGCTTCAACTATAAACAGTGCTCTAGTGGTGGTATGTTGTTTAAGTGATGACTTATGAGAGGAGAGAGACTGAGCGGTAATGAGTTTGCAGTTGCGTAAGCACACAGAAAATACAGAAAGATGCATATCGCCCCACACACACACACACACACACACACACACACACACACACACACACACACACACACACACACACACACACACACACACACACACACACACACACACACACACACACACACACACACACACACACACACACACACACACACACACACACACACACACACACACACACACACACACACAAGGGAAGGGTTGACTGGTTAACGGGTCGGGTCACCTCTTCTCTGCTCAGCTCACCTAATTAACATTCCAGTGTAGGACAGCGGGGCCGCATCCCATGTCCGGCACAGGCACGCCTGGTCCTCCAGCAAAGCTTCGTCTTTCTCAGCCTCCATAAACACAGGCTCAGGTTGATGAGCTGTGAGGGGCCACCTCCTCGCTGCTGTCCCTGCCAGCACTACTCTACTCTACTCTACTCAGCTGTTGTCCTCTGAGCTGAAGACATAATAGTATTCTAAAACCACATGTAATTGTTGTAAGAAAACTTCATAGTCAATGATAGCTTGTAAAGTATACATGTTCTGGTAGTACTTATGCCTCTCATTCAAAACATGGATCTCTTGCATATCTGCGTCGCTGACCTGAAATGGATTTGTACGCATTGATATTTAAACACTGACTTAATGTTACAACTCAGATACAGGCTTAGTGGTGCATGACGGGTACCACAAATGAATGAAAAAAAAACAAAAAAAACTTATTTAAATGTCATTGCCGCAAAATGGATCTTGGCTCTCATCCTTTACGATTCCACATGACAAGAATGGTACTAATGAACTTTTTTTCCCCCCCCCTGAGAATAAAATTCAGAGCAACAGATTTCTTTTTAAGTGTCCAACCTCAGAAAGTTGGCGAGTCTTGTTTTTTTCCTGGAGAGAACTTTTATGATATTTTCTGTCATTGCAATTTGTTCTGATGTAGATTTGTTGGATCTTTTCTCTGTACAGTCGTGTGAGACGTGCTTGTGATAAAGCACAACATATTATAAATATATAAATGAATGAACATGCAGCCGCCACATGTCGTTCCTGGGCAGATCTGGTAAGTGCGGTCCTTTATGACTGTGGTGCACATAAGCAGACATCCAATAAGAGACACGATGTCATGGCTGCAGTGAAATGTAGTGTGAATGAGATGACACAACTGAGGTCAAGGAGAGGGAGCACGCAACTTGTCGTGAGAACCATAAATTTACGATCTTCTCGTTTCAGACTTGTTGCACATAAAGCAAAATGCAGCACGTCAAGTCCTCCGTTTTATTGTCCGTACTTGTGATGACAGCTGTCACTGCACTGGTGTTAGAAAAATACGTTGCAAATATACTGTTCTTGGATCACGTTACATACAGTATATACTTTTCTATAACACTATAAAGTGTTAAAACTGTTTGCATGATGACAATAGAAAACACGGTTACTGCTGTTGACATCTGGTTCCTGGGAGCCACTGTCTCGTCCTTGTCTGGCGCATGGTGGGACGCTGGGAAAAGAACAGACACCCCTGGACCGTGAGAAACTGTCAACATTACTCCTTTATTGTGACTGTTGTAGAAGGCCTTTTCGTCAGTCATTTTTCTGTACTGATAAGTGTACTGTAAAACTGATTCTACTTGCAAGTAGACCTAATTTTATTACAACTTAAGTTGTTCCCGTCTATTCTTGACAAAGACAACTGGTCCCACAACAATGTCACAACCACTTTCATGTGGGCATTCATCTGCATGTGCTACGGCATGTAGTGGTCCCATCTCTTTCTTCTCCCTTTGGTTTCTTTTTCTTTTCTCCCTTTCAGCCGCTCTTCTATGTCCAAAATTAGCCCAGGCCATGAGATGGGCCTAGAATAGGATCCCCGGCCCCCACACTGAGCCTCTTAAAGACCACAGCTGGAGCTGGCTCGAAACGAGACAGAAGGACAGGGAGGGCCGGATGACAAGTGTTATCGCCACCGTCACCTGCTCCCTGTAAAGCAATTTGTTATAGAGTTGTCACTGTAAAATCCATAGCTTGTCCTGGGGTAAAGAAAGACAGGGTCACATGTAATGAGGATCCAAATCCAGATATGACATAACTGAAGGACAAACAGCTGGTCTGTGTGTGTAATGTAGAACAAGATGGGAGAATGTCAGAAAGGACACATGTTTGAAGCCTGTAAAACTTAAATCTATTTTGTAAAGTGCAAATATTTATGTGCATTTACTTGTGGTTGGGGGGGGAAACTATTTCATCATAAGAAAAATAATTTGGTAAATTTGGAAAATCCCACAGATGACGGTTTGCATTCATAAACACACTATTGCATTCAGTGCGGTGGTATTTTTAGGCAGCCACATTGTTACTGACCTTTTCGTAGGTCTCTAACTAACAACCCTGGATTTGCACTGATTAAAATGACCTCACACGCTCACATGCTGCATGGACTTAGCGTCTTGTCTGGTCTTTCTCTACCTGCTGGACACACCACACAAAGTGACGTTGCAGGAATACAAGCTAGAAGTGTCCTTGAGGTGGGTCGTATGTTTCCACATCGGCTCGATGAGACAAACCGGTTTCTGGATCCGGACTGTTGTTAGGAGCTGAACTACAAACATGCACTCCGGTGGCATTACAGGAGAGGTTCAAGTGCTTAGAGCAGGGAGGACGATATTTACATGAGTCTTCCTGTACATCATAAAGGCAACTTTTTTGAACTTATTAATCATTTCTCACCCTCAAGGAAAAGAATTTAAGTTATGTATGTGGATAATATAATAATACAATAAGTATTTTGTGTCAAATATCTGCTTTGTGCAGAAACATTTGCTCACACTATATCTTCCAGTCCAATGTGATTCTTTGCTTTGAAGTAGACTTTTCCAGCTTCTGGGCTGCTGGTGGTCTCAGTCCAGACGTCTTGGATCAGGGTTCCCCTTCTCCAGGACACTTGCCTCTTCACTCACCCTCTGTGTGAATGGTAGCCTTGAGTTTTGCATCTGGTCTGTACTGTACATGTAGTACAAAAAAAAACACATTTTTCAAAGCAGTCTATTCACCCAGTATTATCATTCGGTTTATTCATAGCGTAATTTGACCATTATCAGTTCTGTCTTTCCTGTGTCTACGACAGCTATTGCATGCCTGTAAGCAAAATCATCATCTGTTTTTTTTCTGTTAAAGTGTTGAGAGGGGGTGGGGGGGGCTGCTGTTTAATTCTGCAAGAGCGTTGCATTGAGACCAATTATACTGGGCCAGCAGGCATATAAAAACACGGTCTAAAATGCCCCCTGGGAAGGATTACCTATCTCTATGGAGACACCAAGTTTCTGTTTAATGAAGTGTCGAGGCATGAAAGCTTGACCACTCATAGCTGAAGGTCTACAAGCAAATAAAGGTCTGCTCTACACCGATGACACTAACCTCAGATATTACCTACCTGTCTAATTTGTATTCATTGGAAACACCCATGTATAGCCTGGTGTTTTTATTTGTATCAATGCTATTAGTTATCTGGGTGAATACATTATTCATTTAACAGGGTTGCCACAGGAGGCTTTTTGGTTCAGTTACATAACTTGTGTGTGGTTATAACTCAGTCCTTATTGGTCAAGAGTCATTTTAGAGAACTACCAATAAACTGAACTGTACAAAGAAAGCAGAGTGAACATGTCCCGAGGTAAATACTGTGTTAGATTTTAAAATGACATGACAGGTGAGTGCAGGCCCATTTTATAGGAATATCATTGGGTGAGGCTGTTTTTTCTGAAGTGCCAACACTTATGTGGATCAGTAGATATTCCAGGCAGGGACTCCAAACTAAATATATACACATCTCCTTTCCTGCTGTCTGTTGGTCTACATACCGCTATTTGTAATTTTCAGACAAAGGGGTGGGGGGTCACAGACAGCTGACGCACCGGAGCGGAGCGCGGCGGTGCGCATCTTCATTCCCGGCTACAGGAGGAAAGGTGCGCACCATGTCTGTCCCATCCTGGGAAACTGTTCTTCCACTCCACTCTTTGACTCGTTTCTGATTTAAGAGACTTTTCTTGCTTTCGCTACTGTATTCCAGAATCGGATTGTGTGCTTTAGAACCAGCTGGAGTGATATTTAATTCAGCGCGCAACAACGGAGGAGGAAAGGTGAATGCATCGCTAATAAAAGGCGCTGAGAGACATCTAAGACGGAGGACTTATTCTGCCCACACATTCATTACAATCTCCGATGCCAGTGAAGATTATGGATGTACTGTCAGGAAATCTGTATGACATTATTAAATATTAACCGGTGTGGAGTTTAAAAGCACTTTTCCTCCTCGTGAAGCTCTTTAAGTTCTCCGATGATGGACGGCAGACAGTCGCCAAGGACTTTCACACCGGATTGTGCAGCTTTTGCCAACACATGAAGGGAAGAAACATGTTTTGTCTGATGAAATCTCGCAGCTTATCAGACAGCAGCAGGGCTATGGGGATCCGACATGGGTCAAAAATCAAACATCACTCCAAACCCATATCTAAAATCTACTTTATTTTGATTTTGCTCCTGCTCATTTTCACACCAAGAGTGGACTCATCGTGGTGGTGAGTGCAGAGTGCCTTTTCTGATCTGATCATTTAGATCACTTTTAATAGCAGTTGATAGCATAGCCTATAAAGGCTACATCCCGAAAACTAATGAACTAATTAATGCAAGCGTAGAAAAAGGTCTAAATCGAAATGTCTAGTCTCTAGTTAACCATTTGCTCTTACTTTCCTATGTCAGGTAGCCTATAAGATGGAAAATGCTCCTGTGACAAAAAGACAAAAAAGGGGTACCCAACTTTCTTCTGCTTATTTGACATACTTGATCTAAAACTTAACCTTGATAAAAAGGCATTTACTTGATTTATTGCCAAAAAAACAACAAAAAATGCACTTAAACTGGGCTAGTCCAATATAAAAAGGTACACATTGGAACACTTTCATCTCAGTTCACCTCTGCATGGGAAGTTTTTGTTGCTGAAGTAAAACTTAATGATAATTAAAACATCAACGCAAAGTGAAACGTTCGGCACAGTTATGTGTGTTATGTGTTTATAAAGATTAATGGTGTTGGGTGGGGGGGAAATCACCCCTATCCATCCATCTTGCCCAGAGCAAGTGGCAGGTGCAGGCGCTGATGCATGAATAAATGCCCCTTGATGATTTCTCTTGAGGTTTTAAATGCTCAGAGAAGGTAAAAAGTCAGCCCCCCCCACCCTGTTCACCCTATCCCACCCACCTGAAATAGCTGTTCTCATGTGTCAAGTCATAGGACCTACAGAAATTGTATTTTTTATATATATGCGCTAATTGGTTTGGGGTGCAGACCCATAATTAATATTAATTATGGGTCTGCACCCCATACCAATTAACTTCAGTTTTACAGATTGATTCAGATTGAAAATGCACTCTTTGTAAATAATGTTGTGATAATTACCCAAGAGAGCTAAAAGGTATATGCTGTCCTAAATTTCATAGTGTAATTCCATTGCTGTCTTATTCAAATACATTGTGAAATAAAAACAACAACCTGGGATTCAATTACACACAGAACAGGAGAGGCTTGGAAGCTTTGTGTCCAGATGATGAATACGTATTTAATCCTGCTTTGCGTTGTTAGGGCCTATTTTTAACTATTGCAATAATTTAGATGAGTTCCATGTGTCTTGCTGCACAGGACCCCCCCCTTCCCTCTCTATTTCTATGTGTGTGTCCTCTTGGAGACAGTCAGGGGTCTTTTGGCACAGCCAGTGTGTACGACACACAATAAACACAAGTAGTGCTTCTGCTCTGCTTTACTGCTCAGGCAGATAGTGGCAGTTAGAACAGGACCGGGACAGCCATAACGGGAGTGGAAACTGCCTGCTACGTCCGTTTCTGTCTCGAAGGCCAGGCGACACAACTGTGGTTGCGATTAGGGACTATAATGATATCCGGATGGAGAGTGGAGCGTGCAGGCTTAGAGAGGGAGGGAGGAGAGGGTGGGGGGGGGCTGCGTCTGCATATGGTTGATCTGTGAGGCAGGGAGGGAAAGGCCTGAGCGGTCACTTGCACTGTAGATGACTGTCCCCATGTCCTGTTGATAAGAGGCCCCCCCCGAGTGTCACAATACCACCAGCATGTGAGCCGCCCTTTTAGGAGTTGCTACAAAAGAAAGGGATTATGTCTGAAAAGAGCAGGAAGCAAAGGCCTGTCACAGGGATGGAGGTGTTTTTCACTGAACGGGAGGAATTTAATAATCTCTTCGACGTTCCCGATTATGTGAGTCTTAAGTAGGGTTATGGATGCCAAGAAAATTAGACACGCTAGTATAACCGAGAGTCCAATCGATAATCTCGATATAAAAGTTTGACATTTTGGGAAATACGTTTGAGAATTGAGTTTGATGACAAGATCGATTTGGCTCTTATATCTGTTAACTAAATATGAAATTCCTAACAGCAGCAGGCTAACAAACTTAGGATAAAAGACTGGAAACAGCTAGCCTGGCTCTGTCCAAAAATAACTAAATCTGCCCTACTATCATCTTCTGGATCTTCAACACATTGCATCTTGTATGGGACAGCTGTGGTTCAGGTGGAAGACCGGTTGTCTCAATCGGAAGACACTGAACCCCTAAATTCCTCCTGATGCTGTACCATTGGTGTGTTAATGTCTTTAAACATTTTTCTGATTATCTTGTCTGGCAGCCTTGGCCAACAGTGTATGGATGTGTGTGTGTGTGTGTGTGTGTGTGTGTGTGTGAGAGAGAATGTTGCCTGTACTGTAAAAGCGTCTGAGTACTTGTTAAGACTTTACTTTAAGTTAAAGTTAGACTAGGTGAGACTAGAAAAGTGCTATTTACATTTTTTTGTAGTGTATAAAAGTGAAACTGACACTTTATAGTGGGTTTGGGGATAGGAGACAAAGGACTGGTCCCAACCAAGCAGTTGAAGAGATGTTTTATTTTTATTTTTTATAAACACACAGATTCCATATCTCCAACTTGTAGCCTGGAAATCCATACCGAAATCCGAAAGGGTTAATGGTCTCTCATTAAGTTAAAAAAAGTGTGCATTTTAAAATCTCACTGCAAGCAATTGGATAACACTACTACCAATCACAACAACACACGGGGTGACGTATCCAGAGCCCCATAAACTTAGCTAGCAGCGGAGCTAACTGGTAGAATAAACTGTCAACATCTGTTTAGCTCGCCTCTTGCCCGCCTATATCCAATTCACAGATGTGATTGGTCCAGCTTGGCTACAGGGGTATAGTTAATGAGCAGCATTACTCGATGCCAGAGTAACTCACTAAGCAAATTCAAATTGTACTCTCGCGAGAACTCTGGATTTGCAGGGTATCCCACTTGATCATTAGAACAAGAAAAAAGTCAATACTATATATATATATACTATACTATTAATACTAATAATAATAATTAATACTACTCAATACTAATATAATTTTTTCAGCTATTTTATATTAGTTACAGTTTGTACCTGAATTAACATGTTATTGAATCACTAAAAAATACATAACACATCAAAAGCACATGTAGCTGATTCAAGCTATTTATTGGCATGAACAAAAAGTAATCATCTAGTAGTAATGAGTGAACACTCCCAAATCACATTCTGCCGACACTGCGTGAATGCCACATAAGAGCAAGCTGAGATAACCCTGATGACATCATAATGACATCATCATGAGACTTGACACAGCTCCCCCAGAGCCACAGAAGACAATACACCGTACCACATTACACAGGTCACCATGTAGGCCCGCATTATAAATAAACGTCATGTGTAAAATTGGAAGGGTGCCCACTATAAGTTATCACCACCCATACTGTGCCTGCAGGTACATCGGAGCGCTGGGTGCTCGGGTGATCTGCGATAACATTCCCGGCCTGGTGAATAAGCAGCGGCAGCTGTGTCAGCGGCACCCGGACCTGATGCAGTCCATCGGCGAGGGAGCCAAAGAGTGGATCAAAGAGTGCCAGCACCAGTTCAGACACCACCGCTGGAACTGCAGCACGCTGGACCGGGACCACACGGTGTTCGGCAGGGTGATGCTGCGAAGTGAGTGTGTACATGTGTGACTGGGATTTCTATCTGTGTGGTTCTGTGTGCGTGACAGTGGTTGTTTACGTCGGTGACACTAGAGTTAATCATCCTCGTAAATGTCAATGCTGTTCCCAGATAAGCAGAGAATTAATAGGTGTTATTAAATCAACTTTGCTCTAGAATACAAACAGAAAGAGAGTTTTTTTTTTCTTCTTTTCTTTAACCTTCTCTGGAATAAGGGAAGATTGGGAAAGTGGATGTTCTCCGAAAACAAGTAGCAGATCTGGAGATCCACACTGGTGATGTATAAACAGTAATAGGAGATGTAAATATTTGGGTAGATGTTTCTGGCAGCCAGACAAAGCTTTACTCCCTGACATATCGCCTGTGTTCTGCTTCATTGCGTGAGCAGGAATGAGAACAAGCGGTGGGTGGGAAAACCAGACCAAATAACCCCCAAAATCTCCTCTGGTCTGAAAGAAAAACACAGCCCAGTGACTGAGAAAGCTGCCATCTGTGCAAAATAAAAGGTGAAAGAAGAGTCAGCTGGACTGGGATGTTATAGCTCACATGCTGCTACCTCTGTCTGGACCATCCACCTTTAATGGACTGATATCTGTGCTCCTGCTGTCTATACTGAAGAAAGACTGCTTTACTGAGCAGTAACACAAATCAACTCTGAACACTAAAAGAACACCTTGATTCTTATCAAAGAAAAAACAGTTGCGGTGTGGTTTCCGACTTCATAATGGTGATTAAAAGTGGCAGTAAGAAAATCTGCAAACAATTTTCCATTGAAAACTAGACGTTTTCTTAAGAGCTTAATTGCAACACCAGTCTTTCGGGGGGGTGGCTGTGGATCAGTGGTAGAGCGGTCGCCTTCCAATCGGAAGGCAGTTCAATCCCTGGCCCTGCTGTCCCTTGTGAAAGTATCCTTGGGCAAGACACTGAACCCTGAGTTGCTCCCGATGCTGCGCCATCGGAGTGTAAATGTGTGTGGGGGTTTATCTGATGAGCACCTTGTACGGCAGCGTCACAGTGTGCGAAAATGGTTAATGGTTCCTGGACTATGTAAAAGTGCTTTGAGTAGTCGTTAAAACGTTACGAAACGTGCTATATCCTAACAGTCCATTTACATTTACATTTCCTGTGCACCCAGGCAGCCGTGAGGCAGCGTTTGTGTACGCCATCTCGTCAGCAGGAGTGGTCTACGCCATTACCAGGGCCTGCAGTCAGGGGGAGCTAAAGATCTGCAACTGCGACGGCCACAAGCGAGGGCAAGCTAGCGACGACAAGGGCAATTTTGACTGGGGCGGATGCAGTGACAACATCAACTATGGCATAAAGTTTGCCAAGGCCTTCGTAGACGCTCGGGAGAGGATGGTAAAAGACGCTCGTGCACTGATGAACCTGCACAACAACCGGTGCGGTCGGATGGTGAGCAGCAACTTTCATTTTAATGATGATACTTATTAAAGACTTATTTCTAACCTTACTGTATAACCCTGTGGCCAGCTCTGAGACTATGAGAGACACGAGCACATTTTACCACAATTAACTTTGTTATGTTGAATAGATTCTATCCATCATTTACAGAAAATGTAACACACACACACACACACACACACACACACACACACACACACACACACACACACACACACACACACACACACACACACACACACACACACACACACACACACACACACACACACACACACACACACACACACACACACACACACACACACACACACACACACACACACACACACACACACACACACACACACACACACACACACACACACACACACACACACACACGTTTATTTTTAGAGCTGGTTTTAAATTACACTGAAACAAATTATAACAATTCACCGTTACAAAAACCAATCGCAGCACGGCTGTCTTGGAACAATAGACTGACGGTGGCAGAGTGCCCCGACACTTAAAGTCAACTAAAACACGACAGTGTAGAATCAGTGTTGGACCTACAGTCTGTTGAGATGCCTCTCCAAAACGCAGAAATGAAGCACAATCAAATTATAAAATGTCAAAACACGTAAAAAAGACCTGAATTTTGCTGCAAACCAATGACATGAAAAAAAAAAAAAAGTAATCCATGGCAATCAGTAGATCCACAAAAATAGTCTGTGTATCCAGCAAGGCCTCGGCCCGTCACATTGCCCAGCCAGTTCCAAACAGGTGAACCCAGCCTCTCCACTTCGCCGCTTAACCAATGTGGATTCAAATGTATAAAAGTCCAAATCTACACGCAATGCACTGTATCAATTGTTAAGCTGACTTAATTTATATACTGTACATGGCATTTAGGCAACCTATATTGCAACGTTGGCATGGCAACATGTCCAGACTAGTGCAACAGTAATTTTCATTTTTTTGTGTCAACAATGGTCTCAGGTGAGAGCAACTTGTCACGTAACCCAGAGCCCTGAATTTTAGTATATGAAATTAGATGTATTACCTACCACCATTTAGTTGTTTTCTGTTATTTAAAATGTTTAAAACATATCTGGTCATGCCAGATGTAAATATTCCACTAATTTTTGAAACAATTACCCGTTTCATTTGTGCTATTTTCGCTAAGGTTCTGAGGAGTTGGACTGTTGCTGGTTATTGTTGATTTTGTTTAGATGTGCCAAATTGTAATTATATAAGTGATCATTGGCCGGACCATTTAGCTAAAGCTATGCTAGCAATAGCTGTAACTTGTTGCCGTAGCAACTCCAAACATTCGGGGCTGTATCCATATAAGGCCAGAGAAATGAAACACTTTGTTTTTTTGTTTATGATTAATGCTTTGTTAAGTTTTATTGATGGGGAAAAAATGTTCTATTTTTAATTTTTTGTTCATTTTAGCCAAAAATACAATGTTTTATGATAATAAAGAGGCGTGGTTTACTTCATAGGCTGTGAGCCTGCGTATCTGGGTCACATAACTGATGTACCATATATATAACGAAAGATGTATCCTGGGATTTATTTTAACTTTGATTGGTTTGAAAAAAGATAAAAATTCACAAAAAAATTGAGATCATTACAGGCCTAATTTATACCATAGTACAGTAGGCAACATGGCAAATTAGACTTCAGCATTTTTACTCCCTTTTTTCAGATTTTTCAGCAGATGAAGTTATAGAACTGTGTTTTATATAAACACTAGTTAGTTTTCTTTGAGTTTTGCATTAATGTTATGAAAAATTTATTCATAAGAAATTATTCTCCCAATTATTTTCTCACTTAAGTGATTAATTGTGGGGTCTATGAAACCTTGGAGAACCATGGAAAATGTAATTTCTCAAAAATGTAACTGTCTTGTTTTATGAGACTCAAATTCAAAGATATCCAGTGCACAATAATTTTCACACTTAAATAACTGGCAAAACAAAAATGTTTTGCTATTTTGCTTGAATATTATAATAAATAATACATTTCTATAATTATACAAATTATTGCTAATTAAATTTTGAGAAAAGTTGCAACATAAAAGTAAATCTACCATGAAATAACGTTTTATCTATATAAGCCCCCGATTATCTCAAGTGAAAACTGAACGACTTGAGTAAAGACACCGCTCCTGGAAACAGGCAACAAAGTAAGAATCAAATCCCCCGACAGCATATATTATAGATTTTACTTACATCCGTTGGGTAAACTCCAGTCAGCGTGAGGCAGGCTGATCACACCTAGGCTACATCACATCGGCTTAACACCATGTCACCTTTGACCTCTGCTCTAGGCAGTAAAGCGCTTTATGAAGCTGGAGTGCAAGTGTCATGGGGTCAGTGGCTCCTGTTCTCTGAGGACCTGCTGGCTGGCGATGTCAGACTTCAGGCGGACTGGAGACTACCTTCGCAAGAAGTACAACACAGCCATCGAGGTGACCATGAACCAGGACGGGACGGGCTTTATGGTGGCTGACAAGGACTTCCAGGGAAGCACCAAGAATGAGTTAGTGTATGTCGAGAACTCACCAGATTACTGTCTCACAGACCGCTCAGCAGGTGAGGGAATCAATAAAGTTTCTTTGTATGATAACGCATTTTAAAAAGTGGAAAAATCTGGAGCTCCTTGCAAAGAGTAAAAATGTGCATTGATACTTTAGATGCACATAAATAAAGAGTGGGACATAAAGACTAATACATAAATAGTGGCTGTATGATGATACACTACACATCCTCAGCTCAGTTGTCTTTTTCACTTTTGAATCATTTAATTTAATAATTTCCACAGTGAGTGCACACACACTCTGTATAGCACACACACACACATATATATATATATATATATATATATATATATATATATATATATATATATATATATATATATATATATATATAGTTACTTAAACAGATAACATAAACAAACAATGCTGCAATAAGAACAGTTAAGTTTGTTTAGTAAGAATTGTGACCAAGATATGTACTGAGGGGACATTTTAACATCGAAAATAATTAACTTGTCACTTCTCTGGTGGACAAACGATGTAATGGTGTCACTGTTACTAAATGACGCGTTTCATCCCTTATCAGCCAAAATGCAGGATAAGCAAATATCACCAAATATTAGCCGCTTGATTTATTGCTAAGGCTCTACTTTTGAGATTCCCACCAGGATTCTGCCGCCACCCCAAAACCTTATAGCTTATCTGGTTTATGGCCCTTAAAAGGACCAACAACTATAAGCTGATGAAGTTAACAAAGTTAGTAGGTAAAGTTAATCTCTCTTAACCCACAGGATGCCCCAGGTTCAGACCTGGCTATCAACAACATGCATTTAAAACTATTCCATGTGGAAAAGATGTCACAATTGTATCGGGGCATACATCAGCTAACAAAGCTGATACTAGATCCGACTCGGCATCAACACATAACCACTATTCAAAGGACACAGATCGGAATCTGGGCCAAAAAGACTTGATCGGGACACCCTCATGTGGAATTCTTCATAACTAAGATGTACCTATATTTTATTCATCAGCAAAATACCGTCAATCTAAATTCTGAAATCCAGTGAAGCATTTTTGTGTAAAATAAGGAAATTATTTTTAATATAAAAATATTGCAACACCAAATTTCCAGTTGAGTATATTGTTAAACAGGTGGGTCATTTAGAAAATCTACGAGAATAAGAGATTTTTCCACTGAAGGCTTGCATTCTTTCAAAGCTTAATGTTCAATGGTTTGACCTTTAACATCTCATTTAATTCCTAGTGTTTGCTTTACCTTGTTAAACTCAGTATCTCTCCTCCAATCCAGCCCCACCAATAGAGCGTGAAGGAGTTCACTAGCTCACTGTTAATAGGTTAGGTAAGTAGTAGGTTGGTGTATATGTGCAGGGGACATGAGGGGACTTTGAGATTCACCCACTCCTCCCTGCTGATAGCTTGGTGTGTGTTCACTCAAAGGAAAGGCCGTCTTTCCTTGTTAAAAGGTGATCTGAAAAGGAGCTTATGACCCTCCTTGCCACTAATCTCCAATGTATAGGAATTCATAGCCTAAGGACACATGCAGACTTATTTTTCAAATCCTTCCTTTGGGCAGTAGAAGGATCCACTCCCTAGAGCCTGAAGGGAATATCTTCTCTTATCCTTTTCTCTTTACTTCAGGGATGCTCTGTTATTAGACATGGCATCTGATCTTAGGCTTAGATTTCACACTTGAGTACATAACCTTTGGGTTTGTCTCTGAGACTATTCTGTCAGCGTGTCTGTAAGCCAATACCGCGCCGAAGAGTTTGGAGTTGCACTTTTCGGCAATCAAAATGTTCACTCATGTTCAGAGGTGGTTAACTGCCAATATGAGCATTTCTACAGTATATCAGTAACTGGAAGTTTTCCAAAATGCAAATAATTTGAGGTGATATGTGACTAGGAGTAACAACCATTGAAGAAGAGTTACTCAAATTGGGTTACTGTAATAGGAAAGGTACATGTTGTCAACACTTCAAAAATAGAGATGTAATTCTTTTAAAGCTGCACTTAATGATTTTATTTTATCACATCACTGGAGCAAATAACTAAATGTGTAGTTAGAATTATCACCCAACCCTCGCTCCGCTCTACACAGCCTTATAAGACGGGTGCAATTAGTGAAGAAAGCAGAATGGGGGGGGGGGGGGGGGGGGGGGGGGGGGGAGGATTTTTTCTCACAGCAAAACAAAATATGCAACAAATAAATCTTCCCATCCAATACCACTGATATAGTGCCACTTTGCTAGCCATACCAAAAACACACATGCATTTCAATATGCATTGGAAATAAACTCAAAATGTTTTAGCACAACATTAAGTCAACATAAAACACAGCGCTTTCAAGCTGTAGAGCGGAGTTCATATATGCGGCGAAAACAAAATACTTTCACCCAGAAAACGCTTGTTCGTTCCTCTGGAGGTTTTTAATCCAAATCTTATCTTTTTTCTGAACTTAGCTAGTCGTTTTGGTGACTAAACTTAACTGTCATTGCCTCATGACGCTCACTTTTTCTGGCTTAACTCAACTACCATGGCCCCTGAAAGGACCGGGCCTGTTTAAAATGTTAATTGTAATCATGGTTAATCATGGTCTTTGTTTTCAAAAATGGGATTTTGATTTATTTTGATCTTGTAAAAGAAAACAGAAATGGTTATACAGAAAATAATATTACACAAGTTCGAAAGCATAGAGATACAATATAACAAATATATCTTATTTTTTTTGTTTTTGTTTTGACATATTCACAAAAGGAGTGGGAAGAAGTATACCTTCATTTAGTCTCACCCATTAATATATGAAAAAACTAAACAAAATTACAGAACATTCACTTTCAGATGTAGCATACTTTTCTTCCGGACTCAAACATCTTGTTTAATCCATGGTGTGTTAATAAAGGACAGGGGATATACAACAACATTGCTGTAAACTAAATGTTACTTATCATTATGCTTGAAGATAACTATGAATTTTTCCCTTCTCATGCTAATATATCCACATTTCTTTACAGGCTCCTTGGGCACAGCAGGCAGAGTTTGCAACAAGTCCTCCAGAGGCACGGACGGCTGTGAGGTCATGTGCTGTGGGCGGGGCTACGACACCATGCGTGTCAAACGTGTCACCAAGTGCGAGTGCAAGTTCAAGTGGTGCTGCGCTGTGGAGTGCAAAGACTGCGAGGACTTAGTGGATGTTCACACCTGCAAGCCTCACAAGCGACCAGATTGGCTGGACATAACCTAACACGGAGACCTGACCAATCACAGGTCACCACTGACTCAATAACCTGCGTGCTAATGACTGCGTTTTGTTATGGGATATATAAATTGGATCTCTTAACTATAATACTTCTGGCTTACTTTTGATCCTTTGACACTTCCGGAAGCAGAGACTTCACAGACCTTGATGCTAAACTGGAAATTAGGCCCAGTTACTGATCGTGCTGCTTTAATAAGTGTTTCTGAGAACTATTTGTTGAGCTTTTTTAAGACAAACTTTGAATCTTTGCTACAAAATGGCTGAACATTGTTTTGTTCTGTTGTAAATACACCCTTCAGTGTTTCCCAAAGGTTGACTGCTTTAAACTGGTAGGTGGGTTGGTGGGATGGGGGTGCTACCACCACACCAAATTATGTTCTCAATTTAACACTTTCTTTAAATATTTATTGCTAGTTTTAGTTTAGTGTAGTTTTAGTTTAGTAACTTTTCAAAATTCACATTAACCATTCTTCACTACGGCATGAATTAGATCCACCGCACAGCACTTATTTAAAAAGAAAATATGTCACTTTTAAAGCTGGTTTGCCCGTTACTCCTGTTATTTCCTTACAAGCAATGGAACATTTAAAAGGCTGACACAGTTATAGTGGAAAAACTGCCCCTGTTTAGGGTTAGGTAGTAGATAGATACGTGGTAATCAGAGATGGTACGATAGCGTTTTTTTATTCTGTTTTTTTATTCCTGGTACAGATTCTGATACCTGAACTTGCATATCGGCGTACTTATCCGATACCAGAGTGTCATATATTTTATTATTGTTTTAACAGCTGTATACTACTATCCCTGTATGTATGTGATATGATTTCAATCTTTGTTGTCAGTCTGCCTCAGGTTAAACTCTCAAACAATGAATGCCACAGAACTTTCTTTTATTATCAAGTTTGACAGTCAGTTATAACGGAGAAAGAACATAAAATAAACAATTTAACATAGATTTTACTTAGGGTTTTATTATGTGGAATCGGATTGGTGCATAAACTCCAGTGCTTCCCGATACTAGTGTTTTAGGCAGTGTTGGAGGCGATCAGGACATCTCTAGTGGTAATGCCTGCCTGTTTTACAGTATGTAAAGACTGTGTGAGAACATACTTCTCATACTGATGATTATAATAGCAGTAATTTTAGCCTGAAGAAAGAGACATAGACAAATGCAATATTGCAAAAAACTCTGACATTGTATCATTTAAAATGACAGGCTATATAGTATGCTACTGCAACAAATCAACAGTTGCTGCTAATGAGTGCAACTCTAACAAACTAGTTTCTATTAGAAGTAGATCAGACAATCGCACTGTGAACCGGAAGGAACCGCAAACAGGAAAACAAGGAAGGACTTTCAGTAAATGTAAAGTCGCGGGAATCTTGCAGCAAAGCTGAGTTTTGGGAGAGTTTTGGGAGTCATATGGACTTTGGACTATTGTCTGACAGGGTTACATTTTGCAGTATTCCACGTCATGTTATTTCTACTTTTGGTTCTTTGTTTTTGCTTCCCATGTTATGATTCAATACCACACCGACAGCTTAAAGCAATAGTCCTTAGGCTGTGTTAGGGGTTAGCAGCCCTGCGTAAAAAAAATAGACCTCATTCATTTCAAATAGGCTACTGCGGCAAACAATGTAAAAACACTGCAGCAACACAAGGCAGTGTAGATGCATCCGATGTTGATGACTTACTTTAATGTGAATGCAGAAATTCTTCTGTATTTACCGGTTGATTATCCAAGGACGACCAAATGATTTTTTGATGTAAAACAACTTTCTGAAGTTGCCAAATCCAGTGTCATAACATTACAAACTAAAGCCTGACCAATAAAGATTTTTAAGGCCGATACCGATTTGAATATTTGATTAAAAAATCTGATATATTTTCAAATCCAGATACGCGTTACGAAACAAACAGATTTACCTAACATTAGTTATTTGTAGATATTTATGAGTTCTCACTAAAATAATGATAATGAGTTTTGTTGTCACAACAGATCAGAGGAAATATCAAAATATATTAAAGGTCTGATAAATGTAATGTGTAAAAATACCAACTGAAGATATGAAACTTAAAGTCCTTTGAACAAAAACACCCATGACAAATTAAGTATTGCCAACAGGGATGTAGTGGAGCGCCCTCTGGTGGACAAACTATAAAACGCCAATGCTCATAACATGGTTGACAGTCTATTTTTAGTTTTTAAATTTTCATTTATCAAAATCATTTATGTGTCATTATAAATAATTCTGAAGAATGAAATGCTTATAAATGCAGATTACTATATATTGGGAAATGCCTAACATCGGCTGATAATATCAGGCCGCCGATGTGTCGGTCGGGCTCTATTACAAACTAACAAGATCGGTGCCTGAAAATTTTTTCAAACTGATGATACCATCTCATATCATCAGTATCGTAAAAACAACATGCCCCCACCAATGCGGCTGTTTTTGATCTGAACACCCAGTTAGCCATCATGCCTGCAGCCTTAGTTATTTGCCAAAATGTACCTACTGCCTGTTTCTCTTGGTCTAAGACCGTTAACTCCAGAAGGCTATTTCTTTCCCCAATCTTTCAAACCTCTATCAGATGCAACTTTTATTTAGTTTTTGTAAAAACAGAAGAAATGGGTTTTCTTTTACCTGCAGGGTCTCAGTTGGTGAAGGGAAACTTTACTGAGCTGAAAAAAAACATTCAGTTAATCTTGCGATGTAACAAATTGCTTTACGGCACTTTACACATACGCCCATTCAAGAACCGGCAAATAAGGTAGAGATTTAGTTTTTCATACTATCTTCATGGCTGAGCTAGCAAAAAAAGAAGCATAAAGCTAGATAAGCATTGTCGGAAGAAAACAGTGAAGAAATGGCCAAAACTGCATAGTGCCCCTTTCACAGACACCACAGCTGTTTATGCTGCTGATAATGTAATTCGTCTTCCATCAAAGTAGAAAACATGTACAGTATATGCTGCTATTTTGTCATAAATCATAACTAAACCTGAACAGCAAGATATATACCGTAAATCTGAAGATTCTAATTACTCAGAAAAATAATAAAAACAGTTTCTGTTCTGTACGAGGTCATGTTGCCATTTTAAATTATAGTTGTTATCATATACAGTAAGTTCTGTTTCCAGTGTAGGCCTCTCAGTGGTTGCCTTAAGGTTGTAAGTGCAGTCTTCATTGCAAAGGCCAGTACAGCATGTTTCTCCTGTTGTTGTATTGTGACAGACCACTTTTACGATGCTATCTCATGCAATTGTGCTTTCAGTCCTTTGTGCACATTTTCACCGGCTCGGACTGGTTTGTGAGAAGTGAAGTATTTAATGAAACCGGGCCAAATCATTGAAGAAATAGCAGTGAAGTAGCTACGGACCCTGAGTTTGACTTTTCAACATCTGGTAATGCAGCCAGACGCATGCTAGACCATTGGAGACACGACCCTCAAAAGGGCTTTATAGATCTAAATGAATCTGACAACAAGCTGTGGATGCTGGGAGTCAACAAATTTTTTCAAGTCCACGTAATGAGGAAAGGAGCCAGAGCAAAGTGCTTTGAACGAGGCCAAGTGACACACCGTGTCAAACGTTCACAAGTCAAAAGTTAATTGCAAACCAAGGAGCTTGTTTTGAATGTAAATGAAGAGCATGATGGCTGTGTTTTTCTTAAAGATTAGAAAAGTGAGAGCTGATAACATACAGTGGGGGCCGACCTGGGCCTGCTCTGCACTGGCCTTCAAAAGTTCATATTTCTATTCTCCACTTCTGACAGCACAAAACTCACTATTTCAGTCCACTATGAAATCAACATTTTAATCCTGAAACCATATTGGAAACCACTGGGTCTGCACTGATCCGTACTAAGGATTTGGGTTGGTTGATGGTGGATATCATAGTTACTGTTGCCCATGTGATGTCACTTAGGTCTATTCACAACATTAAAATGTTTTTAATTTTCAGATGTATTGCCTACATTTCAGCCAACCAAAAAATATGTGTAATTGTAACTGATACCATGAAAGTTTCACTGTTCAATTAAGGCTTATGCCACATTTTTTCATCCAAGTCAATGTTTTCCTCTGTCAGTGTTTGGTGCTACAGTGTCATGGTTTGTATTACGGTCTCTGAAAATATTTTCACCTTTGTATTGCTGGTCCCAAAATACCTTACTGGCTCTATATTAAACCTTGTTGATCCACTCCCTCTGTCACTCCTATTAGAGGTCTTCCGTTCCCTGACAGTTTATATGGTCTCATGTGTTTTAGCAGGGAGTAAATAAAGAGAATGCAACCAACTGGGTTGGTGTTATAAAGATCAGTCAGCTCAATGTCAGGGTATTCCAGAGTATATTTTACAGGAATGTTACTGGACTGGCAGATAATGGGCGTAGATAGCAACATAATTTACATCACAAAACATTTGCAAGCATTATCTTTAGGGAATCAAAATATTAAAATAAAATGAAAGTTAAAATAAGTATGGTTTTATCGTACAATTAGCTAAGCTGTACGGACACAGATAGTAGATTGACAATTTGCTGAGCTCAAAATCTGCCAAAGTATCCGTACCGCTTTGTCCCCCACACTGTGTGATCCAGTTTAACTCTTTAAAAATAACAGGAGCGGCACCGCGGGCATTCTCTTCCATCATGGTGATATCAAATGGGCATCTCAATTTGACAACATTTCAGAGCTAAATTTGGCCCAAGGGAGAGTATGGTCCACACAGATGTTCCACATTTCTGGAAACCAGGAGACAGAAATGTTGTTCTCATGCTTTTACATTGCAATGAATCAAAAATGATTCAGTGTTGTGCAAGTTCATTCTACACATAAATCTCCTTGAAACACTGCGCTCCATCTAATCATATGAATAATATCTAAAAATTACAGCAATATCGGAAATATTTTGATATGTATACATTCCCTTGTGAAGGGAGGTGAAATTGTTCCTCTCTACACTATTTAGAAAAAGTGTTGAAAATCTGTCCCAGTAGTTTCACTGTTTTTCTTGGAAGAGAGGATGCCCTTTTGTGACCTTATCAGCAGTAATTGAGCTTTATGTAGACATGAAATTGGACTTGACAATAGCTGCTATGTAGCGTATTTATTGTCCTTGCCAAGTGACATCATACACATTTGTTACTGGGAGAATCCAGCTATAAATCTCACATACAGTCTGTTTCTGTAGCATTGACAAATGAAAATACTCCCACAAACAGCCTATACAAAGTAAATGATCTTCTTACAGCAAGATCATTATATTGCACGTACAATAAATGTAGTAATGTAGTGTGTATCTCAAGCACACAGGGGTACAAAGATATTGATGACCATGTTAAATGAGTAAATGCATAATCCTTAACTTTATTCATCCAACTCACATGCAGTGGATTTATTATGTTCATACAGAACTGATATTTTGCATCTAGATGCTGATTCACTGCCCGCAACCATACACCAATATCAGCACAGCAGAGACTGTGGAGTGGTAATAAATACTTCCCATAAGAGCCACATTAGACACAGACCCTGATACCAGCCATTATGTGAAATCTATTCTATTAAGGCTACAAGTACCAGCTCTGCCATATGCCTACTTCCTGCTTAGCATGAGAGACCATGAAGGGAATAAACTATGTTGTGAACTGATGGGAGTAGCTAAATCCACCAACAACCCACGATTACTATGCAGGATTTGCATTTTAAACTGCAAAAAGATAATGGCGTGAGCTGCCAACAACTTGTGAAATGGCATTCACGTACATTTAGTTGGATAAAACATTTTGTCGGTTGACTTGAGTGTTGCAGATGCATAAACTATAAGAACAGGAGCTCAAGCAGGTTAGCTGTAATACTATGAAAGAGTAAAGCAAGCTGTCATCCCAAGACATTGGTTTGACTTGAAACAGTACTATTGCTAGGCTGAGTATAAAGTGTGTAGAGATGATCTCAGTACAATGTGTGACAAAACAATGTTAAGTTGACTATGCAGCCTCTATAATACAGAGGCACCACAATAACAACAACAACAACAAAAGTAGGCCCAAAAGGTAGATGAAAGCAGCCTAAAAACAGAAATCAGCTCATAAACAAATCAGAAGAGAAACAGGCCAGCAGCATCAACACTTTATGTTATTGCCAGGCACAGAAACAGCAGAGCAGAATTAAGAAATCACTGAACATTAGCATGTTAGCAAAGGCAGCACGTACCTTAAAGCAGTGTCAGCGAAGTCCATCTTTGAGAAGAGTTACCAGCTGACAGGAAAACTGCTAATGGCGTCTAAAGTCCACAGCTGATAAATTCCAGCAGAAGAAGACAAAGGGATGGGATCATTTGTAAACCTAAACTTCTCCACTAAACCAAAAACAGGACGTATGTTAGCATGTAAGCTTATAAATTAAGTACGACATCTGCAACAAGTGGATTCGGAAGTGTTAGCAAACTAGCAATGTTAGCGGCAGGCTAGCTAGTAGCTCAAACACCAAACCAGTGGGTAGGGCACTGGCAGTTTAAATAGCCCGCCCTATCAAGGGGTGTGCTTGATTTGTGTTTGGTATATGTCATAGTCATAATAATAATAATAATAATAATAATAATAATAATAATAATAATAATAATAATAATAATAATAAAACCTAAAAAAACTTTTGTACAGATTTGTTTTTAAAATATAGTGCTTTAAATGGTAGGACCAAGAATGCAAAATTTTAGGAGTAATACCAGACAATTAAAACCATACCAAAATAAAATGCCCAACATAATACAAGATAAACGCAATGACAGAAATGTATGCCTGCCTGAACCAGCTCAAAACTCTATTTAGAGATTGATGGCCTCACAAATAATGTCACCGACCTGGTAGTTTTTCATGACCCAGTCATTGCAGTCTAATGTTTCATAGCTGTTGATTATTAACTCACCGGTTGGTCATCAGGGGACTAAACCCTATTCTCATACTGTCATAATTACACAGCTCGAATAAAAAAAAAAAAAGTATCAAAAAGTGACCAAGGGACAGACGTAACACTACCTATGTTAAAATTGTTATTTTTTTATTCTGGAGGCAGATGCTTCAGGGACACACTTGGCAAAGATCCCAGACATCAAGAGTTCATTAATTCATGGTGCTGGTTAGCTCAATGGGCTGGCAGCATGGCGTTACCACATTAAAACTCTTTTTTAGTGGGTCAACTGGGTCGAAGTGTTTGCGTGTCTGTATTGGACATAATTTTCCACCTGCGAGGCTTTCCCCCACAAGTATACATGCTCCAAATCATCCTTTTAGCATTTCATCTTTCTTACAAACCCTACTGGCTATGGCCATACATGTTGTAAATGCCCTAAACATCTCTTATCATCATTAAGGACACAGAGAGATAAAAATGTAAATTAATTAAAATATTCTCTGTCTACACCACCTATTTGTTGACTCCGGAGGTCAGCGAACAATTCATGTTTCAACAGGGAGCAGGAAACCACACACTGGCACTGAGAGAAAACGCTTGATTTTCATTACTGCTGTTTGCCACTTGAGCGTGAGTGTATGGAGTATGATTATGGCACCAAGTGGTTCACTGGGAACATGCCACATAAAAGCATCTGCTGATGGTAGTGGAGTGGTGTAATCATAATGATGGCTCTTGGCATTATATAGTCCAGGAGAAGTGGCAGGGTGGCAGAGTGAGTATTTTGTCCTTAAAAAAGATACTAACTCCTTATCAATACAGTTGGGGTTTTAAAATATGAAGGGGAATTGCATCCAGTGTGCAAAAGGAAAGTACTTAAATATGTCTCCCACTTCATGTTGAAAATAGTTTTTGAACAAACCAAAAGTTTTTATTAGCACCGTTTGTCCTGTCTAATCAGGTACTTGCAACTAAAGTGACATATTCAGTACACGTTCATTTAGAAAATATGAATTCAGCATTTTAACAACAATATCACAAAAATCACAAGTTAGTTGCACTGAAAGAGACATTTATTGTAAGTTTTGCCTTCAAACTCATCCAAGAGTAGTTACAATATTTTAAACAATCTCCTGTCTTCAGCATGTACTTTAAAATTTCAAGTGTCAGAAATTGAAACAGGCGTATTACAGACCATGGAGTGAGATGCTCAAAACTGAATCTTAAGAGTAGACCGGGGTTATTAAAAATATAATAAAACATCAGCAGTTCTGTTATAAATACATTTTCTGAAGGTGTCTGTGTATTTCATTGAATCCATCAAAGCTGAACAGAGTTGCCAACTTGACAATAATACTTTAGGTGCCGTAAATTCCAAATTGGTGTGTTTAACTATTGTGATGTACTAAAAGGCACTTCATTATCACAATTTATTATTAAAAGTAGAGAGAAGAGTTGTTGGTATAATTGTCATTTACAGTAGATTCTGGTGTAAAGTAAATGTTCTTGTAGTCGACAATTGACAAAATAAAGTCAACAATGGCGGCTTAAGTGGTCTAAATTAAGTAAACCTGTTAATGTAATAAAATGGTGGATGATGTAGCATTATGTTCTCATCAACAACAATTAAGTGTTGTTAAGGTCAATCATTATGTTTTACACCGATAATAGGATTATATGTTACATGTACAGGCTTTTTTTTCACGATTTAGAACCAGGTACATTTGTTTCTGACAGGTTATTACATTACCGGTTAGTTTTACATTACATTTAGAAGAATCAACACAATGAACAGACACAGTCAAAGGCAAAGCAAGTGATTTTGTACATACAAAGTAAAACAATAGCTTCCTTTGTACAATATGTCTGTGCGTGTCTATTCATTTTGTCCCCTATTTCCAAATGCTTCTCTGCGGGCTTGTCTGTTTATTTAGAACTACTGTAACATCGTGTATTACAGCTATTGTTAGGTTGCCTGTGCCGGTTAATTCTCTGTATGACTATGGCAATGTCTGCCTCTTTCATTTTTGTTTGGTGTTTGAAACACTGTAGTGCAATCAGCAGAAATGAGTGACGCCATGACAGGCTTAACTGTGACCAGTGATGATGCCATTTACATTTCGGTGTTACAGGGGCGGGGGTTGCCCCAGTGATGTAGTGCTGGGGTCTCATGCCATAGTAACAACTGTGAAACTGCAGAAGCGTTGTATACACTGCAGGCACTCTAAAGCTGTAAATTATAGCTTTTTTTCCCCTTTTCTTACAGACGTTTAAATCTTCCCCACTGGATGTCTGCTGGACACTTAGAGGAGGATATAGGACACATAGGTTCCCATCCCAGATATCCAATGGGATCTTTTGTGATACAAATAAATAAATTAACAGGGTTATATCAGTGAACAAATCCTTAAAACATCCTTAATGTACATAATGTACATTGTTTTTTGTCTTTTCTGTTACTAACTCATCTGACAGTAGTCTGATATGTATTAAAAACATGCTTTTTTCATGATTTTATTGAATTTATTATTGCGATGAAGTGCCTCTATTAAATTCCTAATTAGATTTTTGCACCAAATATATGCAGCAATGCTTTGTGGGATACACAAAAACTTGAATTTGCCCATTGCTAACATCATGGCTGATGAACGACCCTATGTAATCATTGCAAATGGTATTCACTAAATGTGCTCTTGGAAAAACTGCGGCTGTTGGAACAGTGTGGGAGAGCATCTTTAGCGTGATATTGCCATGTTGATACAACCTCAGCCAACATAATCAGTGACAATGCAGCAAGTGGACAGTAATGCTGAAGACAGGAGAGCAAACACTTTTTGTCCGAGGGTCTGGAGTGTGTGTATATTGGTGTCTGTGTGTGTGTGTGTGTGTGTGTGTGTGTGCTTGTGTGTGTTTGTGTCTGTGTGTGAGAGAGAGATGGGGTCAGATTCGAGTCAGCTGGTGCCAAAAACTGGACGGCATGAAGCTTTCCATCTTGTCTGCGAAGAAACCCAGGGGTGCAAAGAGTGTGCTGAAGAACTGAAAGAGGAAGAGGAAAAAAAGCAGAATGAGCCTTCAGTTGAATGCCAGTAAAACCTCTTCCACCAACTCTTAGTTAATGTTGGAGTAAAACTCATAAAATACAATGTTATGGAACTTATATATTCAGTTTCAAAGCCAGAGGTAATATATTTTCAAAAATATGATTCAAAAGAAACAAAAAAGAATAAGAAAGTACTGTCCTGAATGGATTAAGTTACATTTAAACAAATACTTTATTGCCCCATAAAGCTGAACAATAAAAACAAGGCTATTGTTCAGGTGACAGGATGCAGGACAGATGCAAATCGCATTTGAGTTGCAACAGGGCAATCCACAGCCAAATATTTTTATACATGAAATCCAAAAGCTTCCCCGAGTACAGGGAAGACAAAAACAAAGCAGCATTATGCAAGTATTAAACATTTTTAAATTGCTTGTAGAAACAGTGGTGACAGTTTAATATACTTATCCGATTTGGAGATAAAGTTCACATTATCCATGATTTATATGTCAACACTTTTATACATCAAATCAATCGTGTTCATTCCTTTCGGTTTCTCTTTTGGTCTCTAAATAGTGAAAAAGTAAAAGAAGGGAATGGACTTAAAGCTTTAATTGTGTAAAGAATTGTTAAAAAAAAAAAATTGGCAAAAGCCAAGCAACCTTTTTAACCTAAAGATGGTGTATGAATGAACACTAAGTGCAAAACTCATGGAGGATAATTACGAAAAATATACAGTACTGTTGCTATCATAGTATACCTATAATATGACAATCACAAACAATATATATGAACTCTATGTGCGTACTTTTGGCCATTATCACACATTGTTATTCCGTCCCTGAGCAAATGGTCACATATGCCAATGGTAGGTGTGTAACTGCATAAACCAATAGGACAACCTAATGCTGTGGCATTCACACCAATCAAATATCATGAATGGATGTACTATGCAGCCAATACCAATCCCATTAACCTGGTCTAAACAGGGCTACAGCTATACTGAAAACACAAAATATGACTAATTTAACTGTTAGATCATCTAGATAGTACATTAATTAATAGTTTAATAAGTCAAGCAAGCAAAAAAAATATTTTTTGCAGCATATTTGAAAAAATTATTTTCTGCTGTCAGTTATAAAAACCAGCAGCAATAAATGGACTGTTTTTCTATTGTAATGTAGCCTTATCGACTAGGAACAGGAACCATTCACCATTCACACAGATTCATGAGCAGCTGGCACCTCCGTACAAGGGGCCACCTGCCCATCAGATAAACATTTACTCGATGGCGCAGCATGGGGGGCAACACGGGGTTCAGTGTCTTGCCCAAGGACTTCCACATGAAGGGACAGGGTTCGAACCACCAACCTTCCGAACCACTAACCCTCCGATTGGCAGGCAACCACTCTACCACTGAGCCACAGCTGCTTCATAACAAATCTACCAAAACTTGGAAGTACTCATACTTAGAACCAAGAAGGAGCAATTCTAACACTCATTTTATGAGCAGAGCATACAGCATATCCACTTAGATCTAAGATTAAGATCTAGGCTAGGAAGTTTGTGTATGATAAAACATTTAAAAAGCACATGTTACTAGTAGCTAGTAAAATGTTCTCTAAAATATTACAATACGGTTTCTCTCTGAAATGACTTGAGGTGAGCTTGATACACTTGACACTTTAATAGTCTCATAAGTGGACGTATCAGCCTGGCCAGACAAGTGCAAATGAA
This sequence comes from Etheostoma cragini, assembly GCF_013103735.1. Taxonomy (NCBI): domain Eukaryota; kingdom Metazoa; phylum Chordata; class Actinopteri; order Perciformes; family Percidae; genus Etheostoma; species Etheostoma cragini. The sequence goes on from NC_048410.1 coordinate 19,770,076, forward strand.
GTACCCCTCTAAACCCATTCAGTACATGAAACATATTCAAACGACTAAGCTTTACATGTCTGGTGTACATAAATAAAGGAAAGGCAGACTGCCACCACCATCACTGTCTGGCCTTGCTTGGATATCTGTTCAAGAGCAGCAGATTCAGAGAAATCTGTTTTTCCTCAGAAGGCAGTGAGGCCCTCTATGTTCCTCCCTCAATGGTTTTCATGCACTCCCTCTGAACATTACACAAACCAGGCTTGCCAGGGCTGCTATATAAATCCTATCTGCCCCCAATCTTTCCCATAACAAAAGAAAGAGCACTAGATGTCTTCTTTGGTCTTGTTTTTGCTACAAGTCTATGTAAGGCATGCCCTAATAAACAGGGCAACCATAAACAAAGGATTAACCAAAGTAAGGATTTGCCAAATTGGCTAAAACGGATAACACAACACTTCTAAAATAAATAAACAGCAAAAGGAAACCATGCACGCAGTCAAAGTTTCTGAAACTTTAAAGCAGTAAGCTACACTGTTATGTTTGCTGTGGCGCTAGGCTTGCATTATTCAGCTGTGGTCACTGATAGGTTAATTTGGGCTAAAGCTTGTTTTGATGGGATGCACAGATTTCTTGGCCTACAACTCCCATGAGCCTCCAGTGATACTGACAGTGATGGAAGCAAACAATTACCACAGGGGTTAAAAGGTTCAGGTTAAAAACAACATCTATTTCAAATGGAAAAAGTCTCCTTGGCTGTGTGTCTGTCCTTCAGTTTTCTCAACAACCATTCATCCAAATGATTTCACACTGTGTGGGTGTATGGTTAAGGGCCCAAGGAAGGGCAGTGTCGATTGTGAGCTCTTGAGATCTACGGGACATATTTGTTGTTATTTTTAGTTTTTTTTTTGAGAGTGGGCCACCATAGAACAGCTGAAGAAAGAGAGACCGAAGAGACAGGAGATGTTACATTGTAGCGATTTAACTTTCGGAATGAACACTTTAGAAATAGCCTGGTCCCAAAAAGCTAGCTGTGAATTATGCGTATCTTGTGTCCTTGTGTCTTGCTCAGAACCCAAGGAAGTGCGGTGTCGAGTGTAAAGTTGTTAACTGTTCTTGAGAAACCTGAGAGCAGGAATACCAGAGGCCAAGTGATCAGCCCGTTCGGACCAGGCATGTTTTGAACGGACTATTTGATTTAGCATCTATACATTTTACAACAGCAACTTTTGTAATGAAATTGAGATGTGTGAGTTGAAGTACTTACTGCTTTGGCAAAAACACCCATGAGCTCCGGGAACTGATGTGTGAGCATGGCCAGCATGGCAGTGAAGGAGCAAAGGCCTGCTGTGAAGAGGATGAAGAAGGGAAGCTCTTTCTTTGGGTACACAGACACCTCGTGGAAAGCTGGAGCAAAAATGAGAACGCTCAGCAAAAACGGAGCAAGACAGGCATAACCAGTGCAGATAAGAAAATATGAAGCATTTTGAAGAGACGTGGGGTTTAAATAGTGAGAAGATGACTAATTACACAATCAAATTAGGAGCAACTAGGCACATTAAAGCTGGGGTTAGCACTTTACTTTGGAGTCATTGGGCGAAAAACTCATAACAATCTTTCAGCATATTGAAATTCAAGCGGTCTGAGACAAAACTAAACTTCTGCAACTCCTTCTTAGCTGTTTTCCGGCTTTAGAAAATCTAGCCTTCAAGGCAGACTCTGGCCAATCACAGGTCATTTAAGAAAGAGAGAATGTTTCTATTGGCTGATCTGCAAATGCAATTGTGTGGGCATGTTCCCTCGATAAAAGCCAAATACTCAGGGCTGCAGCTTAACTATTTATTAAGAGGAGACTTTATTGTCATTCATCTCTAAATAGTACATAAAGGAACAACATTGTGGAAAACTATAGTTGTGTTTATTTTCCAGGGTGCAGACATTTGCTGTGAAGACACGACAAAAAAATGCATGCTCTTGTGGGAATTGTCGGTTGTCTGCGTGTGGTCTAGACCTACTACTCTATCTGGAAATTGTCCCCAGATAACATCTGTTACGATTTGACACTATCATTAAATTAGATTGAATTTCTTATGGTAGGGCTTTAAAGGAGAAAAAAAAAGGGGGCCATTCTTTTAGAATGGCTGCGGGATGAAATGAATGATCAGTACTCGTAACGGTTACTGTATGAAGCTCTGCGCCTGATAGGTGGAGCTGGTCCGAGCGGCGAGAGGGAGAGAGCTGCAGGAGGATGTCTAACTCTATTTCAAATTCTACCTCCCGCACCTCTAATGGACTACATATACGTAAGCTTTGGCTATTGTACTTACAGGGCAGCAGTTCCCTATCTGCTGTTTCTGTGCATCCTGGGTAGGGGTAAAACAGGTGACCCTTCTCCAGTGGGTAGGGGATTATCCTAAAGGCTGTAAAGACACACGCAGGCGCAAATAGGAAAGTGAATAAAGATGAATAACTGAACAAGTAGGACTTAAACACCATTTTCAGTAAATAAATTTAGCAGTAGCAAAAGATGCTAACAGCCGAAACATTACAATAACATTCTTCCTGTGCTTTGTGTGAGCAGTGATCTAATCCTTGTATAATCACAAGTAACATATTTGTGGGTGCTGTGCATATATGACCTATGACACAACAATTATAAAAATGACAAGCAGCCAGGAAGAGTCTCTAACTATATAATAGTAACTTCTGAACACACACAGAATGGAGGTCTATTCACTTTTAACAGAAACAAATTACAAAATTACAAAAAGTAAGGATTTCAAATACAACAAAAACAAATCATTTACATAGAAAAAAACTTCCTATACAAAGCAGTATACTCAATAAAAGAAGTAATTTTGATACTTACTGCCCTCCCAGGTGCAGTGTAGTAGGTTTAAGGCTCCCTCTGCCCTCTTCCAGTGCTGCAGGTGGAAGAAAGCATATGCCACTGCCTCGCTGTCACCTCTCTTCAAGATGTGCTCTGGAGGGAGGATCAGGCTCTTCATCTCTAATAAGTACTACAGACAGGGAGAGGAGGAAATACAAGATTTCAGGTAAGAATATAGTACAATGCCTTAATGCTTTTTGCCTCCTGGACATGGTAAAGAATAGCGGTAGCGTTAAGTATAGGTGCACATTATACTGGTGTAAAAATCTGTGATAATGTGCATTGCCTTTTAAATTTTTTGTTATAACTCTGATTTCTCAGCTTATAAAATCCGCAGTCAGCTACAGTGGGATCAACATTTTTCTTTGGGAAATTCTATGTGCTTCAGCATAGTTCAGTCTTAGTGGCTCTTCCCAACAGTGCCTAATTCATACTGTAACCACAGTCAGGTGCTCACACCAAGTACACAAGCCAATTGTATAATACATTTCCAGCAAAATGGCAGTGAGCAGATGTAAAATTGTTGGTAACACCTTGGCTGGCCCAGAAACATGTGGGCTTAGATGAATGCCATGTTATTTGCAATGTCATCGTTTGCACTCATTTGGAGACATTTGATGTCATCCTGCTTTTTCTTCCCACAGCGTATTATTACATAAGCATTATTATTAGATTTAGCAAGCAAAAGAGGACCAAATGGTATTCTAAGGCAACCAAATCACAACTAAAATACCAGTGTGTATTTGCATTCTTACGTTCTACAGGTGGTGAGAAAGAGGCAACTCAAATGGAATGTTGCTTTGTTGTGCTGGTCACTTTTAAATTCTGATGATGTAATTTTTACATCAATTTTACATTTTTTTTCTTTTTTAAAGGTCTGCCCACTTGTGGTCAAAAATCAATGTATTCAGCTTTAATGGTTTTATTCACATCTTCTCCCGTTTCTCAGTCACCACTTCACTTATTCTATTGTGTAATTCCGTCTGGTGAACTCCCTGCAGACTGAAAACATATTTTCTTCATGTGAGGTATTTGTTGACAGCCTTATTTTTCAATTGTTCAAGGTGGGAGGGAAAAGCTCCCCAAAGCTCTCTGAGTATGTGTTATTGTTACAGTACAGTACATTCATTCCATGAACGCGTAACATCCCCCGCCGCCCCCTCCTCTCTTCCCCTACTATGTAAGTTTGTCCCAGTGAGTCAGTCGGTTCACTGTGCTGACAAAAGCCCACATTCCAGAGTTACAACCTATAGAACAGGTATGCTTTCTGAAATGACAAAAAATAAGCATCTACAACTAATACAAGTATATTGTGTGCTGCTTTTCTGCAATATATATTTTTAATTAAGCCTTAGCTCTGTCCATAGATAAATCATTAACTGGGAGTGTGTTGACTTTGATGAACGTGCTACTCTATGTACTTTATGTCTGTCGTGCCCAGTGTGTTAAACAAAATCCATGTGCGGGGCTGGGGCCCCCTGGGCTGGATTCCCAGGCGGCCAGCTTCACAGCACTCTGGATCTCAGACTGACACTTTGGGAAGGTTACCCCACAGCTAATCCTGTCTAATCCCTTCCATGGTCACAAGCTCAGCCAGCCATCCATCCACCCATCCAGCCAGCCAGCCAGACCATGCTGCTTCACCCATCTCCCCCCTGCCTTACCCTCTTTCTCCACTCTCACCCCCATGATCACAGCCTGCACACGCTCTATGACCTGGCTCATCCCTGTCCTCCTTCAACCCTCTTCCGTGCTCCTTTAGCTTGCAAGATAAGAGCCTGAGACCCCTGGTAATCTGTTTCGCTTATTTAGCAATGTCAGTCATGTCAATCCTATCCTTTTCCTTCATCTACCTCACTGCTGTACTAAAGCCATATTCATAAAATATTTCTGTATATTATGTTCAATACAGACAGTTTGCCAGGCCCGCCTCACCCCTCTGTTGTCTGTTCCTCACTCGCCACCTCCTGAATCTCTCACCCTCATGAGTAAAAGCTCAATCAAGCACGCAGCCACCCAACAGGTGTGAACACTTCTCCTCACTTCACTCAAGCATTCCCAAAGACCGTCCTGTCTCTTCTCTTTCAATCCTGACACAGTCTGTAGTCATTACAAGGATCGGCAGCTAGAGACAACCAGAAGCTGCTGGTTTGACCTTCCCACTTATCCTGTCTGACTTACTTAAATCAGCTCACTCTGCTGCTCCAGCCAAGACATTTGACTGTCCGCCTTCATCCTCCTCACCTTTTAAACCTTTTGCCCTCCTCTACTCCCCCGGCACCAGTGTGGAGGTAGCCAGTAAACCTACCACTTCTCTGTTGCAGAGCAAAACTACTACAGTAACTTAAAAAAATGACATACAATAGATAAAAATACTTTATTCATCCCACAATGTGGAAATTCACTTGTTAAAGCAGCACTTTTCCACAGTAAAAACAAACGGATGTGCAAAAAGTACTGAAAGTGGCATTATATAAAAGGCTATATATTATTATAGTAGTCATAGTACAAAAAATATTGCAATGTAAGTAAGTGACGTGAAATAAAATTGAATGATATGTGATTAAATAGTATAGTAAAAGTGAGTAACCATTATATAAATTATATTGAAGTGTAACCATAAAATAACTAATATTGAAAAAGTAAGCATTCGTAATGGAAAAATATAAATACAGATAATAAAAATATACATTCATTCATTCGGTACAACAATTGAGGACATGCATGAAGAACCAAATGATTAGTAGGAAGGTGATCTTACTTTGGGGCCCAATCTTAATGTTCAGATTTGATAATGTGTAAGCGAGCTAATTTGTTATTCAGGATATTTTACAGTTTTACACAGGTTTCTACTTCCCATTAATCTGTTGCTGATCATGATTGGCCAGTATATGGCACACTTGTAGGTCTGGGTCCTCTGTAATTTAAGATTAACCATTTAGAGAGGCTGGCTGCTCAGCTGTCCTTCCTCACATGCCACGGCATTAGACCTGGTGACACCTCAGTCCTCTGTGCTGGCCGCCCCCCCCCCCCCCACTCTCTTGTCCCCCTTTGCTTCTCCACTCCCTGTTGTCTCTTTGATGAAGGGATTGAGTTTCATGTGTTCTCCTTTTATCCCTGGGCCGTCATAAGCCCAGAGCATAACTCATAAGCGGCCTTCTGATTCTAAACTGCAGCATTTTGCTTCTCACAATGGGACACACAGGCAACAATGACATCAGCCTTGTATTGGCTCTATAAAGGCCCGGCAATCACACACACGTACAGTGGATGAACAAAATGAATTAATAAAAACAAACAACACAGGTGTTGCAGATTAAGAATGTCATGCAGTCAGTAAACAACGCTACTCGCTACGCCAAGCTCTACTGAGGACAGAGGACAGTGGCAGACAATTTACAGCATTTATCCCAAAGTGGGCCAAGATGAGGCTATTCCTAACTACCGCTGTTGCCTTGCCTGTCTCAAACCTTATCCATCTTAATTCTGAACAAACCCAGGACTGCTGCTCTGTCTCAATTTACAAACCAAATAGCCCATTTCTGAGGTAAACTAAGCAACGGTCTTTATTTCTGAGCCTCGACAGGCGATCTGAGAACATGTCAACCAGAATGGGGTGAGATGAAAAACCGCCTTCCAAAGTGGAGTAAACTAGCAAGGTAGATGGGACTGGGTCCCTCAGACTGCTTCAAAATGAACATGTATAGACCAAAGTGTTGGTAAATGTAAATGTACAACAGATTCAGATAGCAGGAACACTTGATCAGTTGTCCAAGCATCTGACAAACTGTCAGTCCCTTAACCACTGGCAATGGGAGAAGCTGATTGGAATAGACAGACAGATGGAGGAAAGGGTGAAGGAGGAGAAAGATTAATAGAGAAGGACAAGAAGATGAGGAGGAGAGGAAAATAGAAAAGAGAAGGAGGTAAATAGGGGCAAGATTGAGACCTAGTGAGGGAAAGGGTGGGTTTTGTGGGAGGTGGGTAGAACTGAAGCATGTGTGTGTGGATGTGGGTTTAGTGTGTGTATAGCTTTTTGAGCGGTTTGAATAAGCTCATGTGATGTAGCCCAGTATAATATTCATCTATAATCTCCATGGCATGCTTGATAACACAGGCAACATTATTCCTTCCTTCACTTCCACTTCCATTGGGTTTTTCCCTTTTCTTTTTTGAGCTTTACGTGATGTTAAAAAAATTCCCTATTGAAACTCGCACAGACACACATTCACACCTGGAAGCTACCTGATACAACCACAGTCTGTGGGTTAAAGGTCCTGCTTGAGGGCACGTCAGTGCTAATAATGGTGGAGGAAGAAACTTTTTTTCATACCCAGATTTAATTATCCTGCTGGTACAGGGACAAAATGGGCTACGGTCCTTTCCCAATCCGGTGTTAGCCATGGCCAACTGGTACATTGATTACAACGGTGGAAAAATTAAAAAAAATACACACAGACTCAGATTTGCCAAAGCTGCGTTACTCAGTTCAGTTCAGTTGAGTCAGCGCTGTTAGGGCTTTTCTATAGCAACACAAACACACACAGACTTTCTTATTGAGTCCCCTTTACTCGCTCTGATGTAAATATAATGAATATACATAATATAGTATTCATTAGTTTAAGTTTAAGTTACATGATGGTGTTAGGGTTGGTTTCTACAATATTAACGAAAATAGAGTCAAATCTACACAGAAGGACAGAATTAGGCTTTAGGGAACTTTTGGACAAAAAGCCTTTTGCAGATCCTACTTCAAGTGGTAACAGACCAGCTCGTGTCTAAAAAGGCCGCAATCACAGGTGCACTCATAATGCCAGAAGGACAACACAAAGCAACACCCCCCCTGTTACATTTTCACATCCAGTGGGTCAAAAAGGTAACACAACTCTGTTATGAGGCCTGAGTATTACCAGATGCCAGTCAAACGCTGAAAGATGAGCCTACTAATAATCTTCTGTGAAAGGTGTGTTACAAATTTCATAAGGTTGGCCAACATCACACTCTTTGTTTGGCTCAAACAGGGGATGAGGGAACATGAGAGAATAAGAAACAGGATGAGGGTACGTGGGGTAGAGAATATGCTGCCTCTGGGCGCAGCCGATGGAGAGTAGTGGGAAACATTGAAAATGAGGGCCTCACTTTAAAATCAAAGGCTGGATCAAAGTGCTGGCTAACATCCCTGCACCACCCACACACACTCATACACACAGATTCTCTCTCTCTCATTCTCTCTCTCTCTCAGAAAAGGAGCCCATGAGATGAAACACCTACACACTACAAAGGCTAAACTGAGACAAAACTCTGCTGCAACCAACTAGTTGTGTATGACTCTGTGTGTGTGTGCATGTGTGACATCTAATCCTGTGGGAACTGGTGTGACAGGCCAGAGAAATACCCAATTGTAGTCCCATGTTATCTCTGGTTCAGTTGTATATAGAGGTGCTCTCTTCTTATGCAAAACTGTGAACAATCTGTTATAGGGACCCAAATGTGGAATTCAAACTAAACCACCTGCTAAAACACATGATGCATGTATGATTCCAAAAAATACTGCACTGTCTAGTAACAGTAACTGATGATTAGGCAAATGTGCCCATCAAACATACAATAGTGTCCCATTTAATTGTATTGGATTGATGAATACTAAATACAATCATTCCCTAAATTATTGAAATTGAGAAAAAATAGACAAATGCACATGCAAACCAAGCTTTAGGATCTAAAACTGACACGTCAGGTGTCATAAAATGAGCTCCTGTATTAAGACCTACACTGACATCTGCTGGTCAGCCAGTATATGGCAAGTCTGGAATGAAGACTGCTCTATTCCTAAATTGCACCACATGTAGTGTCTCTTTGCCAGAACGTCCTCCAAAACGTGCTGAAGGAGAGTCTGGCTACTCAACTAAGTTTTCTGGGATGGGAGGAAAACGGTTTATTGGCATTTCTTTAAACCAATCACAATAGTCTTGGGGTGGTGCCAAGCACCGGAGAAAAGCTGCGGTGCCGCTGCAAAATAGGCTCGGAACGAAACGTTTTTTGGTGAAACGTATGTTTGTATGTTTAAAAGTTGTTTTAGTAAAGCAACAGAAAACTCAGATTGGACACATAGTCTAGCTAGCTGCCTGGATTTACCCTGCAGAGATCTGAGGAGCAGTTAACCATAGTCCTCATAAATCCACCGCAGTTTAGAATTCCAACACAAAGAAAGCCCAAGGCAACGGATATCTGGCCTAAATGAGTGAAATCAGGCGGATTTTCTGGCGGGAATAGAGCAATTCCGGAGGTGGAACATTAAGGATGTAGACTACACCACGTCTTACTTTTGACATAACTCACCTACAGCAGAAGTGTCTGACGGATTGTTTCCCTGTCTACCAGTGTGTTCTGTGTGTGATCTTTATGCATGTGGGACCTGCGTGATCACACTGAATATAAAAATAATGTGATTTTAAATTTTTTTGTTGCAAACCACTTGCAGCATAGCAACTGCATGGATGAAAATAAACTGAAACAGATAGTACGTTTCATTAAGCGTGTGGAAATGAGACACCAGAGATCTAAATAAAAAATAATGCACAAGCGCAATATCACAATATTAGTTATCAATGGGATTCGTGGCCCGCAACAACCATCAGAATCCATGTGACACATATTAGTCTCACGACTGACCTTTGGCACATGTGGATTGAACTCAACAGCTCTGTGTATGGCCTCCACAGCATTCATCTCTGCTGTGCTTAGCCCTCTCCGTGACGCGGCCTCTGGAGAAAACCTGAGACAGAACACCTCATATGACACACTGTTGCTGCTCACAACGTTATTAAATGCTGCTGTTAGAGCAGCCATATTATAACAGGTTTTAACTAAAGGGACACATACTTATCTGATACAGCCCGTGCTTTTAACAGTGCAGATGTGTAGCATATAGTGGCGGATTTCGGCAAGCTGATGTCTACAATGGCAGGAGGAAATTGAGGTCACATACGTCATACATTTTCAAGATTAATTTAATGGCACAAACATGGTATGATAAACGTGCGTCACCATCATATTTGGCAAGGACTGCTTGGACATCAGCATATGCCTGAAGCTCTAGAAGTGCCTCCAAGAGGTTTTCATGTATATTTAACATTCCCAAAAGTGGAAACTCCTTCATTAACTGTAAACAGAGAAATAATCATACATTAACTATGCAATGTGTTAGTATTATTATTTTATATTATGTATATATATATGTATATTATTTTAAATACAGTAAACATGCCTTGGTTACTCCAGTATATAAGTAATTGGACATTTGCAAACAATAGTTGTAAGCACTATTAGGTGCTACTCTGGTAGAAAAAAAAAAAAAAAAAAACTCACATCTCTCATCATTTTCACCGCTTCTTTAATCCGTCCCAGCTTGCGTGCACACATTGCCAGTCTGCGTTTAATGTACACCAGTAAGTTGATATCTTTTCCTGCTGTGGATGGCAAACAGAAAATATGAGACATTTAAAAAAACAAATCACATATCTGTTAATACAAATTAAAAACATGCATAACATGGATCAAATTGTATTATTATGTATAATACAACTTCATATAGGGATGTAACGATTACCGGTAAACCACGATAAAAATGCTGACAATAACAGTTCCCGTTTTCGATTAAAATATCATTATTATCACGGTGGATTACCACGGTGATAAAACCGTGTGTTTAATCCTTCCCAGCTTTATCTGAGTCCCCTGAAGTTGCCGCGCAGGCGCACTGCGTAGCCTACAAGGTGCATTTCTTAAAGTTGGAATCATGGCGGAAGGAGGAGACGACAGCGCTCAGGACATTTATCAGCCCTCTAAGAGGACTAAGTCTGAAGCATGGGCATATTCTGGTTATTATAAGAATGTCAAAGGACAGTTGATTGAAGATAGTTATCCTGTCTGCAGAACATGAAGGAAAAAAAGTTGCTGCTAAAGGCAGTATGAATGTATGAACACAGCAATAATACCAAAAACCATGAACATTTTAGTCACTATAACCGTGAGCATAAATTTTCATACAGTTACATCCCTTACTTCATACTACATTTTGACACGACTTGTGTGAAGGAAAAGCATTGATTGCATTGGTAGAATATTGCACTTGTGATCCTTCATCACAGGTGGGTGTTGAAAGATCTCTCATGTTTATTTCATTTTTTACTCACATTACATTGATGTGGAATGCATTCTGCACTCCTGCACTGCACAGGGCCATGTCGCACAATCAGGACTAAAAGTGGCTATAATTATTCTTTAACTAGGCATCTACCGGCTACTGTGCCTCACGGTCTATAATGGGTGAGTACTTAATGCTTAATGAAATCCATTCTTACCAATAATCAGTGCTTTTTTGAACAGCCGTTCAGCTTCTGTGATGGTTGTGGCTTCTTCCTCTGCTAAGAGCACATAGGCTGCAGCACATCTGCACACACATGTAAGAAACAAAGGGACAGATTTTCAACAGCCCATACCATTTGCATGCACATCAAAACAATGCAATCAAGTCATTAACTTGAGTATGAAAGCGCCAATGAAAAAAACCATAATATGATCATATTAATGTATGCTCTTATCTGAAGCAAGCACAATCCCAGTTACTTACTTTGAGTTAGAGCTGCACAATTCAGAAAATGTCACGATTCAATTCAATATCGATTTTTAGGCTCATGATTCGATTACAAATCGATGCAAAAATCAAAAAACGGTTCTCAATTTAAAAAAAAAAAATCTGTTTGTAAAGGTAGTTACTTTTCCCATGCCATCAGGGTGGAAAATATTTTTTTTTTCCACCAGCTACATTGGTGGGTGGATGCTCTATTTTACCAACCTATTTTTCCGGAATACAAATTTATAAAGAAAGTGCACTAGCATATTTGAATTTGCTTCAATACATTATTTATTTGAATTAATAATACATATTTCATTAATATAGGCAAATGTTCTTGCCACACTATGCTCCTGGGGTCCCGTCTTCGCCAGCTGTATGGCAGTGCATTTGATATGAGATGACTTGTGGTTATTTTATTGCCTCTAATTTTGAATTTAAGGTTAGTTGTTCCTGTGTTGTAGGAATGTTTTTACATTTTCCAGTGCATGGACTGGTTTTCGGGAAGGAAGCCTAACCATTCCCTCGTTTCCTTTTGTCTTCAATGCGCCACTTGTTTGAAAAGTACCTTCTCTTTTTCTTTACTTCGCCCTCAACAGTTTGTCCATTCATAGCTACCGCTGACTCCAGGGCGGGCCTCTTAATACCGAGGATATGTTGCCAATTCTTTTAACTGATAATTTTCCTTTTGTCTGTACCTCAGCTCATCTATATGTGTCACAGACTAGCGCTAAAACCACTCCACCAACCACTGTGCCTGGTTTACAAGGCAAAGTCACCCGGGTGTTAATTTCCCACCCTGCACGCCATTACAAAACACATTTTTGGAATTCCATGAATCAATTTCAAATCTGTAGAGCTTGAATCGCAATAAGAATGTGAAGCGATTTTTGTTGTTGTTGCACAGCCTTACTTTGAGTACTAGCATGGTAACTTCATTACAAAAGTAGATACTGTACTATTTAAAAGATATGTTTATAGATACAGTATTTATGTAGACCATATATATAACATGTGTGATAGTGTGTAAGAGTAGGACTCACTCGTGGTTCATTTCTATGGCCTGGTAAGCTGCTCTGATCCTGGCTTGAGGATTTCTCTCTCTCCAGGCTTTCTGCATCACTGCAATGAGATGATGAACTCAAGCCTATTATAGACGCCACCTTACAGTCCTGACATATTTCACTGTATGTGTCCAAGTCAAAAGCACCAAAACATAAACAAAAAGCATTTCTGTCTGAACATTTTCAAAAATACCAGAGACATCTTTTTGAGTCAAATAAATATCTCTCTTTTTTTTTTTTTACTAAACTGGGGATTTAGTTTGCATATAATTAACTCACCAGCATCTTCTGGTCTTAACTGTGGAGTGTCTCCTGTGAAGAAAGTCTGATGGTCTTGAGCAGACAGGTTCATATCATAGTATGTTAAGGGTTCCTTCCCTGTTACCCAGGTATACCTGTAGTGTAACATATAAAACACAAACTGTTTTGCTACAGTTGAGTACAGTTCTGCCACAACGAATTACATCAAATTGTCTTTCTCCAAACCCCAAAGTAAGCTTAAGAGGGTATGCATCTTTATGTATAGTTTTGCATTATGAACCATCCATTTTAAGTAGTGTCACACATACCTGTTGTATTCTGCTCCTCTGAACAGATTCAAAGGATTCCTCCAGACCTTACACTCTACCGAAAGAAATATATTGTTATTACTGTTAGTAGTATTATATCTGTTATAGTTTGTACTGTAAACTTATTTACCTGAAACACTGGGCCTAGGCTCCGCCTCTCCGTTAACTGACGCAAACAGACCAGTCGTGGAGCTGCTCTCCACTCCACCCAGAAGAGGACGCAGGTGGCTCACTGACACTTGTTCAATGAATGAGGTCCCATATTTACGAAAATACCACCACTCAAATATCTGCGGTGAGAACACATATGGTAACAACATGCTTTACACTCCAAGTATAGGATAAGATAAAAATTACTCAGTTATCCCTTAGTGACAATTGCTATTATATCACTAGACTGTCACATAGTCTACCATGACCCCCTTTCAAAGCTGCAAAGAAATTACTTAACTTGTGCAATTTAACCTCTCTCCAAATTGCCATGAAACACAAATGCTCTGTCCTTGTAATGACAATGCACATACACATTTTTTGCTCTGACCTTTTATTTTCTTCCCTGACAAAAATCTGTCAATTGTGTTCATTGCATGTCATGTTTCTGTCTGTATACACCCGACATCTTGTTTGTTTAAATGTGCTGTATTTATATAGCGCTTTTCTAGTCTTAACGACTACTCAAAGCTGCGCAGCAACTAGGGGTTCAGTGTCTTGCCCAAGGACACTTTGACATGGGACTGCAGGGCCAGGGATTGAACCCCCAACCTTCCGATTGGCAGGCAACCGCTCTACCACTGAGCCACAGCCTGCTTCCAAATTATTCTGCTTCATTCAACTTTTGTTCCATATTATATCTGTATTGGATTTAATGACAACATGGTACTCTAAAACAAGGCTTCCGCTCATCTATGTTTAATGATTGATTTCTGAATAAGAGTTCAGGATTTAGGACAAGGCCATTGCAAGTTGTGTCTTCCATTTGCATTAAAATTAGCAAAAAAATTAAATAAAATGTTTGCTAAGAGTAACTAACTATTTTAAATATGTTCTACAGTGCACTGAATAACTAAGGTGATAACTTACAAGGATGAGTCCAGAGATGAGAGAGGAGGTTCCAGTGAGAGCCACATAGAATTTGGGGGTCAGTGTATTCAAAAACACTGAGGCTGAAAGAAGAGGTGACAGTCAGTATAGTGTCATAATGTAACTAGAGCTGGGAGAAGTTGGGCCCATGCAATAACATGCACGTCAGTGCCAACAGAAAAACATTGGCAGTGGGTCTAGTAGACAGTAGCAGGTGACATGAAGACCGAAGCAGCATAAAATAACACATTACCGAATTATGACAAGGGGACATACGATACACGCTGCCGTTAGAAAATAAAATAAATAGGAGCTGGCAATGCTGGATATGTAAAAAAACTCGATTTGAATTTAACCAGATATTCGCCTCTATTTGTGTTTGAATGAGTCACACACCGAACTGTCAAAACAACAGCTCCCGCTTGCTGTCGGCTAAAGAAAGATACCAAAAGGCTAACAATAGCTAGCTAGCAGTCGCATTAATTCACCTGAGGTGAGAGTTTCCTGCAGTTTCAGCGGGCTCCACAGGACGTATATCATGATCAGCACCATGCCGAACCAAATGAAGCACACATAGGTCCATGACCAAGAGAGCCAAGACTTTAATTTCTCTGTAAATCCGAGAGATTGGGGATTACTGCCAGCGGTGTCCTCCATGTTTCTCCGGATGCCTGTAAACACAGTCACGTGATCTAAGAGTAAAACGACTTTTATTTTGAAATCGCTACAAAGATCCACTTCCGGTCACTACAGAAAGAATATTAATTCATGTTTTACACGAAAAGCATGTGTTTTTTGTTCATTGTCTAAACTACATTAAATATTAACAACAACAGAAGTCGTTGGTCAAACGTTTTCAGCAGTTGAGTTTAACATGAATCCAAGCCTATGTCTGGCTTTAGTACCCGAGTGAGTGAAGATGTTCCAAAACATAGACTTGAGTTGCAAAGGGACCCATTACAGAATATTTAATTAACAAATGGGATACAATTTTATTTTTTAACTCATAATCAGTTTAGCAACACAAGTACGTATTCTACTGTACTTGAGAAGGACTTTGAGAAGCCTATGTGTATTTTGTATTAGTTTATGCAATTCAATAGGCTACATAACACAAACACTAACATATGGTACTTTTTCCTCCACTTAATTAACACGTGACAGCATGGTTACCTGTTACATTTAAAAACGTATTGCTGGCATTCAGTGGTTAGACAGTTAAAAAAATGTATCAACAATAGCAGAGGGCAGACTATGGTGTGTGTCATGAAACATGTTCCTCAAAGGGCTTGCTCACTTAGACAAAAACTTAGGCTACTGTGAGTGTGACCTAAACTGTGTGGCATTAGTCAGTTTTAATTTGAGCATTGCTAGTTTGTGGTAAACAAACACAAATGTATGATGCATTTTTGTAAATGAAACTACTCAAAAGCATGTGAATATCAGGGCTTCAGCTAAGAGTTAGATTATTTCTATTATTTGATTAATTTGTTTAATCGGGTAAGCATTTAGTTTGTTACATTTTAGAAAATACTAAACATGCCCATCATAGTTTCTGAGAAGCCCAAGATGATTTCTTCAAAATGCTTGTTTTTTGCAACCAACAGTCTAAAATCATGAAGATTATCGAAAATTAATTAAATCAAACTCTCACATTTCAGAAGGCGGAGACAACGTTTGGCATATTTGCTCAATAACTAGCTAATGATTACTCGGTTCAACTAATCCATGAATTGTTTCAGCATTACTACATGTAATATAACATTTATGATGGATTCCCTAAATATGCTAAATCAGCCTGCAGTACCATTCATGGCCAATAAGTGGGCCTATTACAACATTAAAACATTCACTTCTGTTGCCTTCTACTGACTGCAGGTGGAGACAACATTCAGTTTTGTTTACTTCCTCTGAGTCTTTGACTGAGTCTTTAACTACATTACAGTATTTTATAAATCATATTCCTATGCATGTAAGTGAACTTTTTAATTTAAATCTCGTATTGTCATTACCAAACAAATTTTGCAGGCTTCATCTGAGTCTCAGAGTTGGATCCAAATGGTACGGCTTTCAAACTGACAGTTGTACATTCAGAGAACTCTCTATTACCATGATTTATATAACAGTAAATGCATAAATTATACTTTTTCAAAAAACAAACAATTTAGTAAGATTGTTGCTAAAAGGTAGAAGTGTATTTTTGGATGCATACAACCTGCAGCTTTTCTCACCTTGTGCGATTGACTCACATCCTAATAGTGCAGGAATAAATGTGATTTGTTGGAGTGCATTCTAGTTGGAGGTTACTGCCACTGAATGACAGAGAGCCAGATTTGGTCCTGCTCACACATGCCCTTGGGTGTTTCCTGCCTGATGCTGATGGACAAGCACACGCAGGGTTAAAGGCCTGTCATATAAATCAGGTACAATCACTTTAGAGGTGAAAACATGCATGATGCCACTGACAGGGAGGAAGAGAGGGGAAATGAAAGAATAAAAGAAGAACAACAAAGGTCTGTAAAAGTTATCGGGGTGTCTAGCATGCCCTGCATGTCTAAATGTGTTTCCAGCTGAAATATTTCCAAATGACCTCTGCTCAGTGACTCATTCTTTGATCAAACATACATGTAGCTAGCTACCAAGAACATACACAGTGTTATCTTCTCTTGTATTCACACTGTGTACATATATATATATATATATAAACATATATAAATACATACATATTTTTATATATATATATATATAAACATATATAAATACATACATATTTATATATATACACAAACATGTACATATTTATATATATATAGAGAGAGAGATGAATGCAAGGAGATTTGAAGATATTCTATATCCGTTATAATCATACATTATGTTTATAGGCACATGGGAAAAAACTTGACTTTTACAAACAGCAAATTGCAAATCTAAAACACAACATTGATACAAAAATTGCAAGCAATGGACAGTGCCTTAGTAAGTGTGACATGACCTGTACACAAACGGTCAGCCAGCGCCCTGCCATGCAGAAGCAACGTCTCTCATCATTCTGCAGTCACCTGTATACTTAAGGTTCATTTACAATTTCACGTCTCGTATCCATCCAGCCATTCTGGACTTCATTTTCTGTTTATGTAGTTTCTTTCTTTTCTCCCCCAAAAGCTTTTAAGAGTCCTCTAATCATACATAATTAATCGGGGTTTTCACTTAAATGCACTGCATTTTTTTACTCTCATTATTACTTAAGAGGCTGCTCTTCAAGGTTTGAAAATACCTGGCGTTCTGTTGATTGTATTGTTCAAAAAGCAAGCTGTTACCACAAATAGAGGATGTACAAGACTAATATACATAACGAATATTAATGTTTTAGATAATGTCAGGTCAGTCACAATTTCGGGACTTTGCATAAACAAATCCGAATTAATTTGCTTGATGTTAGTTAAATATGTTAGAACAACCTGAGCAGAAATGTAGCTGCAACGCAATTTTAATAAGTAATAAAGTTTGCTCTTAGTACTATAGTGCACTGCATATGTTCAGACTATGTGACTGGTCGTTTGTCAGCTCTGTGTTGTATATTATATATCTGGTAATGGAAAACTTTATGAAACTGGTTCTTGTCTCCCACACAGCTTTCTCTCTGTGAGTTTATATTACTTGTCTCCACGAAGGGACTCTCCCCCCACAAGTCATTTCTCTCGAAACACTTCATTTTCAGAAAATGTGTGTTCTTTTTTTGCATCAAGAGACCATGCCGTTTGACCACATCTGAAAGCAATGGTGCCGCAGAAAAATGATTTCCTCCATGACAGGCTTAGAGACCATGGAGCAACATTTCGACCTTTTTCTCTGTAAATCTGTGAGGGCAAGTGGACATGCTCTGCTGCTGTTTCATAACTACAATAATGACTAATTTACACAACATTGTGCTCCAGCAGAGAGGATACGCACCATTCAAACAGCAACAAGGACCATACATATCATGCACACTTTACATTTGCCTATATTACGACAGCAAAGTCCTCAGTTTAATGGAAAAAGGCATGTTATGTATACATGAAATCTTATTAATCCCTTTGCATACTAAATAAAACATACAGAACATAAAGCATGATCATCATCGTAGAAGCCCCAGTAACATGGGAATGAAAATGAGCAACATGGAATAACGGCTTCTGAGTGCACCAAGCAGCCTCTCATACAGTGTGTACACTGGCTTTTTCATCGTATACAACTGCAGCCAACTGTAAGTATAAATGGATGAGGCAGAGATGAATAATTCATATGAATTACCTTTATGCAGTCAGGGAATTTTTTCTACCCCCCTCTGCTGCAAGAACATCATTTTTAGAAACAATAAAACAAGAGGCAAGGTGCACAGATAAAAACCGCAGATATTGCGAGTGAATACGAGTGCGTCAATAGTTGCTGGTGCTTGAAAGGTGTAACCGTATCTTTTGAGAGGTGTTAAATAGTGTGTTGGCCAACAGCAAACAACAAGAAAAAAAAAAAGTTGTTGTGCACTACAAATTCAAGCTGCAAAGATGGAACTAGTAAATCCTTCCTTTTTAATCTTAATAAGGCTGCTTGTGTTTGTAGCCTACTGTGGGAGGACATGTCTGATGTCATTGGCAAGGTTAGGTAATGTGTTCCCATTCTTTCATTTATTTCCCACTGTTTAAATTAACTGGTTCTCTAAACTCAATGGCACAGTTGTTTTGCTTGACAGCGTTTAGGATGCAGTTATTGGCAAAGGGTGAATGTTCAAGTCCATCTTCCAAACATTAACAAAAGTGTAGCCTGGACAGCAATACACAAATCAAATACCTAACATGATACAGAGATGTGCATCCTTTAATGAGCTCTTCATTCATCCTGCCACTGTGTTAATGATAAA
This sequence comes from Etheostoma cragini, assembly GCF_013103735.1. Lineage (NCBI taxonomy): Eukaryota > Metazoa > Chordata > Actinopteri > Perciformes > Percidae > Etheostoma > Etheostoma cragini. The sequence goes on from NC_048410.1 coordinate 19,789,190, forward strand.
ACACATTTGCAAACAAGTGAAAGTGAAAAAGACCAGTAGCGTGAATGACTGTAGTCCTACAGTAAGTTAAATCTGTTTCACCTCTTATTATGGAGTGTCTTATTCCTAATGTAGCTGTTTTAAAGGTCCCATGACTTGGTGCTCTTTGAATACTTTTACATAGACCTTAGCGGTCCACTAATACTGCATCTGAAGTGTCTTTCCCAGTATTCAGCCTTGGTGCAGACATACACCCACAAGAGCCAGTCCCACAATGAGCTTTCCTCAGAGTGAGCCATGTCTGAGTCTGTAGCTTTTGAGGAGGCGAGAGGGTAAAGCAGAGAAAGGAGAGGTAACCAGAGGAATCATCTGAGCTTTCGTTTTCTCAAAGGCAGAGCGGGAAACCCAGGGCTCGGTTCACACCTGTCCCCATTTCTAGCCACTGGGGGACCATAGGTAGGCTGGGGGAATGCATATTAATGTTAAAATACCTCATAAAGTGAAAAAATGTATGCCATGGGACCTTCAACAAAAGTTTCATTTGTATGCTTAAAAGAATTAACAAAACAAGAGTCTACATACATGCTAATGGCTCTGTGAGGCGGTTCTGTACTGGGCAAAGAGGGGATTTAAGCTAAATGCTAATGCTAGCATGGCAAGAATTACTCTTAATGCTATAATGCGCAGTTTATGTCGTCCCCATGAGGAATTCTAAGTTATGACAACAAAACTGTCGGCGTGGCCACATGATACAAGCCTTCTGTGATCGTGCACCTCCCTCACACAGTTGCTGGTAACTAAGGAGGACAGGTAGGATTCAAAAATACGATGGACTCTTCAGAAGAGGTAATTATCTTAACTTGAGCTTCTGCGCGCCGCTGTGGCCTGATGACACAATCTTGTGAATGTATCCATACTGAGAAATACAGAGAGAGTTGTGTGCAATCCACTTCCCAATTGTTAAGTAGAAGCCTGAAAACAAGCATGACTGTTTCTCTGTGATCTTCTACCCATCGGACCAACAACATCTGATGATGGATACAACAATTTACTGATTCACAAACCTTCACTTAAAACCATCAACATTTCTTTGAAGGTAAACCTGACCCCATTCACAGAACCTGATGAGGTTTGACTGAGAGCATGTGAAGGAACACAACAGAATTTGGGTCTCTGTGGTTTTAAGTCCCCCATCACAATCAGCAGACCTTGATTGCAGTTACTGCTGTTGAGAAACATGTAACCTTTATGGAATGGTTTCAAAGATGACTCATAGGCAAGCTAATTTTAGAGGCCTTTGTGCTTTAGATTGGCTTTGAAGTATACAATTAAAAAACTAGAAATGGAGTGACACAGACAAAGAAAGAGACAGTTCAGTCTCAATGGAAAAAAGGGTAGAAAACAGCCTTGAATTTAGAAACACATTTTGAATATTTAGATGTGCTGACATGATTTACACTTCTGCATAGTTCCTGACTGCTCAGTGGTTTTACTGCATTTTTATGTAGACCTAACACCCATATGTAGAATTTTTAATTTTTTTTGACTTGGATGTGTGTGGCCTTTACTGACAGTAATTTAGGACAAATGTAAAAAGGCCAACCTCCACCCCAAATGCATATCACCAGTAGAAGAGACGTGAAACGAAACTGCCACATAGCAATCTGAATAACTGAAGTGAAATAAAGCGTTTATTCCCACCGAACAAGATGTGGGGATCAGGAGCCACCGCAAGCTACAGGTTTGTCTAACATTACAAATATGGAGCTGGTTTTTATGGCGCTGGCGTGATCCATGTCTGTAGAATAAATATCTAGCCATTAGTTTATGTATTGAGCATTTCTGCAGCTTTGTCATGAAGCCCCATTTTATCAGCTGCAGGAAACTGTTGAGTTGCTTTGCTCAAAACAACAGACTGAAAGCATGACAAAAAGAATCTCAGTTCAGGTTCGAAAAAGAAAGTACAAAAGGAAGATGGTTCAAAGAATGTAGCACATTATCTGCATGGTTTACTTTCCATTTCTTTCATGATTAATTTATCATGAATTTATTATTTCCACATATCAATATTTAGTAACAACTTAAGTGTTTTCTGTGTGTGTGTGTGTGTGTGTGTGTGTTTGCAAGAAGTAAAGAGCAAATGCACAACAACTGTACATGCTAAGGGAAAACCCCCAAAAATCTTTAAAAAAAATTAAAAAAAACTGTACATGTTGGCTGTTAATAATAATTTAACTTCTGTTGACAATAAACCACTGTAGCTGTGAGTTACAAATAATGCTGCTGATGATGACTATTTTCAGTAAAAATAGTACCAAATACTCAACATGTGGGGTTGTATTGGCGCAATAAGGATTGTTGAGCATTGGCCAACACACATCGAGGATTTATGCATCTTTCGAGCAATTTTGTGTCTACAGGACGAGAGACAGATGGTTTAGTGTTTAGACTATTCAACTTCCATTGATTATTTATCGTAAACGTAATCCCAAGCTACATGTTAACCTATTGTGGAGAGTGTACACAAGTGTAGGAGAATTTATTTTTAAATACATAGTTTACCAGCAAAATAACTGACATTGACCTCATAATATGTATTAAACGTACCTCTGTGGATACATACTACTGTAAGGTTCAAGGGTTACAGTCCATAAATGGTTATGGTATTTCGGACTGAGCTGTCTTTATGTGCCAATTAATGTGTATCTTAAAGGTTGATGTCTTGGTTCTGTGGACTGCCATAGACTCCAAATGCAAAAAACAAAAGCAAAGACAGAGGGAGCCTTATTGTTATTAATGTTATAATAGTAATAATAATAATAATAATATTATTATTATTATAATGAGATAGATTCTACAAATTTTCATCACTGTTAAAACACCGTCTTTGATACTCTCTTGTCAACATACAGTAGTAGGTAGTATATGCGATGACCATTGGACACTGACAGAAAACAAAACACCAAATTGAACCACAGCTAGTTCCACCGCTGTGTTTATGACCTTTAACAACGAAACCAGACACGTTAGTGTCACCTGGAGAAAACACAGCTGATTAACACGGCTATTCCCCTGTCCCTGTCATCACTACAAATCATCGTTACCTGGCCACTGGTATTTGTGGTTAAATACTGAGTTGGATGTCAGGAACAACCAGATTTAAACTGACAGCATGTGGGAGAGAGCTTACCTTATCATATTTTTCTTTTCTTTTTTTGAACTCAAATCCGGGGCAAAGTAAAGATCATACTCTTCAAGCCCAGTGACTAAATCTATCGGAAGTGTCTGCGAGTTAATCGCGTCTGTGTGTTCTTCTTCTTTGCATGGTGTAATATTCCACAGTAAACTGGATAAGAAGTTCATCAGTTACTTTAATACTACTTTTCTTTTAAAAATCAGATGCGTGAAAGCAGGGAAGTAAAACACATTATGCAATCTAGCATAAGCAAACAATACAATTATGTAATTTGAATTAAAGAAAGTAGCAATGAAATGAAGTTAAATTACATTTGAATTGAAAATAAAATTAAAGGGTTTATAAAATTTTAACCCCCCAAAAGAAAGCTATCTATCCATTCATGTGACACTGTAATGTTAAAATACAGTTAGATGGTTGTTGGCTGGCAGGGGGATGCCACTCAACCATGACATAGTAGGCTCACTGGACTGACATCTAGAATGATCTAACTATAATAGGCATCATGATTGTCTTTCCAGGGTCTTTGGAACCTTCCATGAAACACATTGTAAGACTGTTACCATGCGGCTTAAAGACTACTAACAACATTGATCAGCTCCATCTGAACTACCGAAAGCTGCAGCCCATTTTAAAAAAATACAGAATGCTAGAAATAGCTTCACATTTTCTTTTGGAAGAGGAAAAAAAAACTGTATAGGTTCCGTCTTTGAAGTGATTTTTTTTCTCTCTCCTGTGCACATTTTGTGTTTCACAGAAGCTGTACATTTCCAAGTTCCTTGCCATCTGTGTAAATGTGATACCTCTGCTTAGTACAATGAACTGGAAATGGAAGCTGTGTTTCATATAATCCCCAAATCCATCCAACTCTCACATCCTATCATGCAAATGTGGTGCAGTTTGAAGAGAATCTGGTCTCCCAACCATATGCATGAGCCGTGTAAAAGATACAACAATTTATTATGCATGCATTGCGCCGGGCTTATGGTAATAAGGTATTAAATTAGTGCTGGACATTATTTCTCTACTATATCACTTCTGCTCAAAAGATTTTCATATAAGTCACATAAAACAGAAAAAGGAATGAGATTTTAGAACTGATTGGCTGGCAAGCTATAGTGACCTTTTCCTTTAGTATAACATTTGCCCATTCGGAACCATTCTGCTGAAAACTCTGAACTGGACCGGTGTTCAATTTTGCCACTGTTGGCTGTGTCAACAGTGATGGAAAGTAAGTACATCTACTCAAGTACTGTCCGTGAGTACAATTTTGAGGTACTTGTACTTCACTTGAGCATTTAAATCTTGACTACTTTATGCTACTTCACTACATCACAGATGGAAGTATTGTACTTTTTACTCAACTACATTTCTTTGACAGGTTTAGTGTTGATTGGATTTTATAAGCTTGTTATGTTTTTAAAAGTAAAATCTTGTCTCCCAACCATGTTGGCCTGAGACCTCTTACAAAAACATAATTGTGTACTTGTATCTCCTTGTCACGTTTTGGATGTTTCAAGTTGTTGTTAGTTCCACCAAAAAAGGATTTTGCAAGAATTGATGACATGAAAAAACAAAGATTGTGTCTGATCAGCAGTGAACCGAACCGTCAGCATCAGGTGAGGAGTTACTGGAAGCTACAGGCGCGGTTTATGTGTGTGTGACAGCTGCAACTGTTTAAAACAACAATGACATGATGGTTCATCCAATCACCTGCCAGATGCTTTTTGAAAGCGCATGCCCTTTTCCAAACTGTTTCCAGTGATTGCTTCTCAGATGGTTCTTTGTTAACAAACCATCGGGCTCTTCAGGTTACCAAAGAGACGTTTCCCCTTTAAACTTGTCACATTTTATTTTAATAACTGTTTGACGCCCACAGAGGCAGGGCTGAAGTCCTCGAGTCTGGTCTTGGACTCAAGTCCGGTCTCGAGACCGTTTTTCTGTGATCTCGGACTTGTCTCGGTCTCACTAGTATTTGGAGTCGGACATGTCTCTGTCTCGGCCACTGGTCTTGCCAGACATGGCTTTTGGTCTCGACTGAGTCCAGGTGTCGTTATTATGTTGATAATAATATTGGAGGAAAAGGGAAACCCAAAATGATTGTCTTAATACTGTCATGCACAAGACCGTTTTTCTGTCCTGAACTTGGTCTTGACTAGGACTCAAACCTCTTTGGACTCGGTCTTGACTCGGACTCCAACCCCTTTGGACTCGGTCTTGACCCGGACTCAAACCTTTTTGGACTTGGTCTTGACTTGGACTCAAACCTCTTTGGACACGGCCTTGTCTTGGACTTGACTAGTCCTGGTCTTGGTATGGTCTTGGACTCAACTAGACCTGGTCTTGGACTTGACTAATGTGTTCTTGACTACAGCCCTGCAAAGAGGTAAAATCATTAAAGGTACAATACAATGTATTTTAAGACCCATATGACCCATTAGAAGTGTGTTGGGGTGTCTGTATTTGCAGAGACCCTGCCCTCTGCCTAGATTTTCTCCTTTCTTCTTCTTACATTTTATTTCTCTGATTGCGGTTTTGCTCGGTGCTCCCTCCCTTTATTCACCCCCCAACTCACTCAACCATCGCTGCTTTCTCTCTGGCTTGTTGAGCTTAAACGTTGTGTTTACCTCCTACATACTAGGCCTTTACACGTACAATAAAAGATTAGAGAAATAATAATTCTTCTTTCTTTCTTTTGCAAATTCTTTTGCTCTACACAATGAAGGGAGCTGGTGCTGCTACGTCACCTGGATTGTTGGTCTGATTGGTTGAAGGACCCTCCAATTGCGCCCAGAGGTATTTGAGCGGTGTGTGTTGGTGACGCCCCTTTGGAAATTAGCTGTGAATGAACCTTCCCCAGAAGTTACAACTGAGAAGGGTGTGGTGTCAACCAGGCCATCATTAATCATCTTTGGGGGTATACGTAGGCAGTGTCCTGTCCTCATTTAGGATCCTAGTGGTAGAGGGTAAAAGCTCTTAAAAAAGAGATTCAGTCAACAGCTGTTTACTCATACTAGCACAGATTTGCCTTCCATTTACACTCTCACCTCAGAATGTTGTATCTAATGTAATTTGCTGCTCCTCTTCGAGTCCATCGTGTACCAAAGCTGATCAAGAACTATGTGAGGCTGCTCCCAGTGACCTTGATAATGTAGTGCGAGGAGAACTGAAGTGAATGTTGACCTTCATTATGGTCAGACACTACATTAACATATACATTTACGTTATCTACAGCTTTATCAATGGTAGTACATGTACATTTTTATTTTTACTCCCAACTTGTATATATTTTAAATGATGTGTCCTTATCTTGTATCCTGTTAGCTCATGTATATTCTGTATGTGGGCTGTGTGTCTGATATGTTGCTGGAATTTCCCATTTTTTAGGGATCAATAAAAATCTATCGATCTATCTATCTATCTATCTATCTATCTATCTATCTATCTATCTATCTATCTATCGATCTATCTATCTATCTATCTATCTATCTATCTATCTATCTATCTATCTATCCATCTACATGATCCTCTCATCCTTATGTTTTAAGACATGACAACGCTTTGCTTTGAATAATACTGTACAGTATGTTTATGTTTTTTTCCACAGAAAAACCCGTTTTAACTTTCCATTGGTTACATTTACTCTGCCCTCATTAAAGAATCAAGAAAATTCCAATTTAATGTAACATTACCTTGTTAAATTAGAAACCTTGTTTGATGAACAATACATTCATTCATCACATTTCAGATTTTTAAGTTGACTGAACTTGACATCAATAAAACATACAGTATGTATTTACACATGCACATGATACAATATTTTACAGACATACTCCACATAACAATGCATGTCCACAGAAGCTTCACACTCAAAAGGAAGAGTTGTCAAATCCTTTAGTGTTTTCATTTGAGGTATATTTATTACTCTGCAATGCCAAATCAGTACAAAAATTCAACACGTTCTTTGTCACATCCTGTAGGCTACATGCACAACAGTTACCTCATCAAAGTCGGAACATTTTGCTTTTGTGATACAGTACAAACGAGACAAAACCACACACACATTGTGCTAATAATCCTATTATGGTTATAAGCCAGCAGACATTCTCATTACTGAAGCATCTGCCTTGTTCGATTGTGTTTATGACGTGGAAAGAAAGTGAAGTGTGATTTCATTAAGTTTCATATTTCAGCTCTAACAAACTCTCAGTTTTTTATTTGGGTGTTTCCCCTGAAACGAAGCAAAGAGAGAGAGAGAGAGACAAAGAGACAGAGAGAGAGAGAGAGAGAGAGAGAGAG